>NC_081851.1:15859516-16169590 GCF_963259705.1 Myotis daubentonii | reverse complement strand
TTGGTAGTCATTCTCCACAGGTGTGGGGTATCTCGCTGAGTGCCCGGCGACAAGTGGGGGAGATCCTCCTGCCTTGAATAGGGGGTCCCTCTCCTCCCTGCCGGGGGAGAGCCTCCTGCCCTAAACATGGGGTCCCTCTCATGCCTGCTGGGTATCTCGCTGGGGCCTCCAAATGTTATGGGTTGGCTCAGCGAGATAGACCATCGACTCAGAATTTAAATTTAGGAACCTTTATTAAGCTGGCCAGCTGTATGCAGTCCCAGCACTCCGCCAAAGCAAAGGCTGAACTGCAGCATTGACTGCAAGCGTTACAGCCTATTTATTTGCAAAAACTACAAAGTTACAAAGCCTTGTTTGCACAATTTGTTCCTGACACAGTATAGCATTATCACCTTCCTATCTAAGTTTTCTGGGAACAGAGAGCACAGTATATTGAGGAGGGACCATGAGACCATAACTCAAGGAATGACCTGATGTCAGTACCTTCCTATCTGTCTGTTCCAGAAACAGACAGTACAGCGCGCCCCGATATGCAGCCCAGTACAGGGCCACTCCGTTTGAGTTATTTGTTACGGCAGGAATAGGAGCCCATGTAGTCCCTGTCACCCCCTCTTCATATCACCAAGCCTGTGTTCTCCATGGCTTTGGGTATCTTCTGAAATAAAATGTGGCCCTTGTTCTCCTGTCTGTCTCCCAGCCCCTTTCAGCTCCTGAAAGGTAACTGTGAAGGCCCTCCCCACAAAGACCCAGGTCCATGGAGGAACATGGAGGGGCACACATGTGTTCAGTGAGTTCGGGAGTGAAGGGCTCTTTTCAGATTTTATAAAACGTTATTTTTGTAATAAACCTGATGGATTCACATATAAATACATATGATCTTTATTTTTTAAGAAATATTTTTATTGATTTCAAAGAGGAAGGGGGGAGAGAGAGAGAGAGAGAGAGAGAGAGAGAGAGAGAGAGAGAAACATCAATGATGAAAGAGAATCATATTGATTGGCTGCCTTTTGCACACGCCCTGCTGGGGATGGAGCCTGCAACCCAGGCATGCGCTCTTGGCCAGAATCAAACCTGGGACCTTTTGGTCCACAGGCTGACGCTCTATCCACTGAGCCAAACCAGCTAGGGCTACATATGATTTTTAAAACCTCTTTAGGACATCCCAAATATATAAATTCACAAATGACAAAAAAATATTTTTGCCAAAACCTGTGTGTTAATTTTTGGTTCAGAAATGCAGTAGTTGCTCTGTGAGCTGCCTCAGAGGGGGAGAGGATCCTGACAGCAGACCCGGTTCACACTTGGATGTGCCTCCTGTCCACCTTTCCCCACTAGCCTGCCCTCAGGCCTCTGGTGGCCAGTTGACTGGCAGTGGTCCTGACACCTCATCTCATGTTCACCCACCTGGTACTACTTCCGGTGGTGCCAGGGGACGCCATCTCAGGGCTGTGCATGCTCTGATGATCCTAATCCTTCAGCTCTGGTTCATTACTTACTTGGGGACCAGAAATTGTGACCATTGAATGTGGGGCAGCCCCATGCTCTTTGCTCCTGGCTTCAAGCCTGCAGGGAGAGGGGGTCAGGTAGTGTGGGTCAACCCCTCCCAAAGCCCCCCACTTACTGGGCCTGCTGCCCGGCTACCCCTCCTGGATGGCAGCTCCCCTCCTGGCTGCCTTTGAGATTCAGGGAGAGGCTGATGTCAGGTGTCTGGATGGCCCCCCTGGAATTAAGAAAGCAGATGCTTTGGAAATAGAAGAGGCAGACATGCTGTCCATAGGGAAGGGCTGTTTCTTGGTCAGGAAATTCCAGCAAATCAAACAGCAAATCTGCAAAGAGATGAGTTGTGTGAGCTGTGTTGAGAAAATCCAAATACAACTGTTCTGCAGATGGGTCTGTTTGATGAGTCCTGCACCATGTGACCCTGAATGGGAAGTGTATGACAGGCCTGGGCGGACGTCAGACACAAAGTGTCCATGTGCTCGCTGGCAGTTCAGGTGGTGCTACCTAGGACTCTGTGACCCCAGGCCGGAGGTCTGGTGGCCCAGGAAAGCTGGAGAGGATGTCCTTCCCGCCCGGCCTGGTGTTGGTTTCTTTTGTGTGGCTGGGCCTGGTTTAGTGGAGCCCAGGTGCCCTCAGCTGTCCCCATGTCACTGAGGACTGAGGTGCTGAGCTCAGACAAGAGCAGGGCCCAGGGCCCCCTTCAGACTCTGTTATCAGCAAAGGGTCAAACTTTGTTTCAAATAAATCACTTCCCAGTCAGCAACCCAGGGATTGGGCCCTCATTTCCTCCCCTAGGTTGATAAAAATAGTCTCTGGTTTACTGTACAAAGCAAATAACTCCAGCAAAATTAAAGGAGTCATATCTCTAGGAAAATAATATTGTATTCTCACTCAGCCTCATCTCCAGCATGAATCACACATTTTATGTTTCTGCGTCTCTCCCACCTGGAACAGCTTTTCATTTCCTCTCTGCCTGTTTCTGTCCCTTCACGCCATAAAGCAGGTTGTGATCCTCACAAGTCCCGGGTATGACCTGCACAACCTCCCTCTCAGATGCACAACTTCATTGGGAAGAGACATCAGTAGCAATGTCGGCCCATTTTACAGATGAAGTGTTATAATCAATTTAGATACTTTGGCCCAGCTAGGGTCATTAGATGGCAATGAAAGAGCCCAGAGGGAACCTTGTTCCTCTTGTACAAATCCTTTGACTCCAGGACATTTAACTTTCCCTCTTTCTCCTCCTGCCTTCCCCTAGAATTGACACCATGTCCAGTCGGGGCCTCGCTTGTCTTGTGCCATGGGACAGTGCTGCCCTCCCCGGGCCCTCTCTGGTCCTTGCTGAGAGGATGGTCTGAAGGACTGAATTTGTCATTCACCCTCATTTCTCAGCCCTGATGATCCCTAATCTACATACAATAGGTTCCTGATGGAAGAGGTAGAGAAGAGTCATGTTTGGGTGGGGCCAAGTCCAGAGCAGGGTTGCAGGGGCAGAGACAGAAGAGAGAAGGTGCTGTCAGCATGGGTGAGACTGGAGGTCATGACAGTGGTGGGCTCTGGGACATGTGTCTCCTTCCTGGCATCACCATGATGGAAGGCTGGGATGAACTCTGTGTGACCCTCTGATTCCTGGGCAGGTTGGGAGAAACGTATGGGCAAACTGCTTTTTTGTTTTTGCTTTTTAGTTTAAATAAACTTTAATTTTTAAAGTTATAATAAATATAAACTGAATGAAGCTAAAACACAACACTTTTTTTTTTTTAACCACATTTGGAAAACTAACTTTCAGGTCTCTATAGTCTGTAAGATTTGCTCACTTTGATCTCTGATGAAATATGTTATGGCTGCTATATGACATTTCATGGCTTTTCAAGTGTGAATCCCAGTGTTTTAAATGTATTAGTAAATTGTGAACTTAAATACATTTCAAAATCAAATATTGAACTTTCTAGAGAGTTTAATTTAAATTAAGAACTAATCTAATTAGATAAATTTAACTGAAACCACCGGAGTCATCTCATGAAGTTGACAGTGGGCATCAAGTCCCTTTCAGGTGTTTTTCCCCCGTTCAAATGCAATTTCTTGTCTCCATTGATCATACCTCTTGAATGCAGTTTCCTTTGAATTCTTTTATTCCACCTTCGGGAACTGCTTGACAGGAAGTAGTTAGTTTCAGTTGAGCCTATTTCCACATAAGAGCCTCTTGTTACTACCATCCCTGAAGATATGCAGGGATGATAACTCCATTCTGTAATACGACGTCAGTAGACACAATTGACCTCTCTCTGAAGAAAACCACTTATAACACCTATGTAACCCAAAAGGGGCTCCTGCCTCACACCATTCTCTACTGTACCTATACAGGATAGAGTTATATTATAAACCCAGGGTTAGCTGTTCTTCCTTCTGAACCTCGGTAGGACTCTGGTCTATTCCATAGACTTCATTTTTGCCATTGGTCCTTATTTTGGTATTCATTGTTTTATGTAAATGTAGTCACTTTTCAGTTGACTAAGACTATTCAAAATAAACCTTAGTATCATCACTAGCATAGTAGGTTCTTGTATAGATTTTATGTTTAAGAAATATCTAGACATGAAGGCAATTATAAAACCTCTGAGTGCTTACCTAGGGCAGTACTGAAAGCTCAAAAAGTGTGTAATAGCAGCTTTAAAACTTTCAAAGCTTCATTAAGAAAACAAAATCCTAATCATCATCTATATTCATAATTTTATAATCTATTGCAATGAAATGCATTTGAATAGGTAACATTCAGTAGCTACTTTTTCTTGATCTTATATTTAGTTTTAAAATAATTTATATTTTAGTGAGATCTAATAGTCACAGGTTTCCAAATGTAATAAAAAATATAGTATGGGTTTTTAGCTTCCATTCAGTTTACACTCTTATTTGAATCATGTATTCATGATTATCTTTAGCTGACAAACATTTCTACTTCCTTCTGACCTATCTTCACAATCTACACTCAGCTATTCATTTTTTTTTTTTGCCTCAGGCCAGGACCAGAGAAAGTAGTGATACTTACTGAGGACCTGAAGAATTTTCTATTGATTTGTTTGAATGTATTTTTAGCCATAGGTGCTTACATTGTTAGGCATTTACATAGTGATGGGGAGACACTCATGGGCTCTAATGTATTCTTCTTGCTGTCTACTTTCCCTTCTTACTCTGGGGGTAATAGCAAGAAAATCATTTCTATTTTTAAAGTTTAATGCATCAGAAATCACAAGAACTACATTACACATATCACAAAATAGCTTCACCAAGAAAAAATCCAAAGGCTTAAATGTCTCTTCAAATGTTATTTTCCAAAGTGTTTATTTAGAGAAGATAGAAAGAGGTCATTACTCATGAATAACATTCTTTAAAACATTGGAAAATTTTATTCATTGTTTTTGAAAAAATTAGTAGTTAATATGAGATTTATGTAAATAGCACATTTTAAAAAAGTGTGTATTTAACAATAAAATAAAAATATAATGTAAATAAAAATTAAAGAAAATAAGTATTTGACAAAAAAAAGCACACACAACAATTTGATTGTCCATCATGCCCCTGCACACACACACCACACACACACACACACACACACACACACACACACACACACACACACACACACACAAAACCTATGTGCAGGAAGCCACTGCTTGCTGATACTGTCATGAGAGTGCACCAAGGAACATGGAAGGCCGATGGACCTTGGGCATTAGCAGGGCTGCTGCTAAGCATGATTTTTCTTGTTGAGATAGTGTTGGCTCAAGGCAATTCCCTAACCTGATAATCCTTTTACTATTTACCAAACTTTACCTTTGATATGCCTGTAGGCATTGCTAAAGGACAAATGTGTATTCAAGTAAATAAAAAGCGAACTAGGCCAGAAGTAGGTGTGTCTCTCAATAAAGAGGCTCCACCTGGCCCCCAATGCCTTCTAAATTCATATTTCTTGTGTAACATTTTCATTTGTGCGTCAGCCCCTCCTTCAGATTCTGAACCCCGCCACGAAGGTCATGGCACCTATGTCTAATCTTTGTTAACAAGCTAACAAAAATAGAATGGAATAGAATCAAATATTGCCCAATGATTATATGTGGCAAATAGGGAGATCAGAGGATATAGGTAGTAGATCCATTTCCTCAGTATAATTAAATATAGACAAGTCATTTCACATATTAGTCCCATAGTTTCTTCCCTGTAAAATGAGGGAAATGCATGGTCTAGGTTGAGCTTTCTATAATTTCACAGTCAATAGATATGATGAAATTGATATAGCAACATCTACATCAACACCTACCTTTCTACTGTCCCTTATAGTATGATTTCTTTAGTGGAATGTCTTTGTTAACACAATTTTCTAAAAGATACAATACAGTAAACCTCCCAAGACAATTCATATATATCTTTTTTAATATTAGAGGCCCAGTGCACAAAAATTCGTTAATTTGGGGGGTCATTCAGCCTGGCCTGCACCCTCTAAACCAGTGGTTCTCAACCTTCCTAACGCCGTGACCCTTTAATACAGTTCCTCATGTTGAGGTGATCCCCAACCATAAAATTATTTTCGTTGCTCCTTCATAACTGTAATTTTGCTACTGTTATGAATCGTAATGTAAATATCTGATATGCAGGATGTATTTTCATTGTTACAAATTGAACATAATTAAAGCAGAGTGATTAATCACAAAAATATATGTGTAGTCCTATGGTCTTAGGCGACCCCTGTGAAAGGGTCATTCGGCCCCCAAAGGGGTCAGGACCCACAGTTTGAGAACCACTGCTCTAAACCCTTGGGTAGAGTCCATAGGCCTGGCCTGAGATCAGGGCCTATTGTGGTTTTCCTTCCTCCGACTGCAGGCAGCTGGCCCCATCCCCACTGCTGCCACTGCTTGCCACCTGTGCAGCACTGT
Organism: Myotis daubentonii; assembly: GCF_963259705.1. NCBI lineage: Eukaryota > Metazoa > Chordata > Mammalia > Chiroptera > Vespertilionidae > Myotis > Myotis daubentonii. Next base: position 16,163,162 of record NC_081851.1, on the reverse strand, counting down.
CCCCCCCCCTCCGGTGGCCACCCTCTGCTGGGGACAGGTGTGGGGTGCAATATCTTGGCTGGCCTAGGCCCCCCTCTGCGGGGCAATTGCTGGCTGGCTGCCCACCTGCCACAGAGTTGCTGCCGGTGGCCTGAGCCTCCCTCTTTCTTTGCTGGGGGATGGGGCCATCCCTGCAAGGGGCCATCTGCCTACTTGATCACCCCTAACCACTTGCATGCCTGCCTGATCACCCCTAACTGCTTGATGGAGGGCAGGGCCAGCTCTGTGAGGAACCATCTGCCTACCTGATTGCCCCTGTCTGCTGGTCTGCCTACCTGATCACCCTTAACCACGCTGCCTGCCTGCCTGATCACCCCTAACCGCTTGCTTGGGGGCGGAGCCAGCCGGGTGAAGGCTATGGTGGTTGTGATCTCTGGTGTTCCAGTCCTTATGCTTATGGTGGCTGGCCTTTTATTATATAGGACTAGAGTCCCGGTGCACAAAAATTTGTGTACTCGGCGAGCGGGGGGGTCCCCTCAGCCCAGCCTATGCCCTCTTGCAGTCTGGAACCCCTTGGAGGATGTCCACCTGTTGGTTTATGCCTGCTCCCTGGGAAATTGGGCCTAAGCTGGTGGTCAGACATCCCTCTGGCAGCCCAGGAGCCCTCAGGGGATGTCCACTTGCCAGCAGGGAGCAGGCCTAAGCTTCAGTCGGACATCCTTAGTGCTGCTGAGTAGGCGGGAGAGGCTCCCTTCACCACCGCTGTGCTGGCAGGCATCACCCTGGCTTGTGGCTGAGCAGAGCTCCCTCTGTGGGTGCACACTGACCACCAAGGGACAGCTCCTGCATTGAGCATCTGCCCCCTGGTGGTCAGTGTGTGTCATAGTGACCAGTCATTCCCAGTCGTCTCCTGTTAGGGTCAATTTGCCTATTACCCTTTTATTATATAGGATGATTCTATTTTATCTCCTCTGTTAGCCTATTAATTGCAGTTCTTTCAAAAACTAATTTTGTGGTTATCCTAGAGTTTATCATATATATTAACAACTAATCTAAATTCACTTTCTAAAAACTCTACATCGCTTCAAGAGTAGTGCAGGTTCCTTATAGCAGGGAATTCCCAATTCTTCCATCCAGTTCCTTATTACATTGCTGTCATTCATTTCACATATCCATAGGCTACTAGTATAAGCACCTAGTAAGTTTTCACTATTACTACTTTAAACAGTTACATTTTACATCAATCCTACCTAATAAAAGAGAAACATGGTAATTAGTGTACGACCGCTACACTTCCCATTGGCTAATCAGGGTGATATGCAAATTAACTGCCAGCCAAGATGGCGGCAGGCAGCCAGGCAGCTGGAAGCTAACATGAGGCTTGCTTGCTTCAGTGACGGAGGACTCCAACGTTCCCTGCCTTCCTTGCCGGCCTCAGAGCTTGCAGTTTATGAAACATTGTAACAAATATAGAAGCTAAACAAAACCCCAGAAACCAGCTTTCAGCCGGCCAGGATCTCAGAGCTGGAGTTGATACAGTGTCTCGTTATAGAACCTAAACAAACCAGATAACTGCTTTCAGAAGCGGAGGCCTAAGAGCTGGAGCCAGAGCTAAAGCTGGCCCAGAATATAAAAAAGAAAAAGAAAAAAAGGAGCGGTTGGGAGCTTCAGTCACCCTCCAGCCTGAAAACAGCCCTCAGCCCCTCACCCAGATTTGCCAGGAACCACAGTGGGGACCCCCACCCTGAAGGGTGTGTGACCAGCTGCAAACAGCCATCATCCCCTCACCCAGGCTGGCCAGGCACCCAAGCGGGACCCCCCACCCTGATCCAGGACACCCTTCAGGGAAAACCAGCTGGCCCCCACCCATGCACCAGGCCAATATCCTATATAGTAAAAGGGTAATATGCCTCCCATCACCGGGATCAGCGGAGCTGAGAGGCCTCCCGGCACCGGGATCAGTGTGACAGGGGGCAGGGCCCAAACCCCCTGATTGCCCTGCGGCTCTGTGTGTGACAGGGTGCAGCTCTCCACCCCCCACGGGCCCTGCTCTGTGTGTGACGGGGTAGAGCCATAACCTTCCCATCGGCCCTGCCCTGAGTGTGACAGAGGGCGGTGCCCCAACCCCCCAATCGGCCCTACCCTGAGCATGACTAAGGGTTTCATCACAACCTCCCAATCTGCCCTGCTCTGTGCATGACAGGGGGCGGCGCCCCAACTCCCCAATCAGCCCTGCTCTGAGCCCGACCAGGGGCTGCACCTAGGGATTTGGCCTGCCTTCTGCCACCCGGGAGCAAGCCTAAGCCAGCAGGTCGTTATCTCCCAAGGGGTCCCAGACTGCAAGAGGGCACAGGCCGGGCTGAGGGACCCCTCCTCCCCCCCCGAGTGCACAAATTTTTGTGCACCGGGCCTCTAGTTAAGAATAAGAAAAAAATTAAAAAGTGACTTTATTGCCCTAGTTAGTTTGGTTAGAGCATCTGCCTGCAGACTCAAGGGTCACGATTTCATTCTGGTCAAGGGCACATACCTCAGTTATAGCCTCAAACTCTGGCCCCACCAGGGTGTGTTCTGGAGGCAAATAATTGATGTATCTCTCTCACATTGATGTTTCTCTCTCTCTCTCTCTCTCTCTCTCTCTCTCTCTCTCTCTCTCTCTCTCTCTCTCTCTCCTCTCTCTCCTCTCTCTCTCCCCCTCTCCCTAAAAAACTCAATAGAAAAATATATCCTTGGGTGAGGATTGATGAAAACAAACAAACAAAAAAACTTTACCTTCATCTATTCCTTCTCTGACATCCTTCCTTTCTTTATGTAGGTCTGAGTTTCTGATCTATATAATTTTCCTTCCCCCTGAAGAAATTATTTTAACACAACTTGCAAGATCTACTTTCTTATGGTGAGTTTTTTCACTTTTTGTTTGAGAAAGTTTTTATTTCTCCTTCATTCTTCAAGGATAATTTCACTGGATATAGAATTTTAGAAGAATGGTTTTATTCTTTCAGCACTTTAACTTTTTTATTCAATTCTCTTCTTGCTTGCATAGTCTCTGATAAATCAAATGAAATTTTTATCCTTATCCCTGTATTGTTATGGTGTTTCACCCATCTCTGACTCTTTTTAAGGTTTTCTCTTTGCCTTTAATTTTTCTTTTTTCACTTTGAAATATGTCTTGGTATAGACTTTTTGGTATTTATCTTGTCTGATGTTATCTGAGCCTCTGGACCTGTGGTTTGGTGTCTGTCATTACAAAAATTGTTGGTGATTATTAATTCAAATATTTCTTCTGCTCTGTTATTTATTTCTTCTTCTTCTGGTATTCCAAAATGTATTATACCTTTTAAAATTGTTCACAGTTCTTGAATGATCTGTTCTTTTACATTTTTTTCTACTATTTTTGAAGGTTTTTAGTGACCTATGCTAATTTCACAGACTTTATTTTTTCTTGGCCATATCCAGTCTACCCAAGGGCTCATCAAAGCATTCTTCATTTCTATTACAGTGTTGTTGTTTTTTTCTATCAGTTTCTCTTGCTTCTTTCTCAGAGTCCCTATATCTCTGTTTAAATTGCCCATCACTTTTAAAAAATATATATTTTTATTGATTTCAGAGAGTAAGGGAGGGGGAGAGAGAGATAGAAACATCAATGTTGAGAAAGAATCATTGATTGGCTCCTTCCTGAATGCCCCACACTGGAGGTTGAGCCCACAACAGGCATGTGCCCTGATCAGGAATCTAATCATGACCTCCTGGTTCATAGGTCAATGCTCAAACTCTGAGCCATGCCAGCCAGGCCATTCTTTCATATTGTCTACTCTTTCTCAGAATCCTTCTTTAGTTATAGTTATTTTAAGTTTACTGTGCTGTGATTTAAAAATCTATGTCATCTTATTCTGGTTTTATGCTGCTCTGTTTCTTCAGGTTGTGATTTTTCTTGCATTTCAGTAGGCTTTATTATTTTTTGTTGAAAGCCAGACATATTTAATTGCATAATAGGAACTGAGATAAATAGACCTGTTGTGTGAGATTTTGTTAATATGTCTAAAAGTTGGGCTGTGTTTCATGTTTGGTATAGGTGGGTGCCAGAGAGTTCAAATTTCTTCAGTGCCCTTGTTTTTGTCTGTCCTCTTGACTTCTAGCTGCCCTAAGAGCTCTCTCTTAGATGGAGCCTGCATCTTGTACCTTGTTTGGCAGTAATCCACGTTACTATCCTGGAGCCATTAGTGTGGTGCTAAGGTGTGGGAGAGGAGAAACATTATGTAATCTTATGCTTAAATCTCAATGTTTTAGTGAGCCTATATTCCTGGGCTGTGACCTTCCTGTGTGTTTCATGGCTCCCCACTCCTTAGGTGAGACAGGAAGACTAGAGGGTAATGGATACATGCCCTTCCTTTTAGATGGGGTGATGTGCTGGTAAAGACTTTTTCCATGGAGAGTAGGCCTCTGTGTGGAGAATCCTCTTAAATCTAATAATCCTCTTAATCCTAATAAATCTGGCATTGTGGGAACATACAAATGTGTGAGTGACTCCTTTGGGGGATGCACCTTTGCTCATGACAAAAAAAATTACCTACATTATACACGCACGTATATACATACAAACATATTCAGATAGATACATGCATACATACATACATGCATGCACATCCATATGTGGGAGTACATGTATTCTGTGTATGAAAGACACAGTGTATATGTCCTGTGCATGAAAGACACACTGCAGAGGATAAAGAGCAAAAATATTATAAGCCTTGATTTTAGGAAGGCAATGATCGATTAAGGGGCACATGCAACTAACCTAAAATTACAATAAAATGCCTAATAGAAGACCTGCAAACTAGGTTCAAGAGTAGCACTGAATGATGAAATTTTGCCTAAGGTTAAGGAGGGTATCATTAAAAGAAGAGAAATACTTTGGGTAGAATATGAATAAAAGTTTTTAAAGGGGGTGTATAGTGGAACAGTCGTGTTGCGGGAATAGAGTTCTGTGCATCATTCTGGTAAATCGTCATACCTGAGGGGTTTCATGGAAACCCTGGTAATGTTTCTCTCTCTCCCTCTCCCTTCATCTCTCTCTAAAATCAATTGAAAATCATATTTAAAACAAACAAATTTAACACATGTTTAACAAAAACACACTGACAGCCTTGAACAACGATCCCATCTGATTCTAATGTGATTCCCCAAGTAATAGCATCACCAGCACAGTCCTAGGAGTTATTACTTTGGAAAGTAATAGTAGCACAATTACTACATGGAATCAATGTTTTCCAGATTAAAACATTTATTAATGTGAACATTAAAAACGGGTCACCATTTGAGTCCTGTCTGGCACTTCTCAGCGGGCCCCTGCGCAGGTCTCTGTGGCACTGCTGGTGGACGGGGTCGCCATGCGGGTTCCATCCATCAGCTGCGGGTGGCTGTGCATCAGGCAGGGCTGCTCAGCTGTCCTCAAAGGTGTGAGAAAGCAGCACTTTGCCTGTGGGGACACCTTTCTGCGCCTGCGCACACAGTGGCGACTCCCCCAACAAGGCATCCTTTCCTTCCCTAAGAGGCCTGTAAGGTAAACAGGAGGGAGCGAGGCTTGTCCAAGGTTGCTCAAGGGACCTCGGACCCCAAGTTCTTCTCATCACTGTGTGCCCAGCGGCCTCGTGGGAGCAAGAGATCAGGTAGCCTGAGCACGTCCCACCACGGTTCTGTGTGTAAGACCTGGCCTGTTTTTTTGTTGTTGTTGTTGTTGTTGCTGTTTATTTTTTGAATATTTTTATCACAGTAAAATATACACAATAAAATTTACCATTTTAACTATTTTTGGTGCACAATTCAGTGCTGTTGAGCTCACAGTGTTGTGTGGTTGTCACCACCATCATCTCCATCACTGCTCTCATCTTCTCCAACTGAAACTCTGTCCCCATTAAATAATGCCCCCATCCTCCTCCCCCACCCCTGGTGCCCCCCCATCTTACCTCTGTCTCTATGACTGACAGCTCCAGAGGCCTCATGTGAGTGGGATCACACAGTATTTGTCTTTCTGTGACTGGCTTGTTTCACTGAGCATCATGTCTTCAGGTTGCAGCATGTATCACAATGTCCTTCCTTTTTTTTTTAAATTGAATTTATTGGGGTGAGATTGGTTAATAAAATTATATAGCTTCCAGGTACACAATTCTATAATACATCATCTGTATATTGTACTGTGTTCACCACCCCAAGTCATGTCTCCTTCCATCACCATTATCTTTTCTATACCCTCTTCTACCAACACCTTTCCCTGTGGTAATCTCCATACTGCTGTCTGTGTCTATGAGATTTTTTTTATTAATATATTTTATTGATTTTTTTCAGAGAGGAAGGGAGAGGGAAAGAGAGTTAGAAACATTGATGAGAGAGAAACATCGATCAGCTGCCTCCTGCACACCCCGACTTGGGATGTGCCCGCAACCAAGGTACATGCCCTTGACCAAAATCAAACATGGGACTCTTCAGTCCCCAGGCCGATGCTCTATCCTCTGAGCCAAACCGGTTAGGGCTCTCTGAGATTTTTTTTTCTTAGCATAATCCCTTTACTTTTCACCCAGTTCCCAGCCCCCTTCTCTGACAGCTGTCAGTCTGTTGTCTGTATCTATGAGTCTGTTTCTATTTTTTTGTTATTTTATTTTTGTGCATTAGATTCCACATATAAGTGAAATCATAAGTTACTTGTGTTTCTCTAACTGACTAATTTCACTTCACATAGCATAATACTCACCAGGTCCATCCATGCTGTTGCAAAGAGTAAGATTTCCTTCATTTCCTTCCTTTTTACGGCTCAGTAGTATTCCATTGTGTTCATGTACCACAGCTTTTTCAGCCACTCCTCTACTGATGGGCATATATCCTATTGAATCAGTGTTTCAGGTTTCTTCAGATATATTCTCAGAAGTGAAACTGAAGGGTCATAAGTGGCTACACCAATCTGCATTCCCACCAACAGTGCACAAGGGTTCCCTCTTCTCCACTTCCCACCAGCACTGGTTGATTTATTGATGATTGCCATTCTGACAGGTACAAGGTGATACCTCATTGCAGTTTTCCTTTCCATTTCTGTAATGATTAGCGATGCTGAGCATCTCTTTATATGTCTGTGGGTCACCTATGTGTCCCTCTTGGAGAAGTGTCAACTCACGTCCTTTGCTCATTTTTAAATTAGATTGTTTGTTTTGTGTGAGTTTTGTAAGTTCTTTAGAAATTTTAGATATTAACCCTTTATCAGATATATCATTAGTGAACATGTTTTCTCATTCAGTGGGTTGTCTTTTCATTTTGTTGATGGTTTCCTTTGCTGTGTAAAAAAAAAATTAGTTTGATGTAGTCCCATTTGTTTATTATTTTTTGTTGTTTCCTTTGCCTGAGGATATATATCAGAAAAAATATATATTGCTATAAGAAACGTTCAAGATCTTACTGCTTATGTTTTCTTCAAAGATTTTTATGGTTTTAAATCTTACATTTAAGTATTTAATCCATTTTTAGTTTATTATTTTGTGTGGTGTTAGAAGGTGGTCTAATTTCTTTCTTTTCTTCTCTTTTCTTTTCTTTCCTTTTTTTTTTTGCATAGATCTGTCAAATTTCCCCATCATTTATTGAATAGACTATCTTTACTCCATTGTATGTGCTTGTGTCCTTTGTCAAATATTAACCAAAAAGACATTGGTTTATTTGGGGCTTCCTATTCTTTTCCATTGGTCTATATGTCTATTGTTACCCCAGTACCAGGCTGTTTTGATTATTATGGCCTGTAGTTAATTTGATATCATGTAGCGTGATTCCTCCAAGTCTGTTCTTCTTTTTCCAGATTGCTGTGGCTATTCAGGATCTTTTGTGGTTCCATATCAATTTTTGGAATATTTGTTATAGTTCTGTGAAATATGCCATTGGAATCTTGGTAGGGATTGGATTGAGACTGTAGATTCCTTTAGGTAGGATGAACATTTTAATGATGTTAATTCTTTCTATCCATGAACTCATTATGTGCATCAGCTTATTTGTATCTTCATCAATTTATTTATTCAGGGTCTTATAATTTTCTGAGTACAGATCTTTTTTTTTTTTTTTTGAATATAGGTTTTTGAGTCCTGGCTTACAGTTATTCCTAGGTGTTTCGCTTTATTTCATTTTTATAGGAGTGACAATGTCTCTCTTCTTCTTTTTTTAAATCCTCACTTGAGAATATCCTTTTATTTATTTGAGAGAGAGAGAGAGAGAGAGAGAGAGAGAGAGAGGTGTCAATCGGTTGCCTTCCAAACACCCTGACAAGGGATGGAACCCACAGCCTAGGTATGTACCCTGACCAGGAACTGATCCTGTGACCATTAGGCATACAGGATGATGCTCCAGTCAATTGAGACACACACTCAGGGCCTTAGGTGTTTGTTTTGTTTTGTTTTTGAGGCAATTTTAACTGGGATTGCCCTCTGAGTTTCCCTTGAAACAAATAGTTTATTATTGGTGTATAGAACTGCAACTGCTTTCTCAACATTTACCTTGCATCCTCCTACTTTACTGAATTCATTGATCAATTCTAGTAGTTTTTTTGTGGAATCTTTAGGGTTCTTTATATACAGTAAAATGTCATCCACAAATAATGAGTTTTTCTTCCTCCTTTCTGTTTGGGTTGTTTTTTATTTCTTCTTCTTGTCTGATTGCTGTGGCTAGGACTTCCAGTACTATGTTGAATAAGAGTGGTGAAAACAGACATCCCTATATTGTTTCTGATCAGAAGAGAAATGCTTTTATTTTTTCTGGTCGAGAATGATGCTGGCTGTGGGTTTGTTATATTTGGCTTTTGTTATGTTGAGGTATGTTCGCTCTATTCCTACTCTGCTGAGAACTTTTATCATAAACGGGTGTTGGATTTATCAAACGCTTTTTCTGCACCTGTTGACAGGTTCAGATGGTTTTTATCCTTCATTTTGTGTATATGGTGCGTCATGTTTATTGATCTGCAGATATTGTACCAATCTTGCATCTCTGGAATAAAGCCCACTTGATCATAGTGTATGGGTTTTTTAACGTACTGCTGGATTCAGTTTGCTAATATTTTTGATGATTTTAGCATCTATGTTCATCAAGATATTGGCATGAACTTTTTTTTTGAACTTTGTTTTTAATATCTTTATTCTGTTTTGGAATGACAATAAAGCGGACCTTATACATGAGTTTGAGAGTCTTCTCTAGTAATGAATTTCTTGGAATAATTTGAGAAAGTTTGGTAAAATTCACCTGTAATTCTTTCTGGTCCAGCACTTTTGTTTGTTGGGAGTTTTTGTATTACTGCTTCGGTTTCATGAGTTGTAATAGGTCTATTCAGATCTTCTTCTTCCTGATTGAGTTTTGAAAGATTGTATATTTCTAGGAATTCATCCATTTTGTTCAGATTGTCCAATGTGTTGGCATATAGTTGTTTGTAATGTTTTCTTACAATCATTGTATTTCTGTCGAGTCAGTTGTTATTTTTCCTCTTTGATTTCTGATTTTATTAACAGGGTTACTCACTTTTTTTTATGAGTCTGGATAAAAGTTTGTCAATCATGTATTTTTGTTTTTTGATTTTTTTTTCATTGCTGTTAATCACCACCAGAGGATATCGTTTTCCATTTGAATTTTTTAGAGTGAATGGAAGGGAGGAGAGAAAGGAGGAGGAAGTGGAGAAGAGATGAACAGAGAGAGAGAGAGATATATTAATTGGTTTCCTCCCTCCTGTGAGAGAGACTCTTCATTTGGTTCCTGCTTGCACATGCCCAACTAGGGTCAGGGATTGAACCTGCAAGCCAGGTACGTGCCCTTAGCCAGGAACTGAACCCATAACCATTTGGTGTGTGGATGCACTAACCACTGTGAACAACTCTAGCTTCATTGATCTTTTGTATTTTTTTAGACTCTTTTTTATTTCTGCTCTCCTCTTAATTATTTCCCTTGTTCTCATTTTGAGCTGTTTGTTTTTCTCTTTTCTAGTTCCTCTAAGTGTAAAGTTAGATTATTTATCTGAGATTTTTCTTGTTTTTGAGATAGGCCTGTAATGTTTTGAAATTTCCTCCTTAGAACTACTTTTGCTGTGTCCAATAGATTTTGGATCGTTTGGTTCCCATTTTCATTTGTTTCAAGTTATCTTTTGATTTCTTTTTTGATCTAATTTTTAATCCATTCATCAGTTACATGTTATTTAGTCTTTATGTCTTTGTGTACTTTACATTTTCTTCTTTTTTTATCTTATAAATAATAACTTTTATTATGGCAAAATGCATAGAATGTAAGATATACAATTTTAACCACATTTAAATATACAATTCAGCTGTATTAAGTACATTGATGTTGTGGAACGATCACCACTATCCATCTCCGGAATTGTTTGTTTGTTTGTTTTGCTTCTCATTGTTTTTTTCTTCTTTGTTGAATTTATTGGGATGACAAGTTTTAGGTGTGTACAATTCTATAATATATCACTTGTATACCAGTTTTTTTTCTTCTGATTGATTTCTAGTAGTATGTCATTATGGTTAGAGAACATTTATGATATAATTTCAATCTTCTTAAATTTATTGAGACATCTTTTGTGTTCTAACATGTGGTCTATCCTAGAAAATATTCCATGTGCATTTGAAAAGAATGTATATTCTGCTGCTTTGCAGTGAAATGCTCTGCAGATACCAATTAAATCTACCTGATCTAGTATGTCATTTCAGGTCGCTATTTCCTTTTAGATTTTCTGTCTGGCATGTACATATCCATTGATGTCAGTGGGGTATTATGATCCCCTACTATGCCCGTATTGCTGTCAATCTCTCCCTTTACATCCATCAAGATTTTCTTTATATATTTAGGTGCTCCTATGTCGGGGACATAAATGTTTAAAGGGGTATATCCTCTTCTTGGATTGCTCCCTTTATCATTATGTAGGGTCCTTCTTTGTCTCTTAAGACAGTCTTTGTTTTAAGTCTGTTTTGTCACATATAGGTATTGCTACCCCAGTATTTTTTTTTCATTCTCATTTGCATGAAATATATTTTTCCTCCCCTTTACTTTTAGTTTGTATATTCCATTCTGAGGTAGGTCTTGTTTTCTTACCCATTCAGTTACCATGTTTTTTAATTGGAACATGGGAGCCGTTTACATTTAAAGTGATTATTGATAGGTAAGTATATTTTGCCATTCTATTCTTTTAACTCTGTTCCTATTTTTTTCCCTTCTTCTTGATGCTTTAACAATTCTTGAAATGCTGGTTTGGTGATAATGAGCTTCGTTAGCTATTGGTTGTCTGGGAAGCTCTTTATTTCCCTGTCAGTTTTCAATGATAGCCTTGCTAGGCAGAGTAGTTTTAATTGCAGTTCCTTGCTTTCCATCACTTTGAATATTTCGTGCCAATTCCCTCTGGCCTGCAATATTTCTGTTGAGAAATTAGTTGACACTCTTATGGGAGCTCCCTTGTACGTAACTAAGGACCTTTCTCTTTCTGCTTTTAAGATTTTCTCTTTGTTTTGAATCTTTGCCATTTTAATTATGGTGTGTTTTGGTGTGAGCCTTTTTGAGTTCATCTTGTTTGGGACTCTCTGTGCTTCTTGGACTTGTCTTTTTCCTTCACCAGGTTAGGGAAGTTTCTGTCATTATTTATTTCCATAGGGTCTCCATCTGCTGCTCTTTATTTTCTCTTTCTTGTACTTCTTTGATGCAATTCATGTTCTTAGGATTCATGTTGTCCCAAAGATCCCTTAAACAGTCCTCATTTAATTTTTTTTTTCTTTTTGCTGCTCTCATTGTCTTCTGCTCCCCTGTCTGCAAAATCACTGATCTGATCTTCTGCTTCATCCAATTGCCTATTTCTTTTAGTGTATTCTTCATTTCAGACATTGTATCCTTTACTTCTAACTTGTTTTTTATGGCTTATATGTTCATTTTCATGCTTACCATCTCTTTATTTAAGTTCACACTGGTTTCATCCATTCTTAAGTTCCTTTAGAACCCTTATAACCATTTTCTTCTTTAATGCTGTGTCTGTTGTTGCTTGCCTCTACTTCATTTAACTTTTTTTTTTAAGGTGTCTTCTGTGCTTTAATTCGGGGCATGTTTCTTTGTCTACCCATTTTGGCTGTCTCTGTGTGTTTATTTCTATGTATTGCACTATTAGACACCCAATCTTGGCAGTGTGGGCTTATGTAGTAGGTGTTCTGTGAGACCTAGTGGCACTGTCTTCTTTTTTCCAGAGCTGGGTGTTATCGGAATCTCCCTTGTGTGTGTTATGTGGGTCCTCCTGTTGTCGTTGAGTCCACAATGCTATTGGCCTATTCATGGTTGACCTTCAGGCTGACTGACTGTGAGGATCAACCCTGACCTCACATTGTATGAGCTGCTGTTCAGGTGCTGACCACATGGAGCTGAAGTGTTCTCATCCTGTTCTGGTCCTGCCAAGCTCTCTCTTTGCACATGCTGCATATTAAGCTAATTGGATCATGCTCTGATGTCATCTAAAGTTGGCCACTGTGTGTTTGTCCTGGGAGGGATTCTGGTGCCGGCCAATTTCAGATGCTTTCTGTGACTGGCCCTGGACAGTCTCTTTGGAGCTGCAAAGCAATTCACAGTTTGTGGCTGCCTCTGCTGGGTCAGAGTGAGTTCAGGAAGTCCAAGCAGTGCACCAAGGCTGACTTTTACCTGCGATGGGACTGGAAGAAGTTCATCAAAAGTCCCAAAACACCCCTGATATCTGCCTCTGCCTGCCTGCATCTGTCATGTGCCTGTTAAATTCAGTCACTGAAAGAGTCTCTGGAGGTATTCAAGTAGCATGAGGTAACTTCTCAGTGAGTTCTCAGGTAGAGTGAGCGGTGTTCACCAGATTGATACAGGTTCAAACTTGTTGTCTGTGCTGGGTTTGAGGGCACTCAGCAAATGTTCCAAGGTATACCAGGTCTAGCTTCCACCTACTGGGTCTCACACACCTCTGAGAAGGCTACAAAAGACCCAGGCCTGGCTTTCTTTGTAGGAGTAGAACTAAAATGTCAAAACAGGCTACTTCGTAGGGTTTAAGATTTCTGGGATTCATAAGATTTCTGAGATCAGCCATGTGAGCTCAAGTGCTTTGCAGAGGGTCAGTGGGTGGTCCGAGGCCATGGAGCTGCTTCTTGCTGTGGGTGGTTCATGGTCCCCTGGGATGCAGTGGGTGAGTGAGATGGTAGTGATGTCCTGCAGCTCTGATCCCATCACTGTGTCACAAAAAGTTTAGTCCTCTGGTGTGTACCTGATCCTCACAGATGCGTCCCTCCATTTCCATCCTAAGGTAACTGCAGTTCTCTTCAGATGTCTGGCCAGATGCATGTTCACTGGCTGCATGGGCAGCACCATTCCTGCCTTCTTTCCTCAAGCTGGGTGAGCCAGGTTGGCTGGGTGCAGGAAAGGGCAGATAAATGGCCCTTGGGTGGGTTGAAATGCTGTTAGAACCATTAAGCTTTTTTAAAATGTTTTTTTTTTTCTGTGTCTGCACCTTCACTAGAACAAAGCAACCAAAATGATGCTTAGCTCACTCTCATGGAAGCACAGTTCTGCCCTGTACCAGTGCCACATGTCACCAGAACAGTGAAGGGGGCAACTGGAGGAAGAAGACAGGGCATTCCTCTACCAGCAGTGTAATTCCCTCACAGGCATGATGCTGTCTGGAGAGCTGACCCCTGCTGGAGCGCTTAAGGCTTTTAGGCACCAACTGTACTGATCTGATTTATATTTTTTAAAGATCACTCTGATTTGCATTTTTATTTTTATTAAAAATTATTTTACTAATTTATTTTTTTTCAATTAGAGATGACATTCAATATTAGTTTCAAGTGTATATAATAGTGGTTTGACATTAATATAACATATAGAGTGATCCCCTGATAAGTATAGCATGGGGGATCTTTTAAAAGGGTAATAATGAAATTCATGAGGGCTCCACTCTCATAACCTAATCACCCTCAATAGACCCACTTTTTATTTATTTTAATCAAACTTATTTGGGTGACATTCATTAATAAAATTGCATAGGTCAGCTGTGCCATTCTATAATGCGTTTGTATATCGCATTGTGTGCTCACTGCCTTCAAGTCAAGTCTCCTTCCATCACCATTAATCGCCCCTATGCCCTCTTCTTCCTCCCCCCACCCTTCACCGGCCAACCCTATCACCACTCCAAACACACCACCCCTAGCTGCCATCCCACACCCACCAGCACCTCCTGCTACCCACACACCACACCCCCAGTCCTCACCCGCAACCTCCCACCAGCCTGCCCCTACACCCCAATATTACCCCTCACCCCCTGTACCCCTCTTACCCCCTACTCCCACCTGCCACCCCACATCCCACACCCCATATCACACAGCCCCCACCCACCACCCACCAGCCCCCAACCCCCACCCCCTACCACCCACCCTTTACCCCCCACACCCCACCCCCCTTCCCCTGCTTGTGATTTGACATTTGAAATGATATTTGAGATGTGTCCTGAGGGCTCAGGTAGGATTTAGACAGATGAAGAGGGTGAGAATGTGCTTCAGGTACAGACAGTAGCCACAGCCTGGAGGCAGGAGAGATGAACACTGGACAGACCAGAGCATATGCCCCTCAGATGCCTGTGAGTGAGGGGTCAGGACAGGGAAACAGAAGACCCTGCATGGAGGGAAAAGGCAGAGGTGAAAGGGGACCAACCACAGAGTGGTCAGAGCAGGGGAGACAGGGGCCCCTCCATGGGAAGGCAGAGCAGGGGGACAGGGCACCATGAGAGGGGGTGGGCAGTGGGGACAGGAGACCTTGGGAAGGGGCAGGGATGCAGAAGAGTGGATAGGGGACTTTCCACTGAAGCAACAGTACAGGGAAAAGGAAGACCTCTGCCCTAACCAGTTTGGCTCAGTGGATTGAGCTTCAGCCTGTGGACTCACAGGTCCCATGTCAGATTCCAGTCAAGGGCATGTACCTTTGTTGAGGCCACATCTGCAGTAGGGACTGTGCAGGAGGCAGCTGATCAATGTTTCTCTCTCATCGATGTTTCTAACTCTCTATCCCTCTCCCTTCCTTTCTGTAAAAAATCAATAAAATATATTCAAAAAAATCATCATTCTCCCCTTAAAAAAAAAAAAGAAAAGGAAGACCCTTTGCGGCTGTGACAGGGCATGGGGGACAGTAGACCCTTCTTGGTAAGGACAGGGATCATCCATGGAGGGGTCAGTGTCCTCACCTCCTGTCCCTTTTGCCCTGGCCCTCCTGCCCTATCCCATCCATGGATGGCGCCCTGTCCTTACCAAGCAGGGTCCACTGTCCTCCCTGCCCAGACACAGCCACGAAGGGTCTTCTTTTCCCTGCCCTGTTGCTTCAGTGGAGAGTCCCTTATCCACACTGCCCTGTGGGGACAGAGCCGGGAGAGAGGGACCCCTCCATGGAGTGGGGAGAGCAGACCTACTGTGGAGGGACATGGCAGAGGGATAGGGGTCCCCCCTTTGAGGGGGCAAGGAAAGGGTGAAATGGACTGTCCATGGCAGGAGCAAGACATGGAGGACAGGGAACCATCCATGGAGGGGAAAGTGCAGGGGGACAGGACACCCCTGTCATGGTCCCCCTGGCACCCCTTCTCTGCCCCTTCAAATGGGGGTTCTTTGTCCCCTGCCCGTTCTCCATGGATGGTCCCCTGTTTCCTCTACTCTGTTCCCTGCATGGAGGGTCCCTGTGCTCCCTGCACTGCTCCATCCCTGGAGAATCCCTTGTTCACCCTTTCCTGACCCCTCCAAAGGTGGGGTGCCCTACCCCTCTGCTCATTTTCCTCCACAGACAGAGGGGAGGGCACCCTCCATGAAGGGAGCAGGACATTGTTTTTCTTGCCCATCTTCCTCCAAGGAGGGTGCCCTCCCCTCTCTGCCCTGTCCCCACTCCATGGAGGGTGCCTCTTTCCCTGTCCTGTCCCCTAAAAGGGGGTTTCTTTGTACCCCTGCCAATTCCCCTCCATGTAGAATGCCCTGTTCCCCCTGTACTGGCCCTTCCATGGAGAGTTCCCTGTAACTAATCCATGGGAGGTGCTTTCTTCCTCTGCTCTGTCCCTTCCAAGAGGGATCCCTATACCCCTGCTCATTCCCCTCCATGAAGACTCCCCTTTCTCCCTTGCCCGAACTCTCCATGGAGGGTGCTTCCTCCTCTGCCCTGCCCTCAGTGTGGGGGGTCCCTCCTCTGCCCATTTTCCTCCATGGAGGGTGTTCTCTCAACCCTTCCCTTTCCTCTCCATTGAGATGAATAGGTAGTGGTACCAGGAACCTCCCCTTTGATGGGCAGGACAGGGATGAAGGGGGCACCCTACATGAAATGAGGACAGGAGGTCCCACCTTGGAAGGACAGGGCTAGAGGGAAAGGAGACCCTCCATGGCAGTGAGTGGGCAGGGATACAAAGAACCCCTCTTTGCGGAGCCAGGGGAGGGGGAGGGGAAACCCTCCATGGAGTGGAGACAGAACACCCTCAATGGAGAGGACTGGAGGAGGGAAAGATGATCCTCCATGAAGGAGAATGGGCAGGGGAATAGGGATCCCCCCTTTGAGGAGACAGGGCAGTAGAGAAGGGGCGCCCTTCATGGACTGGGGACAGGGGACCCTTAGTGGAGGTACAGGGCAGGGGGCAAAGGGTCCTCTCCATGGAGGGGAATGGTCAGGGGATAGAGATCCCCCTTTGAGGGGCAGGGAAGGGGGGAGAGCACCCTCTATAGAGTGGGGTCAGGGATCACACCATGGAGGGGACAAACAGAGGAGATAGGGGACCCTCCATGATGGTTCCCCTGTCCCCACCCCAAGAAGGGTGCCCCTCCCTCCTGCCCTGTCCCCTCAAAGAGGGATCCCTCTCCCCCTGCACATTCCTCTTTAAGAAGAGTCCCCTTTCCCCAGCCCTGTCCCCTCCATTGAGAATCCCTTGTCCCACTCCATATAGAGGGTGCCCCCTCCATCCTGCCCTTTTCCCTCAAAGGGTGGAATACCTAACCCTCTGCCCACTCCTCTCCAGGGAGAATCGCCTTTCTTCTGCCCTGTCCCCTCCATTGAGATTCCTTTGTCACCACTCCATGGAGGGTGCCTCCTCCCCCTGCTCTGTCTTCTCAAAGGGGGGTTCCTTGTACCCTTGACCATTCACCATTATGGAAGGTCCCCTAACTCCCCTTCTTGTCCCTCCATGGAGGGTCCCCTTTCCCCACTTTATGGAGAATGCTCTCTCCCCATTGCCCTGTCCCTCAAAGGAGGCGTCCCTATCCCCCTGCCCATTCCCCTTCATGGAGGGTCTCTGTGATCCCTACCATGGAAATTCCCTTTTTCTACCTTTCCTGCCTCCTGAAATGAGGGGTGCTCTATGCCCTTTCCCACCCCCCCCAGGCAGAGGGGAGAGGGCAGCCTCCATGGGGGGAGCATGGCATTGCCCTTCTTCCTCCATGGAGGGTCCCCTATCCCCCGTGCTCTGACCCTCAAAGCGAGGCTCCTTGTCCCCCTGCCCTTTCCCCTCCAGGGACGGTCCTCTTCCCCCCGCTCCCATCCCATGCATGGAGGGTCCCCTATAACCCCTCCATGCCTGTTCCCTCAAAGGGAGGTTCTTTGATCGCCTGCCCATGTCCCAGGGGACCCTCCGTGGAGGTACAGGACAAGGAGGAAAGGGGAATCTCCATGGCAGTGAATGAGCAAGGGTACAAGGAACCTCCCTTTGAGGGGCCAGGGAGAGGGAGGGGATACCCTCCATGGAGTGGGGCAGGGGACTAGTCGTGGAGGGTCCCCTGTCTCCCCTCCTTGTCCCCTCCATGGCATGTCCCTTGTTCCCACTCTATGGAGGGTGCTTTCTGCCTGCTCTTTCCCCTCAAAGGAGGGGGGGATACCTATCCCCCTGACCATTCTCCTTCATGGAGGGTCCCCTTCCCTTCTGCCTGGTCTGTCCATGGAGGGTCCTCTGTCCCCACTTCATGGAGGGTGCCCCTTCCCCTCCTTTTCTACCCCCTCAAAGGGGGGATTCCTATCTCCCTGCCCATTCCCCTCCATGGAGGGCCCCTGTGGTCCGTACCATGCTCACTCCATGGAGATTCCCTTGTTCTTCCTTTCCTGGCCCTGACATGAGGTGTGCCCTATGCTCCTGTCCCACACCCCCAGGAAGAGAGGAGAGGGCAGGCTGCATGGATGGAGCATGGCATTGCCCTTCTTGCCCTTCTTCCTCCATGGAGGGTCCCCTGTCCCCTCTGTTGTGACCCCTCAAAGTGAGGTTCCCTGACCTCCTGCTCTTTCCCCTCCAGGGAAGGTCCTCTTTCCCCCCTCCTTGTCCCCTACATGGAGGGTCCCCTGTCCCCCTTCCATGAGTATTGTCCCCCCCCACCTCCATGCCTGTATCCTCAAAGGGAGGTTCTTTGATCCCCTGCCCATGTCCCAGGGGACCTTCCATGGAGGGTCAGGAAAAGGGGGAAACGGGACCATCCATAGTAGTGAATGGGCAAGGGTACAAGGGACCTGGGAGAGGGAGAGGATGCCCTCCATGGAGCGGGGACAGGAGACTAGTCATAGAGGGTTCCCTATACCCCTCCTTGTCCCCTCCATGGCATGTCCCTTGTTCCCACTCTATGGAGGGTGCTCTGCACCTGCTCTTTCCCCTCAAAAGGGGGGTACCTATCCTCCTGACCATTCTCTTTCATGGAGGAACCCCCTTCTCCAGTCTTTTCCCTCCATGGAGGGTCCCCTGTCCCCACTTTATGGAGAGTGCTCTCTCCCCCATGCCCTGCCTCTCAAAGGGGGGTTCCCTATGCCCCTTTCCTTCCCCTCCATGCGGGACCCTGTGGTCCCTACCGTGCTCACTCCATGGAGAATCCCTTGTTATCCATTTCCTGTCCCCTGAAATGAGGGGTGCTTATGCTCCTGCCCGTTCCTCCTGCCCACCCCCAGGAGGGGAGAGGGCAGCCTCCATGGAGGGAGCATGGCATTTCCCTTCTTGCCCTTCTTCCTCCATGGAGCGTCCCCTTGTGCCCCTGTCCTTTCTCCTCCAGGGTTGATCCACTTTCCCACTCCCTGTCCCCTACATGGAGTGTTCTCTATCCCCCTCCATGGGCGGTCCCCACCTCGATGCCTGTCCAATCAAAGGAGGTTTCTTTGTTCCCCTTGCCATGTCCCAGGGGACCCTCCATTGAGGGACAGGACAAGGGGAAAAGGGGACCCTCCATGCCAGTGAATGGGCAAGGGTACAAGGAACCTCCCTTTGAGGGGCTAGGGGAGTATGAGGGGATACCTTCCATGGAGTGGGAACAGATGACCCTCAATGGAGAGTATGAGGAGGTGGGAAAAGCGATGCTCCATGAACGGGAATGGGCAGGGGTACAAGGGACCTTTTCTTGAGGGGCTGGGGGAGGAAGTGGGGGACACCCTGCATGGAGTGGGAACAGAGGACCCTCAATGGAAAGTATGGGGAGGGGGGAAAGGAGATTTCCCCATGGAAGGTCCCCTGTCCTCAGTCCATGGAAGGTGCCCCCACCCCAATACCTGTCCCCTCATAGGGGGTTCCTTGCACCCTTGACCATGTCCCATGGGACCCTCATGGAGAGATAGGACAGGGGGTAAAGAGAACCCTCCAGGATAGTGAGTGGGCAAGAGTACAAGGAACCCCCCTTTGAGGGGGAGGGGATACCCTCCATGGACTGGGGACAGGGGACTCTCAGTGGAGTGAATGGGGAGAGGGAAGTGGATCCTCCTTGGAGGAGAATGGTCAGGGGAATAGGGATCCCGCCTTTGAGGAGACAGGGCAGGAGGGAGGGGGCACCCTTCATGGAGTGGGGACCAGAGACTCTGCATGGGGGGACAGGGCAGGAGGCAAAGGGTCCTCTCCATGGAGGGGATGGTTAGAGGGATAGGGATCCTCCCTTTGAGGGGCAGGGCAGGGGGAGAGCACTCTCCTTAGAGCAGGGATTTGGGACGTGCCATGGAGGGGACAAGAAGAGGAGGTCGGGGACCCTCCATGATGGGTCCCGTGTCCCCATTCCATGGAGAGTGCTCCTTCCCTCCTGCCCTCTTCCCTCAAAGGGAAGATGCCCCTCCCCTTGACCATACCCCTTCACGGAGGGTCCCTGTCACCCTGTCCTGTCCCTTCATGGAGCATCCCCTGCCCTCCCTCCATGGAGGGTCCCCTCTCCTCCCTGCCCTGCCCTGCCCCCTCCGTGGAGGGTCCATGGAGGAGAGGGGACTCTCCATGGAGGGGGCAGGGGAGGGAGGAGAGGGGACCCTCCATGGAGGGGGAAGGGCAGGGAGGAGAGGGGACTCTCCATGGAGGGGGCAGGGGAGGGAGGAGAGGGGACTCTCCATGGAGGGGGCAGGGCAGGGTATGAGTCCCCTCTCCTCCCTGCACTGCCCTGTCCCCTCCATGGAGAGTCCCCTCTCCTCCCTGCCCTGCCCCCTCCATGGAGGATCCCTTTTCCCCCTACCCTGCCCCCTCCATGGAGGGCTCCCTGCCCCCCCTTCCCTGACCCTCCATGGAGAGTCCCCTCCCGCCTCTCCCCTGCACCCTCCATGCAGGGTCTTCTGTTTCCCTGCCCTGTCCCATCACTCACAGGCTCTGAGAGGCATGTGCTCTGGTCCCCAGTGTTCATCTGTCCTGCTCCAGGCCGTGTCCACTGTCTGCACCTGAAGCACATCTCACCGTCTTCATCTGCCCAAATCCTGCCTGGCTCTCAGCACACATGTCAAATATCATTTCAAATGTCAAATCACCGAGTGATCTTTAAAAAATATAAATCAGATCCCCCTATTCTGGTGCCTAAAAGCCTTCCTGCTGTGACAGCATTTCCAACCCACCCTTTATCTGCCCACCCGCCCTCTCCTGCCCGCCCTCTCCTGCCTGTCCTCTCCTGCCTGCCCTCTCCTGCACCAGCCTGGCTCTCCCTGCCCTGGAGGTACTTGCTTTCCCTTTGGTGGTGGCTTCCTGAGTTCTCCTTGTGGCGAGCTCTGTCTCAACAGCCAAATCTGAGTTAAATATGACAAGATCTTGGGGAGCCCTTCCCTGAGTCTCTTGGGGCCTCACACTGAAGGGGTCTCAACCCAGGCGTGTGGGGTATAAGCTGGCAACAGGTCACAGAGCTGACAGGTCACAATGGTGAGACAGGTCATAGTGGTAACCTGGCAACCACTTGAGGTCAGCCAGGGGGGCCAATGTAACCAGGGGTTCTTGTGTGGCTGTTTTAAGTC
The DNA here is from genome assembly GCF_963259705.1 of Myotis daubentonii. Lineage (NCBI taxonomy): Eukaryota > Metazoa > Chordata > Mammalia > Chiroptera > Vespertilionidae > Myotis > Myotis daubentonii. The sequence goes on along the minus strand of NC_081851.1, from coordinate 16,141,973 downwards.
ACTGACTGAACATTTATTTAGCACCAACAAACCCCAGACCCTCTACAGAATGTACAGAAGGTGCAGCTCGCCCTCCATGGATGATACCTTCTCCCCTGCCCTGTCCCCTCCTAGCTCTTGGCCCTCAGTAACCATGTGCTCTTGAAAGTGGGATGTGGGTGAGAGGGTGGGTCACAGATGCCGTGGGAGGGGCTCAGTCTGAGTTGCTGGCTGCAGGAAGTTGAGGCTGGAGGAAGGGACCAGGAGCCAAGGTTTTCTGGAGGCCTGGAACTGGGAGTGGCTCTGGCAGGGACAGCAGGAAACTGCTCTGTAAGGAGAGGGCTCTTCTAGTTCCCCAGGAGCCAGGAGCAGGGTCTCTGACCTACCAGGAAGGAGCTCAGCTGGATGCACCTGCCTCAGGCTTCTGACCCACAGCCCCTGGGATCACACACTTTGTGGTGAGGGCCACTCTGTTTGAGTCATTTGTTAGGGCAGCAATAGGAAACCATGTAGTCCCTGTCACCCCCTCTTCATATAACCAAGCCTGTGTTCTCCATGGCTTTGGGTATCTTCTGAAATAAAGTGTGGTTCTTGTTCTCCTGTCTGTCTCCCAGCCCCTCTCAGCTCCTGAAAGGTAAACTGTGAAGGCCCTGCCCCCAAAGACCCAGGTCCAGGGAGGGACATGGAGGGGCACACATGTGTTCAATGAGTTCGGGAGTGAAGGGCTCTTTTCAGATTTTATAAAATGTTATTTTTGTAATAAACATGATTGATTCACATAATGTTGTGGGTTGGTTCAGCAAGATACACCACCGATCAGAATTTAAATTTAGGAACCTTTATTAAGCTGGCCAGCTGTCTGCAGGCCCAGCACTCCGCCAAAGCATAGGCTGAACTGCAGCAATGACTGCAAGAATTACAGCCTATTTATTTGCAAAAACTACAAAGTTACAAAGCCTTGTTTACGCAATTTGTTCCCGACACAGTATGGCATTATATCCTTCCTATCTATGTTTTCCGGGAACAGAGAGCACAGTATATTGAGGAGGGACCATGAGACCATATCTCAAGGCATGACCTGATGTCAGTACCTTCCTGTCTGTCCAGGAACAGACAGTACAGCGCGCCCCGATATGCAGCCCAGTACATCCCCTCCTTCCGCCTCTGTCCCATCAGCCTCTGCACCTCTGAACTCTGTCCCATCAGCCTCTACCTCTCCCTCCTCTGTCGCAACAGCCTCTGTCCCCTCCCTCCTCTTTCCCCTCCCTCCTCTGTCCCCTCTCTCCTCTGCTACCACCCTCCTCTGTCCCATCAGCCTCTGTGACCTCGCTCCTCGGTCCCATCAGCCTCAGTCCCATCAGCCTCTGCCCCTCTAACATCTATCCCATCAGTCTCTATCCATTCCCTCCTGTGTCCCATCAGCCTCTGCCCCTCCCTCCTCTGTCCACTCCCTCCTTTGTTTCCTCAATCCTCTGTCTCATCAGCCTCTGTTACCACGCTTCTCTGTCCCATCAGCCTCTGTCCCCTCTCACCTCTGTCCCATCTGCCTCTGTTTCATCCGCCTCTGTCCCATCAGCCTCTGTCCCCTCCCTCCTCTGACCCTTCAGCTTCTGTCTCCTCACTCCTTTGTCCCATCAGCCTCTGAACCCACCGCTACACTGTCCAATCAACCTCTGTCCCCTTCCTCCTCTGTCCCTTCAGCCTCTTTCTCCTCCCTCCTCTGTCCCATCAGCCTCTATCTCCTCCCTCCTCTGTCCCACCAGCCTCTGTCCCATCAGCCTCTTTCCCCTCTCTTTTCTGTGCCATCAGCCTCAGTCCCATCAGCTTCTGTCCCCTCCCTTCTTTCTCCCATCAACTTCTGTCCCTCCCTCCTCCTCTGTCCCATCAGCCTCTGTCCCCTACCTCCTCCTCTGTCCTATCAGCCTCTGCCCCCTGCCTCCTCTGTCTGATCAGCCTCTGTCCCCTCCCTCCTCCTCTTTCCCATCAGCTTGTGTTCCCTCTATCCACTTCTGTCCCATCAGTCTCTGTCCCTCCCTCCTCTGTCCCGTCAGCCTCTGTCCCCTCCTTCCATCTCAGTCCCATCAGCCTATGTCTCCTCCCTCCTCTGTCTCTTCAGCCTCTGTCCACTCAGCCTCAAAGCCCTCCCTCCTCTGTCCCATCAGACTCTGTGTCATCAGCCTCTACCCCTCCCTCCTCTGTCCATTCAGCCTCCATACCCCACCTCTGCTTTCCCATCAGCCTTTGTCCCCTACCTCTTCCTCTGTTCCGTCAGCCTCTGTCCCCTCCCTCCTCTTTCCCCTCCCTCCTCTGTCCCATCTCTCCTCTGCTACCACCCTCCTCTGTCCCATCAGCCTCTGTGACCTCGCTCCTCGGTCCCATCAGCCTCAGTCCCATCAGCCTCTGCCCCTCTAACATCTAAACCATCAGCCTCTATCCATTCCCTCCTGGGTCCCATCAGCCTCTGTCCCCTCCCTCCTCTGTCCACTCCCTCCTCTGTTTCCTCAATCCTCTGTCCCATCAGCCTCTGTTACCACCCTTCTCTGTCCCATCAGCCTCTGTCCCCTCTCACCTCTGTCCCATCTGCCTCTGTTTCATCCGCCTCTGTCCCATCAGCCTCTGTCCCCTCCCTCCTCTGTCCACTCCCTCCTCTGTTTCCTCAATCCTCTGTCCCATCAGCCTCTGTTATCACCCTTCCCTGTACCATTAACATCTGTCCCCTCTCACCTCTGTCCCATCAGCCTCTGTCCCCTCCCTCCTCTGACCCTTCAGCCTCTGTCTCCTCCCTCCTTTGTCCCATCAGCCTCTGTCCCCTTTCTCCTCTGTCCCTTCAGTCTCTGTCTCCTCCCTCCTCTGTCCCATCAGCCTCTTTCCCCCCTCTTTTCTGTGCCATCAGCCTCAGTCCCATCAGCTTCTGTCCCCTCCCTTCTTTGTCCCATCAACCTCTGTCCCTCCCTCCTCCTCTGTCCTATCAGCCTCTGCCCCCTGCCTCCTCTGTCTGATCAGCCTCTGTCCTCTCCCTCCTCCTCTTTCCCATCAGCTTGTGTTCCCTCTCTCCACTTCTGTCCCATCAGCCTCTGTCCCTCCCTCCTCTGTCCCGTCAGCCTCTGTCCCCTCCTTCCATCTCAGTCTCATCAGCCTATGTCTCCTCCCACCTCTGTCTCTTCAGCCTCTGTCCAGTCAGCCTCAAAGCCCTCCCTCCTCACTCCCATCAGCTTCTGTCCCCTCCCTTCTTTGTCCCATCAGCCTCTACCCCTCCCTCCTCTGTCTATTCAGCCTCCATACCCCACCTCCGCTTTCCCATCAGCCTCTGTCCCCTACCTCCTCCTCTGTCCCATCAGCCTCTGTCCCCTCAGCCTCAAACCCCTCCCTCCCCCGTCCTCTTCCCTCCCTGTTCCATCAGCCTCTGTCTCCTCAGCCTCAAAACCCTCCCTGCTCTGTCCCATCAGCCTGTTTCATCAGCCTCTGTCCACTCCCTCCTCAGTCTCTTCAGCCTCTGACATCTCCCTCCTCTGTCCCTTCAGCCTCTGTCTACTCCCTCCTCTGTCCCATCAGCCTCTGTACCCTCCCTTTTCTGTCCCATCAGCCACTGTCCCCATGATCCTCTGTCTCTACATCCTCTTTCCCTCCTTCATCCTATCCCATCAGCCACTGTCCCCTCCATCCTCTGTCTCTTCGTCCTCTGTCCCTCCCTCATCCTATGTTCCATCAGCCTCTATCCCCTTCTTCCTCCTCTGTCCCATCAGCCTCTGTCCAGTCCCTCCTCTGTCCCATCAGCCTCTGTTCACTCCCTCCTCTGTCCCATCAGCCTATATCCCCTACCTCCTCCTCTATCCCATCAGCCTCTGTCTCCTCCCTCCTCGTCCCATAGGCCTCTATCCCCTCTCTCGTCTGTCCTCTCCCTCCTCTGTCCCATCAGCCTCTGTCCATTCAGCCTCTGTCCCCTCCCTCCTCTGTCCCATTGGCCTCAGTCCCATCATCCTCTTTCCATTCTCTCATCTATCCCATCAGCCTCTGTCCCATCAGCCTCTGTCCACTCCCTTCTCTGTCCCATCAGCCTCTGTCCCCTCCGTCCTCCTCTGTCCCATCAGCTTCTATCCCCGCTCTCCAACCCTGTCCCATCAGCCTCTGTCCCCTACCTCCTCTGTCCCATCAGCCTCTGTCCCCTGTTATGGGTTGACTCAGCGAGATAGACCACAGACTCAAAATTTATATTTAGGAACCTTTATTAAGCTGGCCAGATGTCTGCAGTCCCAGCACCCTGCCGAAGCAAAGGCAGAACTGCAGCCATGACTGCAAGCATTACAGCCTATTTATTTGCAAAAGCTACAAAGTTACAAGGCCTTGTTTACGCAATTTGTTCCCGACACAGTATAGCATTATCACCTTCCTATCTATGTTTTCCGGGAACAGAGAGCACAGTATATTGAGGAGGGACCATGAGACCATATCTCAATGCCTGACCTGATGTCAGTACCTTCCTGTCTGTCCAGGAACAGACAGTACAGCGCGCCCCGATATGCAGCCCAGTACATCCCCTCCTTCCGCCTCTGTCCCATCAGCCTCTGCCCCTCTCAACTCTGTCCCATCAGCCTCTATCCTCTCCCTCCTCTGTCCCATCAGCCTCTGTCCCCTCCCTCCTCTGTTTCCTCAATCCTCTTCCCATCAGCCTCTATCCATTCCCTCCTCTGTCCCATCAACCTCTGTCCCCTCCCTCCTCTGTCCTCTCCCTCCTCTGTTTCCTCAATCCTCAGTCCCATCAGCCTCTGTCCCCTCTCACCTCTGTCCCATCTGCCTCTGTTTCATCAGCCTCTGTCCCATCAGCCTCTGTCCCCTCCCTCCTCTGTCCCATCAGCCTCTGTCCACTTCCTCCTCTGTCCCATCAGCCTCTGTACACTCCCTTCCTCTGTCCCATCATACTCTGTTCACTCCCTCCTCTGTCCCATCAGCCTCTATCCCCTACCTCCTCCTCTATCCCATCAGCCTCTGTCTCCTCCCTCCTCTGTCCCATCAGCTTCTGTCTCCTCCCTCCTCGGTCCCATAGGCTTCTATCCCCTCCCTCCTCTGCCCTCTCCCTCCTCTGTCCCATCAGCCTCTGTCCCCTCCCTCCTCTGTCCCATTGGCCTCAGTCCCATCATCCTCTTTCCATTCTCTCCTCTGTCCCATCAGCCTCTGTCCCATCAGCCTCTGTCACCTCCCTCCTCCTCTGTCCAGTCAGCTTCTGTCCCCTCTCTCCAACCCTGTCCCATCAGCCTCTTTCCTCTCCCTCCTCCCCTTTCCCATCAGCATCTGTCCCCTCCCTCCTCTGTCCCATCAGCCTCTGTCCACTTCCTCCTCTGTCCCATCATACTCTGTTCACTCCCTCCTCTGTCCCATCAGCCTCTATCCCCTACCTCCTCCTCTATCCCATCAGCCTCTGTCTCCTCCCTCCTCTGTCCCATCAGCTTCTGTCTCCTCCCTCCTCGGTCCCAAAGGCCTCTATCCCCTCCCTCCTCTGCCCTCTCCCTCCTCTGTCCCATCAGCGTCTGTCCATTCAGCCTCTGTCCCCTCCCTCCTCTGTCCCATCAGCCTCTGTCCCCTCCCTTCTCTGTCCCATCAGCCTCTGTCCCCTCCGTCCTCCTCTGTCCCATCAGCTTCTGTCCCCGCTCTCCAACCCTGTCCCATCAGCCTCTGTCCCCTACCTCCTCTGTCCCATCAGCCTCTGTCCCCTGTTAGGGGTTGACTCAGCGAGATAGACCACAGACTCAAAATTTATATTTAGGAACCTTTATTAAGCTGGCCAGATGTCTGCAATCCCAGCACCCTGCCGAAGCAAAGGCAGAACTGCAGCCATGACTGCAAGCATTACAGCCTATTTATTTGCAAACGCTACAAAGTTACAAGGTCTTGTTTACGCAATTTGTTCCCAACACAGTATAGCATTATCACCTTCCTATCTATGTTTTCCGGGAACAGAGAGCACAGTATATTGAGGAGGGACCATGAGACCATATCTCAAGGCCTGACCTGATGTCAGTACCTTCCTGTCTGTCCAGGAACAGACAGTACAGCGCGCCCCGATATGCAGCCCAGTACATCCCCTCCTTCCGCCTCTGTCCCATCAGCCTCTGCCCCTCTCAACTCTGTCCCATCAGCCTCTATCCTCTCCCTCCTCTATCCCATCAGCCTCTGTCCCCTCCCTCCTCTGTCCACTCCCTCCTCTGTTTCCTCAATCCTCAGTCCCATCAGCCTCTGTCCCCTCTCACCTCTGTCCCATCTGCCTCTGTTTCATCAGCCTCTGACCCATCAGCCTCTGTCCCCTCCCTCCTCTGACCCTTCAGCCTCTGTCTCCTCCCTCCTTTGTCCCATAATCCTCATTAATCTCCCTCCTCTTTCCCATCAGCCATTGTCCCCTCCCTTCTCTGTCCCATAAGCCTCCATCCCATCCTCCTCCTCTGTCCCATCAGCTACTGTACTCTCCCTCATCCTCTGTGCCATCAGCCTCTGTCACCTCACTCCTCTGTCCCATCAGCCTCTGCCCCTTCCTCCGCCTGTGTCCCATTAGCTCCTGTACTCTCCCTCGTCCTCTGTGCCATCAGGCTCTGTCTCCTCCCTCCTCTGTCCCATCAGCCTTTTCCCCTCCCTCCTCTGACCCATCAGCCTCTGTCCCCTCCCTCCACTGTCCCCTCCTTCCTCTTTCCCATCAGCCTCTGTCTCCTCCCTCCTCTGTCCCTTCATACTCTGTCCCCTCCCTCCTCCTCTGTCCCATCAGCCTCTGTCCCCTCCCTCCTCCTCTGTCCCACCAGCCTCTGTCCCCTCCCTCCTCCTCTGTCCCACCATCCTCTGTCCCTTCCCTGCGCTGTGTCATCATTCCCTGTCCCCTCCCTTCTCTGCCCCCTTGCTCCTCTGTCCCATCGGCCTCTGTCCCCTTCCTCCTGTGTCCCTCCCACCTCTGTCTCCTCCCTACTCTATCGCATCAGCATCTGTTACCTCTTTCTTCTGTCCCTTCAGCCTCTGTCCCATCAGCTTCTCTCCCCTCCCTCCTCTGTCCCATCAACCTGTGTCCCCTCTCTCCTCTGTCCCATAAGCCTCCGTCCCATCCTCCTCCTGTGTCCCATCAGCTACTGTACTCTCCCTAGTCCTCTGTGCCATCAGCCTCTGTCTCCTCCCTCCTCTTTCCCATCAGCCTTTTCCCGTCCCTCCTCTGTCCCATCAGCCGCTGTCCATTCAGCCTCTGTCCCCTCCCTCCTCTGTCCCATCGGCCTCAGTCCCATCAGCCTCTTTCCATTCTCTCCCCTGTCCCATCAGCCTCTGTCCCATCAGCCTCTGTCCCCTCCCTCCTCCTCTGTCCCTTCAGCTTCTTTCCCCTCTCTCCAACCCTGTCCCATCAGCCTCTGTCCCCTACCTCCTCTGTCCCATCAGCCTCTGTCCCCTGTTAGGGGTTGACTCAGCGAGATAGACCACAGACTCAAAATTTATATTTAGGAACCTTTATTAAGCTGGCCAGATGTCTGCAGTCCCAGCACCCTGCCGAAGCAAAGGCAAAACTGCAGCCATGACTGCAAGCATTACAGCCTATTTTTTGCAAAATCTACAAAGTTACAAGCCCTTGTTTACACAATTTGTTCCCGACACAGTATAGCATTATCACCTTCCTATCTATGTTTTCCGGGAACAGAGAGCACAGTATATTGAGGAGGGACCATGAGACCATATCTCAAGGCCTGACCTGATGTCAGTACCTTCCTGTCTGTCCAGGAACAGACAGTACAGCGCGCCCCGATATGCAGCCCAGTACATCCTCTCCTTCCGCCTCTGTCCCATCAGCCTCTGCCCCTCTCAACTCTGTCCCATCAGCCTCTACCTCTCCCTCCTCTGTCCCATCAGCCTCTGTTCCCTCCCTCCTCCCCTTCCCCATCAGCCTCTGTCCCCTCCCTCCTCTGTCTTATCAGCCCCTGTTCCCCTCCTTTCTTTCCCCTCCCTCCTCTGTCCCATCAGCCTCTGTCCCCTCCCTCCTCTTTCCCCTCCCTCCTCTGTCCCCTCTCTCATCTGCTACCACCCTCCTCTGTCCCATCAGCCTCTGTGACCTCACTCCTCGGTCCCATCAGCCTCAGTCCCATCAGCCTCTGCCCCTCTAACATCTATCCCATCAGCCTCTATCTTTCCCTCCTCTGTCCCATCAGCCTCTGTCCCCTCCCTCCTCTGACCCTTCAGCCTCTGTCTCCTCCCTCCTTTGTCCCATCAGCCTCAGTCATCTACCTCCTCTTTCCCATCAGCCATTGTCCCCTCCCTTCTCTGTCCCATAAGCCTCCATCCCATCCTCCTCCTTTGTCCCATTAGCTCCTGTACTCTCCCTCGTCCTCTGTGCCATCAGGCTCTGTCTCCTCCCTCCTCTGTCCCATCAGCCTTTTCCCCTCCCTCCTCTGACCCATCAGCCTCTGTCACCTCCCTTCGCTGACCCTTCAGCGTCTGTCACCTCCCTCCTCTGTCCCATCAGCCTCTGTCCATTCAGCCTCTTTCTCCTACCTCCTCTATCCATCAGCCTCTGTTACCTCCCTCCTCTGTCCAATCACCCTCAGTCCCATCAGCCTCTGCCCCCTCTCACCTCTGTCCCATCAGCATCTTTCCCATCAGCCTCTGTTTCATCAGCCTCTGTACACACCTTTCTCTGTCCCATGAGCCTCTGTCCCCTCTCTGCTCTGTGCCAGCAGCCTCAAACCCATCAGCCTCTGTCCCCTTCCTCCTCTGTCCCATCAGCCACTCTCCACTCCCTCCTCTGTCCCATCAGCCTATGTCCCCTCCCTCTTCTGTTCCATCACCCACAATCCCCTCCCTCCTCTGTCCCATCAGCATGTCTCCTTTCCCCTCTTTCCCATCAGCCTCTGTCCCCTCCCTCCACTGTCCACTCCCTCGTCTTTCCCATCAGCCTCTGTCTCCTCCCTCCTCTGTCCCCTCATACTCTGTCCCCTCCCTCCTCCTCTGTCCCATCAGCCTCTGTCCCCTCCCTCCTCCTCTGTCCCACCAGCCTCTGTCCCCTCCCTGCGCTGTGTCATCATTCCCTGTCCCCTCCCTTCTCTGCCCCCTTGCTCCTCTGTCCAATCAGCCTCTGTCCCCTCCCTCCTGTGTCCCTCCCACCTCTGTCTCCTCCCTACTCTATCGCATCAGCATCTGTTACCTCCTTCTTCTGTCCCTTCAGCCTCTGTCCCATCAGCTTCTCTCCCCTCCCTCCTCTGTCCCATCAGCCTCTGTCTCCTCACTCCTCTGTCCCATCACCGTCTGTCCCATCCATCCTCTTTCCCATCAGCCTCTGTCCCCTCCCTTCTCTGTCCCATCAGCCCCTGTCCCCTCCCTCCTCTGTCCCCTCAGCCTCTGTCCACTCCCTCCTCTATCCCACCAGCTTCTGTCTCCTCACTCCACTGTCCTATCAGCCTCTCTCTCCTCCCTTCTATGTCCCGGTCAGCCTCTGTCTCCTCCCTTCTCTGTCCCCTCAGCCTCTGTCCCCTCCCTCCACTGTCCCATCAGCCTCTATCCCCTCCCTCCTCTGTCCCATCAGCACATGGCGTTAGACTTTGGAACCATCTAGTGGGCTTGGCAGTGGGGTCGCCGCTTCTATTTGTGCATTTTTGGATTCTGTGCTGCCTGGTCTTACAAGTCACAGGCCACTGATAAGTCACACCAAATTATTGGCATGTTCGCTGAGCCCTTTCCTCGGGCCTGAGAGTCAGTCCCCTGAGGAGGACCTGCCTGCTCCCATGAGGTCTGCTCTCGCCTGTTCACAGTCCTTTTCCTGGGGAGAAATGCCCGGTGCGTTGGCCAATGCCCTGGGTATCTGTGCCAGCCCAGCGTGTCAGCATCTAACGTGTAGATAGAAAAGGTGAGAGAAAGAGGGGTACAGAGAGTAGGACGGAGATAACACGGGGCTGGGGGCTGCATGAAGGGGGGAGGAAGAGGTGTCCGTGGGAGCGGAGGCATTTCAGAAGGAGGCTGTGATGCCCCAGTTCCCTCAGCCACTGCGCTCACCGCATGGGGAGAACACTCAGGAGGGAGTTCTCGCCTTCCCTCCTCTGCTCTGCACTCAGAATGGCTTGGAGAACAGAGAGGGGCTCATCCCCTGACACAGCTGTGTGTCTGCACCACGTGACGCGGTGAAGGTCACTTGGTCCCAAACAGCTTACACTTTCTCCGTATTCGCCCTGTACTCATGCTGATGTACTAGATTGCCCCAGGTTCAGTGCTTTATAATCGTGCGCATAAATCTGCAGTTCGCATGGGGCAACAGGCTGGGTCCTCTCTCCTCCTGGGCATCTGCTGGGCAGCGTGGAGGCCAGGCCTGACCCGCCTGGCGGTCAGCTGAGACCTGGCTGGGCCTGTGTCTGAAACACACTATGCAGCCTCCACCTGGGGCCGGACTCCCTGATGACACAGTGGCGGCTGGATCCCACGGGTGAGTTTCCCGCCTGTGCCTCAGCCCGGCACAGAGGCCCTCGCACTTCCTACTCAGGGGCGCCGCCAGAAAGCTGCCTGGTTCTGAGGAAATGAGTTCCATTGAGATGTGGAACGCCAGGTTTTCAAAAAGCATTTGGGACCACAAATAATGCACGTTCATGTGTGCGGGCCAAGGCTTGGCTGGGCCTTCTCTCTGCCATGTATGCTTTGAGGACAGGGGCCTATTAAATATGCACTGTTAACTAACCCACACTCTGTCCTGAAGTTCAGGCGTGGGCCTGCTGGAAGGTCACATTCAGTGAGGACGGCCGTGTTCACGTGCGGAGGGCAGTCCTCCTCCCTCCGCTTCCCACCAGCTCACATGTGAGAGCTACTCAGAGTTCACGGGTCAGGTCCCTGGGGCCTGTGTTTAAATGGTCTGATTTCTCACTGCCTATCACCAAACTGTCTATCGTTTCCCCTCAAATATCCCCGCTGGCTGCTTTCCCAACCCTCCTTGGAAGAGATGCCTGAATAGAAAAGAGCAAACTGGTGATGGCTGCCTCTAAGAGACAGAAAATCAAGTGGTTTAAGCACGCATAGCCGGAACAGACAGGAAGCATGGCTGCTGGTCTGTGGGATGCTGGCGAGTGACAGCAAGTGGGGCCTGGGGACCCGTGAGCGTTCCCAGTGAAACCGGTCATTGAACGGGGAGGCCCTGCGGGTCGAGCACCATCCTTTCATTAGGTGCTTCTTCCACTGAAATGTTAACAGGCCACCGGCTGCCTGTGGTTTAGTTCATTGCCGAAGGTTGCAAACTTGAGCAGACATTAGTTAAGAAGCTCAACTTATTCTAAGACTTGACCAAGCTATTTAAGCTCTTGAGAGAAATCCACACACAATAGGCATCTCATTCGAAAGTATTGGAGAGAACAGGGCGTGGACACGCTTCTATGGAGTGGAACGGGGTGAGACACGCGGCCAAGGGGCAGGGTGTGACAGAGGGCCAGACCCCAAGCCTGTTCACACTCCTCCACCAGGGCTGGTCACTGGCACCCGCTCTCTTCAGGCTGATGAATGTGCGGGGTGTCAGGTGAAACCTACAGGAAGTAAACAGATGCACTCATCAAAGTGCAGGCGGCTGGCCTCCGGGCGCCAGCTCGGGGGCCCTGGGGCACAGCCCCGGGGACTGACTCCCTCGGCCATCCCACTGCACATCCCACTGCAGATCGCCTGGTTTCTGAATCACAGGTGCTTCAGACGACAGACCATCTAACTTTGGAGAAAACTTGAACAAATGAATTGGATCCCTGGCTCTTCTTTCTCCCTGGCCCCGTCATCATCAGTAGCAGTGACATCAGAGCAGTGACCCTTCTGGACTCACGCCAGGGCCCAGGGGCTGGCTGGGCTGTTACATTCATCTCCTCGTTTAACACTCGTGATATGCCCAGCCAGTGTGGCTCAGGGGTTGAGCATCAATCTATAAAACAGGAGGTAATGGTTCAATTCCCGATCAGGGCACATGCCTGGATTGTGGACTCCGTCCCCAGTAGGGGGTGTGCAGGAAGCAGCCAATCAATGATTGTCTCTCATCATCGATGTTTCTGTTTTTAAAAATATATTTTATTGATTTTTTACAGAGAGGATGGGAGAGAGAGATAGAGAGTTAGAAACATCAATGAGAGAGAAACATCGATCAGCTGCCTCCTGCACACCTCCTACTGGGGATGTGCCTGCAACCAAGTTACATGCCCTTGACTGGAATCGAACCTGGGACCTCTCAGTCCGCAGGCCGGCGCTCTATCCACTGAGCCAAACAGGTTTCGGCTCATCATTGATGTTTCTATCTCTCTCCCTCCCCCTTCCTCTCTGAACTAAACACACACACACACACACACACACACACACACACACATACACACACACACACACATTTAAGAACAAAACAAAACTTCGCAATAACCCAAGCAGACTGACCCCAAATTCCAGAGAAGGAAGCGGAGGCTCAGAAAGGTTTAGTGAGTCCCCAAGACCACACAGCTTGGGAGGGAGGTCGTTGGGATCCCAGACTGCGTCTGGGTCCAAGGCCACCCCTCTCATCCTCAGAACGGCTCTGTGTGCTTTCCCCTGAGAGCTTGCTACATATAGGTGTTTATCATGTCGACCAGACATCTGCCCTTACACACCAGGGCCTGGAGGGACAGGGCAGAAGCTGCGGAGAGCGCGAGCAGGTGTGGGGGCACCGTGAGGGACCTTCTCCTCCTCCCTGTCCTGGCTTCATTGAGATAGAATTCCACCCCCTGGGATTCACCCATTGAGACTGTACAGCTCAGTGTCTGTAGTGTGTTCCCAGAGGTGGGCAGCCCCACCCCATTCAGTGTCAGAACTTTTCATCTTCCCCCAACACTCTGTGTCCTTCAGCTCAACATTGCATGTTTTGTCCTGTAATTTTTCAAAAAAAATGTTTATGTCCTCAAATGTGTCACTCTCTTATGTTATTGCTTCAGAATTGTGAGTCATCCTTACAAAACCTTTCCCCATACAATATCCATGAGGAAATCCCCTTGTTTATGAAAATACTCTGAAACCATAAAATCGCACAAATGGTAGGTTTGCTGACGTTCCTTGGGAACTTGCACCACTCCTCCCCCCGCACCCCCCACAGCCCTCCCAGGGCCCCTCCAGCAGGAGCTCCCTGGGCAGTGGGCTGGTGTAGACACGGGGTGCACTGATGGAAGACACGACGTATCCCCTATTATTTAAAAAAATCTCCCTGACTTTATTGAGGACGTATGTGTGGGACCATGTATGTGGAAGTGCCTCTGTGAGTTGGGTGTGGGATCCATCACACATGTTTCAGGACGAGTCAACCCTACAGTCTCCACGGGAGGACTTCTGTACCCAAGTCCTTCTTCACAGGCAGAGCTTCTGAACCCACAGACACAGACAGCGCCGACTAACCAGCCCCAATGTTGGCCAGGCGAAGGGTTCATGCCAGCAAGGACCCTGCCCTCAGGAATTTAACCGTGGCCTGGCCAGCCTGGCTCCGTGGTTGAGCCTCGACCCATGAATCAGGAGGTCATGTTTTGATTCCCAGTCAGGGCATATGCTCAGGTTGGGGCTTGATCCCCTGTAAGGGGTGTACAGGAGACACCTGATCAATGATTCTCTCTCATCATTGACATTTCTATCCTTCTCTCCCTCGGCGTCCTCTCTCTGAAATCGGTAAAAACATTTTTAAAAAGATTATTACTGTGCAATTTAAAATATATATTAAAATAATAATACAAATCTTTCAATGTTATATGAGTTTAAGGTTGTACTGACCCTAACCAACAATCCATTGGTGATGAAACTGTATCCGATATGTCCATCCATCCATTTATCCTTCTATAGTGGAACGTTGGCTCTCAAACGTCTCCATCTCAAACAATATGCTTTTCACCCACACCCTTTCATGCTGATCCCTGTATGATCAGTCACGCGTGTCTCAGGCAACAAACAAGGGAGAGAATGCGTGAGTGCGTGTCAGTTTATTGCTAAACCTCACGTTGCTAACATCTCAGGAAATTGTGCTGTGAAAATTTTCCTGTTTTTTGCTTTTGTTGCTGCTCATTATTATTACACTAGAGGCCCAGTGCACAAAAGTTTGTGCACTTGCGGGGGTCCCTCAGCCCAGCCTATGCACTCTTGCAGTCTGGGACCCCTTGGAGGATGTCCACCTGCTGGCTTAGGCCCGCTTTCTGGGGTATTGGGCCTGAGATGGCAGTCAGACATCCCTCTAGCAGCCCGGCAGCCCTCGGGGGATTTCCACTTGCCAGCGGAGAGCAGGCCTAAGCTGCAGTCGGACATCCTTAGCACTGCTGAGGAGGCGGGAGAGGCTCCCACCACCACCGCTGTGCTGGTAGCCATCAGCCTGGCTTGTGGCTGAGCAGAGCTCCCCATGTGGGAGCGCCCTGACCACCAGAGGGCAGATCCTGCATTGAGTGTCTACCCCCCGGTGGTCAGTGTGTGTCATAGTGAACAGTGATTCCCATTCGTTCTACTGTTAGGGTCAGTTTGCATATTACCCTTTTATTATAGAGGATAGAGGCCTGGTGCATGGGTCGGGGCTGGCTGATTTGCCCTGAAGGGTGTCCCAGATCAGGGTGGGGGTCCTGCTGGGGTGCCTGGCCAGCCTGGATGAGGGGCTGATGGCTGTTTGCAGGCTGGTTACACCCCCTTCAGGGTGGGGGTCCCCACTGGGGTGCCTGTCCAGCCTGGGTGAGGGGCTGATGGCTATTTGCAGGCTGGTCACACCCCCTTTAGGGTGGGGGTCCCCACTGGGGTGCCTGGACAGCCTGGGTGAGGGGCTGATGGCCGTTTCTAGGCTGGCCAAGCCCCCCGGCAACAGAAGCTCCCAGCCTCTCCTTTTTTTCTTTTCTTCTTTTTTTTTTTTTTATTCTGGGATTTATTTACCTTCTATAATTGAAACTTTGTTGCTTTGAGTGGAGCTCAGAGCTGGCCTCAGGAAGCTTGCCTTCCTCCATCATTGGGGCAACCAAGCCTCCTGCTTGCTCCAGCTCCATGGCTGCCGCCCGCCATCTTGGTTGGGTTAATTTGCATATAGTTGCTCTGATTGGCTGGTGGGCGTGGCTTAAGGTGTAGCAAAGGTATGGTCAATTTGCATGTTTGTCTTTTATTAGTGTAGATTTTCTTTTTTTACTGTACATTTCATTTCCTTTTTGTCAAATCCTCATTTACATTTCATGTCCTTTTTGTTTTTATGGTGTTTATTTATAGATTAAACTGTATATTAGACATGTGTTGTATATGAGAAACATTCAAACAGGAGGTCACTTGGAGGTCTGCAAGGCATTAATTCAATTTACATTATTTCTAAAGGAAAGCAGGATTAGGGTTTCGAACAGCCTTCCAGAACGAAGCAGGTTCGCGAACTGGGGTTCCACTCACTGTATTCATTATCCAGTTAATCTGTATGAGCATCTACAATGTGTCAGACACTCTGCTATGACTGTGAGGGTCTTTTATATGTTTATATTATCCACCATGAGGAAGATTCTGAAAACATGTATTATTGGACACTGAAATGCTAATTTTTAAAATGTTTTTAGCCTGAAGGGTTAGGAGCCAGGAAAGCAGTTCTTGGCTTTTCTCTTTCCAAAGGCGCCTTTTGTCTGGAAGCTTTCAACCCTTTGCCCAGTTCACGAAGAGGAACGAGTAAACTTCCATTCATGACCCGGCCGGTTTGGCTCAGTGGATAGAGTGTCCGCCTGTGGACTCAGGGGTGCCGGGTTCGATTCTGGTCAAGGGCATGTACCTTGGTTGCGGGCACATTCCCAGTACGGGGTGTGTGGGAGGCAGCTGATCAATGTTTCTCTCTCATCCATGTTTCTAACTCTCTATCCCTCTCCCTTCTTCTCAGTAAAAAAAATCAATGAAATATATTTTTAAAAAACTTCCATTCACTAATGTACTCTGCAAAAGTCAGCATGATGTATGCTGCTTGCTTCTTGCTCAGATACGCAAAGTCAGAAGGGACTGTGTGATTGCTTTGGGATGGAGTTAAGTCCAGATCATTGTATTTGTCCTTAGTCATTTTTTACCAGTCCGTCTCTTCCCTGACATGGATCATATGGAGCCTGGACTGGATTCTTTAAAACAAATGAGTAAATGAAGAGAAAGACAGAAACATGGGGCGAGAGCATGAACTAACACCAAAATAAATGAATGCATCCTCTCTCTCTCTCTCTCTCTCTCTCTCTCTCTCTCTCTCTCATGCATGAACACACCCCTGAGGATTTCAGTCCATTAAATAACAATGAACCAGGTCTTGGGCTGAGAGCAGTGCCGCCCACGCCGCCCCCCCTCCCCCACCCAGGCGGTTCTGAATATTTTTAAAAATCGGTTCATAGACTCCTCCACAGGCTCTCTCCCAGGGAGTATTTGCTATTTGGGCTCAGCATGAGGACCTGAGTCCACCTCACACACCTGGGGGCCCTGGTCCCGATGAGACGGCCCCTGGAGAGGGTGACGCGGTGTATGGGGGGGGGCAAGGGAGGGTGAGGCTCAGGGCAGAACAAGTACAGCCCTTAACTCTCCGTTCCTTCCCACCATTTTTCTCTCTTTGTCATGTTTTCCAGGGACCCTCAGAGCCTAGACCCACCGGAGGTGAGCGACGCGAAGCTGCAGTACGCAGGATGGGGCCCCAAAGGCCAGCAGCTGGTAAGCAAGCGCTTTCGCAGCCGCGTGCTCCAGGGATGGAGGTGATGCCTTGTAGCCTGAACATATCCCACCCTGGTCTGCGTGCCTGAGTGGCATGTGGATAGCACAGCAGGGTTTCTGCACGTGTACAACGTCGGTTTCTTTCCCGATAGAGGATCCTCTTAAAACTGGAATCGGCCCTGGACGTGGTCTCAGTGGTTAGAGAGTCGGCCCACCAACCGAAGGGTCTCAGGGTCAATTCCTGGTCAAGGGCACATACGTGGGTTTCAGGTTTGCTCCCTGGCCGGGTCGGAGCGCACCTGGAAGGCGACCAATCAATGCATCTCTCTCATATCAATGTTTCTCTCTCTGTGTCTCTACCCACTCTCCTTCCCTCCCTTCCACTCTCTCTAAACGTCAATGAAAAAAATGTCCTCGGGTGAGGAACGGAACCGCGTTTGCTTTGGTTTCCATGCACACCGTCCTGGGCACAGTCCCCCGTTCCTGTGGGCGTGACTGCAGATAAAGCTCATGGTGAGGCCTGCGATGGAGGCCTGGCGCTGCTCACGGGGCACTGGCACTGCTGTGAGAACGCCGGCTCCTTTCTCCGGCGGGTTAGGTAAAGAAGGGAGATCTGCGGTCACAGTGGGGCTCGGCCCCCAGCCTGGAGCAGCCTCGGGGGCGGGTCTCAGGGCGGGGCACCTCTGGGCACTGCACCCAACGCCCTCATGGTTCCTACTCCAACTGGCAGCACAAGCTGTTTGAGGGCACCAAGGGGCAGGGGCCTGGTGAGAGGCCCTGAGTGAGGCCAGGGGGTGGGAGGGCCTGGTGAGAGGCCCTGAGTGAGGCCAGGGGGTGGGAGGGCCTGGTGAGAGGCCCTGAGTAAGGCCAGGGGGTGGGAGGGCCTGGTGAGAGGCCCTGCGTGAGGCCAGGGGGTGGGAGGGCCTGGTGAGAGGCCCTGAGTGAGGCCAGGGGGTGGGAGGGCCTGGTGAGAGGCCCTGAGTGAGGCCAGGGGGTGGGAGGGCCTGGTGAGAGGCCCTGAGTGAGGCCAGGGGGTGGGAGGGCCTGGTGAGAGGCCCTGAGTGAGGCCAGGAGGTGGGAGGGCCTGGTGAGAGGCCCTGAGTGAGGCCAGGGCGTGGGAGGGCCTGGTGAGAGGCCCTGAGTGAGGCCAGGGGGTGGGAGGGCCTGGTGAGAGGCCCTGAGTGAGGCCAGGAGGTGGGAGGGCCTGGTGAGAGGCCCTGAGTGAGACGGGAGGGGAGGGTGGTTGGGCAGGATGAGGGAGGCGGGGGTACTGGGGTTCGGTCCAGGCTGCCCACTGAGTTCCCGTGGGTCAGCTCTGCCACTGTCGGGCTCTGTCAGCCGGCCGAGCACTGAGGGGAGGACGGGGTAAGAGGACTGCCCACGTCTGCCCCCTCTCCAGCCCATGCTGTCTAAGCCCTTTATTTCCAGAAATCATACTGCGCCTCCCCCGCTTGCAGGAAGTCTCCCCCCCGCCCCCCGTTTTGAAGGTCACGTGTCTCGGTTGCTGCCGGGCCCCTGCTGGCCACGCCTGGGATTTCTTTGAACTAACCAATGACAATCAAGGGACGTGCACGCCATAGAGATGACCTCATCCTGTGTAACAAGACCCAACTCACGCCTGGCCAATCGGCGGGGCCCACAGTCCCCTCCCCTGCCCTTTCTATAAAACCCACAATCCCATCAGGCCTCGCTCTCTCTCGGCCACTGGGGCTTACCGATGCATCGGTGAGTGTGGTCGGGAGCCGAACTAGTTCGAAATGATGGACTCTTTGCTTTTGCATTGGACTCGCTGGCTCCCTGGTGGGCATTTTGGGAACCTTGAAATCTGGGCACAACAACATGCAGTAAAAAAGATTTCAAGAAAAACAATTTGACCTATAACTAGAGGCCTGGTGCCCAGATTTGTGCACCAGTGGGGTCCCTTGTCCCTCTCACCATCCGGGAACCCTCAGGATATGTCCAAGCCCCACAGGCCAGAGGAGGGACCCCCACGGGGGCCTCTAGTATGCATATAAGATATTTGGTGAATCTCTTCCGGCCCTCCCCTAACCCCTTCCCTCTCAGATTCATCAGGCTGTTCCATGTTTCCATGCCTCTGCATTGAGCCTCTGCCCCCTGGTGCTCACTGCTTATCATAGCGCTGGTCCAACTTTCGCTTAGGTTTTTATATATTTACATGTTATGTGCAGTAAACATTAATATTTCAAGAAAAAAAATTTAAATAGAACTAGAGGCCGGGTGCACGGATTGGTGCACCAGCCGGGTCCCTCGTCCTGGCCTGGGCCCTCTCACAGTCCAGGACCACTCAGGGCAAGTCACACTGCCGGTTTCAACCAGATCCCTGCAGGTAGGCTGAGGGACCCAACCGGGGGCCTCTAGTGTGCATGCATATAAGATCTTTGGTGCATCTCTTCCCACCTTCCCCCTTCCTCCTTCCCTCTGAGATTCATCTGTCTGTTCCATGGTTCCATGCCTGAACTTTTAGTGTCTGACCCGTGGTGGTCAGTGCGCATCATAGCACTGGTCCAAGGGTAGCTTAGGACTTTATATACACTGAGTGGCTAGATTATTATGACCACCTGATGTGTGTAGGCAAATAAGCCATACACTGCATTGTTTGGGATATGGAAGCTGAAGGCCTGGTCGAACGCCTTTGCTGTCTGCAGTTACCAAGATAAAACATCTCCAATTTGCACAGGAACAGAAGCATGGGATAGTTGAGCATTGGAAAAAAGTCATGTGGTCAGATGAATCATGTTTCCAGTTGCATCGTGCAGATGGCAGAGTGAGGATTTGGTGGAAACAACATGAAAGCATGCACCCCACATGCATGAGTACAGCCCTTCAAGCTGGTGGGGGCAGTGCTATGGTTTGGGGCATGTTTTCCTTGGCATGATTTAGGCCCTTTAATTCATGTGGAACAACATCTGAATAGCACAACATACCTAAGTTCATCCTATCCTGTTGATGGCGTATCCCAATGGCGTCTTCCAACAAGACAGTGAGCCATGACGGTGCTCGTATTGTGCAGGAGTAGTTTCAACAACATGAGGGAGACTTTACCTTGCTTATGTGGCCCCCACAATCACCAGATCTCAATCCAATTGAGCATTTGTGGGATGAAGTTAAAAGAGCCATCAGGCAGCTGGTTCCACAACCCTCAAATCTCACAGAACTGGACAGTGCTATTCATCAGGCATGGTGTCAGATTCCTCACATCACCTTTTAACATCTCGGGGAGCCAATGCCAAGAGGATTCGCCGCAGTATTGAAGGCAAAAGGTGGCCCAACGAAATACTGATGGTGTTGTCATAATAATCTGGCCACTCAGTGTATATAGACTAGTGGCCCGTGTGTGGGGGCGGTGCGGTGTCCATCAGCCCTACCTGCACCCTCTCAAATCTGGGACCCCTTATGGGTGGTCTGACTGCTGGTTTAGGCATGATTTCTGGGATCGGGCCTAAACTAGCAGTCAAACATCCCTCTCACCATCCAGGACTGCTGGCTCCTAACTACTCACTTGACTGATTGCCCCTAACCACTCTGCATGCCGGCCTGTGTACCCTCAGCAGCCCCCCAGCCATCTGTCTTACCCTCAACTGCCCCCCCACTGCCGGTCTGCTCACCCACAACTGGCCCCCAATGCTGGCCTGCTCGCCCCCAATTGCCCACAATTACCGGCCTGCTCCCCGCCATCTGCCTTTCCTGCTGGCCTGCTTGCCCCCCAACTGACCCCCCTGATGGCCTGCTTGCTCTCAACTGCCCTCTCCTCCTGGCCTAATCACCCCTAACGGCCTCTGCCTCGGCCCCACTACCATGGCTTTGTCCCCAAGGACATCTAGAACAGGGGTCCTCAAACTACGGCCCACGGGCCACGTGCTGCCCGCTGAAAACATTTATCCGGCCCGCCAGGTGGTTTGCCTCTGCTGCCTGTCCTGCTTAGCAGCCAACTCGTCCCGTGCCCGCAGTGCGCATGTGTGGAATGTCTGAGGGACAGTGAACTGGACCCCTGTTTAAAACGTTTGAGGACCTCTGATCTAGAAGGTCTCCTGGTCTAATTAACATATTAACCTTTTAAGAGTAAAGATGTTATGTGCAATGAACATTCATATTTCACGAAAGACTTTTAAATATAATATTACATGTAATAAATATTAATATTTCAAGGAAAAAAGATTTAAAATATAATAATATCACCAAAACTATACTAACATAGTATATCACAAAAGTTGTAGGAAATATTAAAAATCTGCAAATAACAGGATTACTTCTATTATATTCTAAAATAGTTTTTGTTCTGGCTCTATTTTCTGTTCATCAGTTTACATTTTTAATTATATTGCACAAATGAGTGAGCTCACATAATATTTGTCTTTCTCCGACTGGCTTATTTTGCTTAGCATAATGCTCCCTAGGTTCATCCGTGCTGTTGCAAATGGTAAAAGTTCCTTCTCTTTTATGGCAGCGTAGTATTCCATTGTATAGACGTACCACAGTTTTCTAATCCACTCATCTGCTAAGTGGGGCACTTAGGCTGTTTCCAAATCTTAGCTCTTGTACATTGTGCTGCTATGAACAGAGGGGTGCAAATGTCCTTTCTGATTGGTGTTTCTGATTTCTTGGGATATAGTCCTAGAAGTGGGATTACTGGGTCCAATGGGAGTTCCATTTTTAATTTTTTGAGGAAACTCCACACTGTCTTCCACAGTGGTTGCACCAGTCTGCATTCCCACAGCAGTGCAAGAGGGTTCCTTTTTATACCCATCCTCGCCAGCACTTGTGTTTGTTGATTTGTTGATGATAACCACTCTGACAGGTGTGAGATTGTATGTCCTTGTCGTTTTGATTTGCATCTCTCTGATGATTATCGTCTGATACTTGGCGGCCTATGGATTCATCTGCCTATGGAAATATGTCTGATATTTTTCTGCCTATGGATTCTTCTAAGATTTTTATGTTTTCCAGCCTTATGTTTAAATCCTTTATCCATTTTGAGTTTCTTTTTGTGTTTGGTGTAAGTTGGTGGTCTAGTTTCTTTCTTTTTTTTTTTTTTTTGCTTGTATCCGTCCAATTTTCCCAACACCATTTATTGAAGAGACTATCTTGACTCCATTGTATACTCTTGTCTCCTTTGTCAAATATCAATTGAGTTGAATGGCCTGGATTGATTTCTGGATTCTCTGTTTGATTTCATTAGTCTACACGTCTGTTCTTGTGCCAGTACCAGGCAGTGTTGAGAACTGAGGCTTCATAATATGGCTTCATATCTGGTATTGTGAGCCCACCAACCTTGTTGTTCTGTCTCAGGATTGCTGTGGCTCTTCGGGGTCTTTTTAAATTCCATATGAATTTTTGAAGAGTTTGTTGTAGGTCTGTGAAATATTCCGTTTGTATCATAATGGGATTTTCACTGAACCTATAGATTGCTATCAGTGGTATGGACATTTTAATGATGTTGATTCTACCAAACCATGAACACGGTATATCCTTCCATTTATTTATGTCTTCCTCTATCTCTTTTTTCAACATCCTGTAGTTTTCCGAGTACAGGTGCTTTACCACGTGAGTTAAGTTTATTCTTAGGTATCTTAATTTTTTGGGTGCAGGGGTAAATGGGATTGTTTTATTAGTTTCTTTCTGTGTGAGTTCACTATTGGTGGATTTTCTGAAACAGTCTGAGGAGTATACTAGAAGGTGTTAGTTCTTCTTTGAATGTTCGGTAAAACTGCCCTGTGAAGCCATCTCTTGGATGATGAGTGACTTTGACTGTTTTCATATGTCTCTTGGCCTTCTGTGTGTACTCTTTCTTTCCTTTTTTTATAGTTTTTTTTTATTTTTTTCAGTTTTATTGCTTAAAGTATTACACAGGGTATAACATATGTGTCCTTTTTTTTTTCAACCTGCCCTTGACAATCCCCCGTCCTCCCCTACCCCCTAGTGTCTTTTGTCCATTGGTTATGCTTATATGCATGCATACAAGTCCTTCTGTTGATCTCTTACCCCACTCCCTCCTGCCCCCCAACCGTTTCCGGCCTTCCCACTGCAGTTTGACAATCTGTTTGAGGCAGCTCTGCCTCTGTATCTATTATTGTTCATAAGTTTATAATTGTCTTTATTATCCATGAATGAGTGAGATCATGTGGTATTTTTCCTTCATTGACTGGCTTATTTCACTTAGCATAATGCTCTCCAGTTCCATCCATGCCGTTGCAAATGGTAAGAGTTCCTTTCTTTATAGAGCAGCATAGTATTCCATGGTGTATATGTACCACTGTTTTCTAATCCATTCATCTACTGATGGGCACTTAGGCTGTTTCCAGATCTTAGCTATGTTGAATTGTGCTGCTATGAAGATAGGGGTGCATATGTCCTTTCTGATTGGTGTTTCTGGTTTCTTGGGGTATATTCCTAGAAGTGGGATCACAGGGTCAAATGGGAGTTCCATTTTCAGTTTTTTGAGGAAACTCCATACTGTCTTCCATAGTGGCTGCACCAGTCTGCATTCCCACCAGCAGTGCACGAGTGTTCCTTTTTCTCCACATCCTCTCCAGCACTTGTCGTTTGTTGATTTGTTGATGATAGCCAGTCTGACAGGTGTGAGATGGTACCTCATTGCTGTTTTGATTTGCATCTCTCCGATGATTAGTGACTTTGAGCATGTTTTCATATGTCTCTTGGCTTTCTGAATGTCCTCTTTTGAAAGGTGTCTGTTCAGGTCTTTGCCCATTTTTTGATTGGATTGTTTACCTTCCTTTTGTTAAGTTGTATGAGTTCCCTATAAATTTTGGAGATTAGGCCCTTATCAGATATGACATTGGCAAATATGTTTTCCCACATGGTGGGTTTTCTCGTTGTTTTGTTGATGGTTTCTTTTGCTGTGCAGAAGCTTTTAATTTTGATGTAGTCCCATTTCTTCATTTTCTCTTCAGTTTCAAGTGTCCTAGGACCTATATCAGTGAAGAAATTGCTTCGGCATATTTCAAAGATTTTGTTGCCTTTGGATTCTTCTAGAATTTTTATGGTTTCCTGTCGCACATTTAAGTCCTTTATCCATTTTGAGTTCATTTTTGTGTATGTTGTAAGTTGGTGGTCTAGTTTCATTTTCTTGCATGTATCTGTCCAATTTTCCCAACACCATTTATTGAAGAGACTGTCTTGGCTCCATTGTATGTTCTTGCCTCCTTTGTCAAATATTAATTGAGCATATTGGTTCGGGCCGATTTCTGGGCTCTCTATTCTATTCCATTGATCTATATGCCTATTCTTGTGCCAGTACCAGGCAGTTTTGAGGACAGTGGCTTTGCAATACAACTTGATATCTGGTATTGAGATCCCACCTACTTTGTTCTCTTTCAGGATTTCTGTAGCTATCCGGGGTCTTTTTTTATTCCAGATGAATTTTTGTAGAGTTCGTTCTAGTTCTATGAAGTATGTCGTTGGTATTTTAATGGGAAGTGCGTTGAATTTATAGATTGCTTTGGGTAGTATGGACATTTTAATGATGTTGATTCTACCAGTCCATAAACACGGTATGTTTTTCCATCCGTTTATGTCTTCCTCTATCTCTTTTTTCAACGTCCTGTAGTTTTCTGAGTAGAGGTCTTTTACCTCTTTAGTTAAGTTTACTCCTAGGTAGCTTAATTTTTTTGGTGCAACGGTAAATGGGATTGTTTTTTTTTTAGTTTCTCTTTCTGAAAGTTCACTGTTGGTGTATAGAAATGCCTCAGATATCTTGGGGTTAATTTTGTATCCTGCTACATTGCCAAATTCGTGTATTAAGTCTAGTAGTTTTTTGATGGAGTCTCTAGTGTTTTGTATGTATAATATCATGTCGTCTGCAAATAAGGACAGTTTTAATTCCTCCTTTCCAGTTTCGATGCCTTTTATTTCTACTTCTTGTCTAATTGCAATGGCTAATACTTCCAGTACTATGTTGAACAGGAGTGGTGAGAGTGGGCATCCCTGTCTTGTTCCTGTCCATAAGGGAAATTGTGTTAGTTTTTGTCCATTGAGTATGATGTTGGCTGTGGGCCTGTCATATATGGCTTTTATTATGTTGAGGTATGATCCTTCTACTCCCATCTCGCTGAGAGTTTTTATCAAAAATGCGTGTTGGATTTTGTCAAATGCTTTTTATGCATCAATTGATATGCCATATGGGTTTTTTTCTTTCAATTTGTTTATGTGATGTATCACGTTTATTGATTTGCGGATATTGTACCATCCTTGCATCCCTGGGATAAATCCTACTTGGTCATGGTGTATGATCTTTCTAATGTACTGCTGGATCCGGTGTGCTAAGATTGGGTTGAGGATTTTGGCATCTATGTTCATGAGGGATATTGGCCTGTAATTCTCTTTCATTGTGTTGTCTTTACCTGGTTTTGGTATTAGGGTGATGCTGGCTTCATAGAATGAGCTTGGAAGTGTTCCTTCCTCTTGAATTTTTTGTAGTAGTCTGAGGAGGATAGGTTTTAGTTCTTCCTTGAATGTTTGGTAAAACTCCCCTGTGAAGCCGTCTGGTCCTGGGCTTTTGTTTGATGGAAGCTTTTTGATGACTGCTGCAATTTCTTCCATAGTATAGGCCTATTGAGATTTTTAGATTCTTCCTGATTGAGTTTTGGAATGTTGTATTTTTCTAGGAATTTGTCCATTTCCTCCAGGTTGTCTAGTTTGTTGGAGTAGAGCTGTCCATAGTATTTTTTAACAATCATTTGTATTTCTGTGGGGTCTGTTGTTATTTCGCCTCTATCATTTCTGATTTTGTTTATTTGGGTCCTCTCTCTTTGCTTCTTGGTGAGTCTTGCTAGCAGTTTGTCAATCTTGTTTATCCTTTCAAAGAACCAGCTCTTGGTTTCATTGATGTTCTGTATTGTTTTTTTTTGGTCTTTGTGTCCTTATTTCTGCTCTAATCTTTATTATCTCCTTCCTTTTGCTCACTCTGGGGTTTTCTTGTTGCTCTCTTTCTAATTCTTTGAGTTTTAGAGTTATATGATTGACTACCATTTTTTCTTGTTTTTTGAGATAGGCCTGTAGAGCTATAAACTTCCCTCTCAGGACTGCTTTCATTGTGTCCCATAGGTTTTGGATTGTTGTGTTTTCATTGTCATTAGTTTCCAGGATGTTTTTAATTTCTTCTTTGATATCATTGGTAACTGGACTGAGAAGGCGAGAGGGTGGCTCACAGGCAGGTCCCAGTGCTGTGGCAGGTTGCTCTGGGCTGCAGCCAGCAGTCCACGTGGCCCTGTGCCAACCCTGCACACTCAGACCGGGTGTTACAGGGTATGTCCCGTGGCCGTGAGTGTCCTACCAGGTGTCCTACCAGTTGATGCGCTGGTTTTAAAAGGACTGACTCTTTCAGCATAAACGCCTCAGCTGGATGACAAGAAGGGTCCCTGAGAGGAGCGCGCTGCCACGATGGTCAGGTGTGTGCGATGACGCTGGGTCTGTTTCACTCTTGCAGGTCTGAGCTCCCTCTCTGGAGGCCGCGCTGAGGAAGTTCGGTGACGTCTATAGAAAGGGAAGCCAGGCACAGAGGGTGGCAGCTGGCTCACCATCCTTGCACTGTTGTATGATTTCCACCTGGTACAGTCTCTCCGCATCTCCTACATGTTGGAAAAACTGACTGGAACTTTCACAGAGAAAGATAAGGAACTGATCCTGTTCAGGCTGAGAAATGGGGATTTTCATTGAGAAAACACGATGCTATGTCCCTGGCAATGATCAGAGAGACCAGGGCAAAGCCAGCGGGGCAGGCAGCACGTTCCGGGACCAGACCAGGGACGGTGGGTCCCTCGAGCTGCCTCCTAAGTGCCTAAGTGCGCAGATGCTGAGCAGCAGGTGAAATAAGTGGGGAAACGCTGTGGGCCATGCCCTAGCCCATCTCTTATCGTCTGCTCCGGGGATGAAGATGTTTTTATCCTGAGTGTGTGAGCAAACCTTATTCCTTTACTAAAAGTCGGGTATTTTGTGAGTTAAGAATCGATTTAATTCACACTCATCTGTTCAACAAATGTTCACTGAGGAAGGCCGTGTGGCTCGGGGCTCAGGTGTCAGCGACCTGGACTTCTGGCTCAGCAGTGC
This sequence comes from Myotis daubentonii, assembly GCF_963259705.1. Taxonomy (NCBI): domain Eukaryota; kingdom Metazoa; phylum Chordata; class Mammalia; order Chiroptera; family Vespertilionidae; genus Myotis; species Myotis daubentonii. Next base: position 16,115,285 of record NC_081851.1, on the reverse strand, counting down.
ACAGCAATGTGACCTGAGTCTTCCAAGCCTCAGTTTCCCCTTGTAGAACACAGGGCTGAGCAGAGCTCCTGCCTCTTTTCCTTTTGTGCAGATCAGAGATAGGGGAGGGCGGGGGAGCCCCGAGGGATGTGTGAGGAGTAGGGAGAGGGTGCGTGTGGGGCCCACAGGGGAGCAGGGCAGAGGCCATTGCAAGGACTTGGGCATTGATCCTGGAGACACCTGGAGGGTTCTGAGTGGGAAAATGGCCTGGGAAGGGTTCGTGCTAGCGGTCACCATGGCTACAACGTAGAAGATGGAGGTGGTCAGGCAGGAAGACCCCCTTCAGGGGTCAGAGTCGGTGGTGGGAGGATTAGCTCTGTGGTAGTGGATGTGGGTGTGGGAGAGGGTGTGGGAGTTGGAACTGACCAGGCGGCGAATGGGTGGGAGGGAAGGTGGGGTCAGCCCATGTTCTCAGCTGAGCCTTTAGTGCACAGCAGTGCATGCAGGAGATACAGGCTCAAAAGGGAGGACGCGACCTTCCTGAAACCTGAAATGCTCACTGGGATGTGCTGTGGTCTGAGCCCTCTGATGACGCACAGCCCTTAACATACGCAGTGGACACTGTGAATGGGTGGGTGTGATGATGTGAGAATGCTCTCACTGAAAAGTGAATACTTGGGGAAATCTCAGACAAGCTTGTCTGGGAGGTCTCTGAATTGTGCTTGCAACTTTTCTCTCAGTGTGACATTCTTTCCACTTGAAAAGTTAAAGAGTGTACAGGCCAGGAGTGGGGAAGGAATGGCCAATGTTGTGGAGAGGAGGGGTGGCTCAGAGCCCAGGGCCAGGAGGGAGGAGTGCAGGGAGGGGGGGAACCAGTGGGAGGACGAGGGTGGAGGGGAGCAGGAGAGGGAAGGGGAGCTCTGTGGGTAGTGGTCCAGGCCCCGGTGGAGGTCTGGCGGGGGTCTGGTGCCAGGGGAAGTTAAAAGGCTGCAGAGGCTGGAGTGGGGATGGTCTGCCTGCGACCATTGGGTTTATCAGCAGTGGTGGCCACGTGCAGAGTTGGTTTGTTTCTTCCCAAGTTGAAGTGATGGCCATTTGAAATGGATGGCTCTCTCTTTCTTTTCTTTATGTTTTTAAGGTTCGCTGTGTGCTGGACAGGATATTGGTTCTGAAGAACATTGACATGCGGAGGATTCCGGGCTGTGAGCCTGAGCCTGTGGAGAAACTGAGGAAATTGCTAAGAGGGGAAGTGAGTTCCCTGTGAACGTGGACCCACCGTGGAAGGGTGGGAGGTAGTTGGAGCCGGGAGTCGGGTGCCCGGCCTGGTCAGCAAGAGTTGCGAGGGATCAAATGGCAGCTGTGTTTCTGCGGTGAGACCCTGTGAGGGGCCCGTGTGCAGTGAGTCCCTGTGAGATCAGCATCCCCCACACTTAGCCGGTGGTGCTGGACTCGGCTGTGCAGCAGAATCACCATAGACCTTCTGATCACTTTGGAAGAGGGCCCACCAGGACCGGAGGCATTAGCCCAGCAGGAGAGGGGCTTGTCTATGTAACCACCCCAGATATTTTTACGTGGGGCCACAGCAGAGACCCACCGCCCTCTCCAGTCAGGGCATCCTCTACCCTTACTTCTTTGTTCATTTTTTTGAGGAGAATTCTTATTTTACATATACTTTTATTGACTTCACAGAAAACTGGAGACGGAGCATGAAAGAGAAACGCCAATGATGAGAACCATTGATTGGCTCTCTCCTGGACACCCCGCATTGGGGATGGAGGCCACAACTGGGACATGGGCCCCGACCTGGAAGCCAACCATAACTGCCTGGTTCTGGTTCATAGGTTGACACTCAACCACTGAACCAGGCCGACCAGGCTCGGGTGCCGGTAAACCTGCTTGTATAAAGAAAAGAATGGTATTGCTGGTTTAGTTAGCTTCAAGGTATTCTTTGAAACTATTGGAGAAGTTGCTAAGAATTGATAACTGAAAATTTGAGAATGACTTTCTTCGACCTAATGGAACCCACTTTTTCTTTAAATCCTATGGCAAGGATGTGCTTATTGATTTGAGAGAGAGAATCATTGATGTGAGAGAAAAGCATCAATTGGTTGCCTCTCATACACACTCCCCCTGGAGACTGAATGCCCAACCTAGGTATTTGCCCTGACCGGGAATTGAACCCACAGCCTTTCCGTGTAGAGAATGATGCTCCAGCAAACTGATCCACACCGGCCATGTCGTGGACCAATTTTTAGAAAGGAAAACATTCTGTGACTCCTAACCTTTGCGCATATCTGTGGTCCAAAATACAGCTCAGTCCATGGAAGTTCATGGAACACCTTGATGACTTTGAGTTGATTGAATGAGATGCAATGTGTACAATGTGCTCTTCACTGTGCCAGGCTTGTGCTCACTCTTTTGTGGTTTCACTCGGCCTCATCCTGTTTTCTGTCTCATTCTTATGTATTTTCCTTAAAAATAGCTCTAGGTTCATAAATTTTGCATCGTTACTCTAAAATGTTGGCCCTGAAAACTGGGAGCAGAGAGTTTGAAATTTTATCATCCAGTTTATATCCCTTTGGCATAAGCTCATCAATTCAACTGTTCTTGAAATCTTGATTTGCATAATGATAAATAGTTTTCATTATCTCAAGATTCCTTAAAGTATATGTTATTTGCTGTGTTCTCACTTCAGGTCACTGCATCTATAATTTTGTTTCCTTGTTAGATCACATTTTGTTGGACATTAATTGAAATCTCATCATGCTGCCCACAAATGAAGGCGGTTAGATTTATGGAATAGCTTCTGTAGGAGGAATTGATTGAGATAGTTATGAAAAAGTAACCACTTTAGGTGGGATTTTTTTCAGTTTTGTTCTTTTGTTCGGGGCAGGACTAGACTGTTGGGGACTGGCTATGATTACAAGGAATATTAATGGTGCTCTGTTAACCATGATTGTTCTGTTCTAATGAGGGAAATCACATTCTGATCTGGTGGAGAGTTGTCCGCCCTGGGACATGGGAGCTAACAAGGGAACGCAGGCCACCCTCCTTTCTGAGAAAGGCCTAGATCAGCAACCTCGTTGCCTGTAATCTGGTCCCGGAGCCACCCGGCGTCTGCCAACCCCCAGCCCGAGTTGCCTGTAACCTGTAACCACTATACCTTCCTGCTTTCCCAGGCCTGAAATGTCTGCTTTCCCATGGGATCTTTGTCCTTCTACCCAAGATAAGCAGCTGGCTTATCAGGGGTAGGGGACAGGGGGTAGAGCAGACGTTTGTGGGTGACCTGCTGCTCTCTCCTTCTGCTGCATTCATGGAATAAATTATCTCAACCCTGTCTCTGCTTCATTGGCTCAAGGAGTGACCAGCAGCCCGGACCCATTGCTTGTCCAGATTCACTTTCAGTAATTTTATAACAGTCATTGGAGCTGGATAATGAATCAAAATGCTAATCAGTACTCTCCCCCTCACCCCCAATCTAAGTCCAAAGATTTCATCTACTTTCAACAATTTAAATTTATCTTAAATTAAGAATGAGATTTTAATTAACCCAAGTAAAACATTACTAGTTTAGAAATAATTGATTGGCAGCCTAAATGTTTAAATTCTGTTCCGAGGGTGCCTGTATATTTGTTCTCTAAATGTCTTTCTTGCATGTGCTAATTTAGTACTCCTTGCACAGAAAGCTATATACAAAGTCCTTTTGTTAAAATATTTTCCAGTCTGGCCCACATGGCTCAGTGATTGAGTGTATCACTATGACCAGGAGGTCACCATTAGATACCCAGTCAGGGCATATGCCCTGGTTGGGGGCTTGATCCCCATTATGGGGCGTGCAGGGGGCAATTGATCAATGCTTCTCTCTCATCATTGATGTTTCTTTCTCTCTATCTCTCCTTTCCCCTCGGAACTTAATAAAGATATATTTTTTAAAAAATATATAAAGTATAGCCCTAGCCAGTTTGGCTCCCTGGATAGAGGGCTGACCTGGAGATTGAAGGGACCCAGGTTTGATTCTGGTCAAGAGCATGTACCTTGGTTGTGGGCACATCCCCAGTGGGAAGTGTGCAGGAGGCAGCTGATCGATGCTTCTCTCTCATCAATGATTCTAACTCTCTATCCCTCTCCCTTCCTCTCTGTAAAAAATCAATAAAATATATATTTTTAAAAATATATATGTATACAAAATATTTTTCAAATATATAGCTTTACTTTGTTCATTTTTCTTATAAACTACACATTAGTGAGTGGTCTGTCAAATTGTTTTTTAGGCAATTGACTGGTGGACTTGAGGGGTCTTATGTATGAACTATTGACAGTCGATGGGGAGAATTTCCGAGCTGGGCTCTGTAGGTAAGACTTCACAAAATAAAATGATTGTGTTGTTCCCTGAAAGGAACAAATCAAATTTCTGTAATGTGGCAGATGGGAAAAAATAATTTTTTGAAACATAGACAGAAATATCAGAATGAAGTGGTTAATTTCCATTTATAATGGTATAGGATCTATAAACATAACCTTTATGTTTCTTTATATTTTATGTGCCAGATAGATCTTAATCTTCATGGGGAGAGTGTCCTAATTTTTGTGTATTCCTAAAGCAGTTAGCATGGGGCATGAGCCTCTGGCAGAGCCGTTTAGAATTCTGGGCCTAGAGCAGTTTGGTTGGGGGGCCAAGGAGACTGTGGAATGTTAGGTGCGGAGTCGGTGGGCGTGGAGTCGGTGGGCGTGGAGTTGGAGGGTGCTGAGTCGGTGGGTGTGGAGTTGGTGGTGCGGAGTTGGTGTGAATTGTCTGTGTGTGAAGAGTTGGTGTGAAGAGTTGGAGTAAGAAGAGTCGGTGGTCGTAGAGTAGGTGAGTGCAGAGTCTCTTCCTGTGTGAGAAGGGACTGTCCCTGCCTCCTTCTCAGGGCTCTTGTGAGGAGTGAATGTGCAAAGACAGAGGGCACCTGGCGCAGGGCCGGGGATGGGCAGAGAGACAGTGCCCGGGTGACTCCCAAGTCTGTGAGCAAACCCTTCCCGCTGCCAGGCTTTGATCAGAACCCTGTCCACTGGCGGCAGGTCCACGGCTTCCCTTCTACCAAGAACCTTGGGTTCTGGCTGGTGCGGGAAAGTGAACACAAGATGGAAAAGCAGGAGCTACCGCCCACTCCCAGTTGTTAGAACCGTGTGTGGGGCCAGCTTTGGGAAACTGCCACCGAGAGCAAGGGACACGTCGGGTGCATGCGTGTTCCCAAACTGTGAAGGCGCTCCGGGGAGACTCAGCCCAGTGGTTCTGGGAGGGCTCCTGGGCGGGAGCAGAGATGAGGGGAAAGAGCTGACCGGCTCCTGGTGTGTGCTGGGCCCTGGGACCAGAATAGGCCCTGCGGACTCCTCCCCTGAGGGGGCCTGCGAGGGACCAGCCATGGCGTCCCACACCCAGCATGTGCCTGATACCTAAGGGCCCATAGTACCGTTTGCTGTGCCTTAGCCCTCGTTTCCGGGAAACTGCCCAGGGCTGTTGGTTTTCCAAGAGGTTGTGTGTGACCTGTTCACATAGGAACTGGGTGTTAAACAAAAACTCACCAGAACAGCCATTTATTTCCAGCTCCCCGATCAGCGGACTGACCGTGGAATTGAGAGGCCGAGGCTCAGCCCTCACACCCGGGATAGATCTTAGCCCCACCCCTTCCTTGTTAGGGAAACTGGCTCAGGGAAGTCCCGCACCTGTCAGCAGGTGCGCTCGTCCAACCAGATGAGGCTGTACATGTCAGACACTCTCGCATCCTGTGTACAACAGATGGGGGCCGCTTTAGGTTTATGTGGTGCCCTTCTCTGATTTTCTGCTACTGGGCGGGGGCTGCTGCCGACACAGTGACCTGCTACCAGCAAAGAGTCATATGCTAAGCTAAGTGGCTTAAGTGGGCAGCAGTGAAGGCCCTCCAAAGAGACAGGGCCTGCCTGGCCAGGCCAATGCCCAGGTCGTGGGCTCCATGCCCAGGGGTGGCTTTGGGAAGCAGACGATCAATGATTCTCTCTCATCATTGATGTGTCTATCTCTCCTTCTCCTTTCCTCTCTGAGATCAATAAAAGTATATTTAAAAGAAATTATATATATATATATATATACAGATATATATACACTAGCGGCCCAGTACACAAATTCGTGCCCCATAGGGGTCTCTTGGCCTGGCCTGCGGGAATTTGGCTGAAACTGGCTCTCTGACAGCCCCTGAGGAGTCCCGGATTGGGAGAGGGCATAGGCGAGGCAGTGGGACTCCATTGGTGTATGATGAGGGCAGGGAGGGACACAGGAGGTTGGCTAGTGGGGAGGGAACCTGGGAGGGCCCCAGGGCATGTCAGGCCTGTCTAGTTCAGCCCCAATCAGCCAGACCCCAGCAGCAAGCCAACCTGCCAGTTGCAGCGTCTGCCCCCCAGTGGTCGTCAGTGCATGTCATGGCAAGCTGGTGAGTGGCCTTAGCATATCATTCGTGTATTATGCTTTCATTGGTTGAATGGATGACCGGACACTTAGCATATTAGGTTTTTATTCTATAGGATGTTAAAAAAAACCAAAAAACAAACGGATAGGGCCTGACTGCCGTGTTGCTTTCTGTAAGGATGGATGTAGGTGGGTGACTGGTAATAAGGGTCTCTGCTGGCAACTAGGATGTGGGCCGAGCTGTGATTTGGGAGTCCCTACGGCCTTTCCAAGACATGGTACACCAGCGAAGGGGCCTGAGAGCCGCCCGTCCTCCTGTCACCTGCGTCACAGCCCTGTACTGTGCGTCACTTTGCTCAGACACCACAGAGGCCTCATGGGTCTTCATCACCTACCACTGGGTCAGCATGTTTTTAGTGGCTGTAGGTCTCCCAGCAGGACCCTGTGTTGGAGTCCCTTCTATGCAGCTGTGCTCTAGGAAGTGAGCAGGTGCATGGAGGCCCTTCATCCTGGGGAATGAGGGTAGCTGTACTGGGGCGGGGTGGGGCAGGCCAGCGGGTTCCATGGTGGGCATCCTCACCCCACCCCTCTTCCTGCACTAGGATCGTGAACACATCCCCCAGCAGTTCCTTGAGGAGCTGCTGGGGGACATTATGGCCCTCGAGGCTGAACAGGTCCAGAGGAGGAACCAGCCCGCCCACCAGAGCTGGGAGCGGGAGCTGCTGATAGAAGGTATGCAGCAGCCCCTGGCGCCGGGGAGCCAGCCTGGCTGTGTCTTCTCCCTCACCCAGGGAGCTGAGCCCTTGGCTATGAATCTCCTGGGTCAGCCCACCCTCAGCCCAAGTCAGTAGGGTGTGATTCAGGGGCCATTTGGGACCGTTTCATTGCCATTCTCCCCAAGGGGAACATGAGGGGCCTGGCAGCCTCGAAGTCAGGACATGAACTACAAGTAAGTGTTGACAGATTTCTCAGCGCCCGTGTGGACAGTCCCGGGAGCTTCCAGATGAGAGCACGCTGACCCCAGAGGCTGTCTTAGATCTGTCCTTGGGGGATTGAAAGCTCTGGATGGCAGGAGCTTCCCCAGTGCTCACTCACCTGCATTATAACAGAGGCCTGGGCTGATTTCCTCCGTTCATGTCCACCTCGGGCAGATGGGTGCAGTCTGCTCTCTGTCTCCCTGGGCAGGGGCTGCTCAGTGACCTCTCCTCCCGAAGGACCTCACCCACGGGTGGCAAGTCCTCAACACACGCACCCCAGATCCGCTACCCCCCGCAGACCTACTGGTCAATTGCCATGCCTCCCACTCCCCAGCTGAGCCACCCAGACCCCCCCACTCTGACGGCTGGCCTGGACCATGCCAGGTCTTTGCCGTCTCTGTGAGTCTCTGAAATCCTTGACTAGACAGTCAGGTTGGAACTCGGTATAAAGTGGTTCCAGCAGTTCCACTGTCTTGAACTTCTGCTTTGGCCTCTCCATGGTCACCTGCCTTCTTCTTAAGCTCTGGATGGCTCCCCTACCGGCCCCCAGCTGAGCCAGCACAGGGGCCACAACCAACAGCGACAGCACCTTGTGAACGACACCCAGCTGACCATCCCCGGCCCTCACACCTAGGCCTCGGGGTGGGGGGCCAGAGTCAGAGAGGGGAAGTGGAGGCCCTGGAAGATGGGCTCTGACTGCACTTTGCTCTTCAGCCTGCACGCGGATCACCGATTTGGAGGAGAATACCCATGCCCTCCAGGGCACAGTCAAGACACTGCAGGAGGAGAACCAGCAGCTCCGGAAAGAGGTAACAGCGGGCGGTGTCCGGAATAGACGGGCAAGCCGGTGGCCAGGTGTCCCGTGGGGTGACAGGTTTGGGGCTTGCTCTCAAGCCAAGTTCACTCTGTGACCTGACTGTGGCACGGGCTGGGTCTTTGGCTCTGCAGCTGGAAGAGTTGGGGACCCAACTCACCCAGGACAAGGCCAACAGCCAAAAGGAAGAGCTGGAGGGAGAACTCCAGTCTAACATCGCCAACACCGTGAGGCCCTCCAGGGCCACGCAGGTAGGCCCTCCAGAGCGCATGTCCCCCTGGCGCCCCCGCCTGCCCGAGGGAGCCTCCGGGATCACAGCCGTGTCCTGGTCATTGATCAGTGATTCCTGGGTGACCAGTTCCCTCGCTCAGCTGCAGCTCAGACCAGCCATTCTCAGCCGCTGCTGGCCGCGGGGGCAGGTGTTGCCTCCCAGGGACACTGGCCATCTTGGTGGTGGTTGACAGGACTGAGGGGAGGAGGAGGGCGGTGCTGCTGGCTGTGCCCAGTGGATGGTTGTTCCGTAAATATCAGGGTCAGTTGGCTGCTAGTGTTGTTTAGATATTCTGTATCCTGACTGATGTTCTATGTAATTTTTCTTTTTCTTTTATTTTTAAAATATTTTTATAGATTAAGTTATTATTTTTTAATGTGATTAATCACTATGCTTTTATTATGTTCAATTTGTAACAATGAAATTGGGGGTCACCACAACATGAGGCACTGTATTAAAGGGTCACAGCATTAGGAAGGTTGAGAACCACTGGTCTAAGGTTTATTTCGACCTCAATTGCTGGCCCCTACCTAGCCTGGCCCTGTTCCGGGCTTGGGCAGGAGGCAACCAACTGATGTGTTTCTCTCATATCGATTCTTTCTTTCTTTGCCTCTCTCCCCCACCCTCTCTAAACATCAAATATCCTCTCGGGTGGTAAACGTGCTCGGGGGTGAATGTTCTTGAGCATCTCCAGGAAGGCCTGCGGGGGTGCTGCCTCCACATTCTGGAAGGTGTTTTGGACTCTGCCAAACAGGATGAAGGATTTCTCCTCCAGATCGATGAACCCCAAGTGGTTCTCATCGAACAGGATGACGACTCAAGGGTACGCCAGTTTGAGGGACATACGGGAACAGTTTCCATGCCATAGAAACACATCCTGCAGGTCCGGGGGTAGTTCTGGTCCCTTGGGCTCACGCCCACAGGCAGAACAAACGGGACAGGCTGCTCCTCTGCAGCTGCAGCCTCGGACTCCCCGACGCTGGGCTGGGCAGGGCTCTGCCAGCCATGGCCCTCGCTTTCCTTGGTCCCGTCTTCTTGCTGCTGCTGCTGCTGCTGCCGGAGCACCTGCTCCTCCATATCCCGGACCACACTGGAGAGCTCGTGGAAGTCGCGGAAGATCTCGCCATCTCGCAGCTGGATGCGGCGCGTGAGGTGGATCTCTAATATGTGGAATGTGATTCCCGTGATGTGCGTGAGCCTGGCACACTTTCCGTGGAAGCTGAGCATGAAAATCATGAGGCCCAAGCGATCGCATTTGCCTTAGAAGAGGCCTGGCCTGATGAGGTCGTCCGGATGGCTGGGCGGGAGGTAGAGGCGGAGGTAGGTCCGGCAGTGATGCTGCACTGTGACATTCCATATCAGCGCCGTCCGGAATTCCTCCCTAAGCCGCATTGGTGAATCCCTTGGGTGGTCTCTCTTCTTGCACTGGCTGGTGAGCCTATCCTTCCGAATCTGCAGGTGGCGGCGGTGGGGCCTGCGGTGGCGGCCTTCCATGCACTCCACCTTGGCTGATTTCCGCTCCTTCAGGCGGATTCGGAACGCGGGCTTGAATTGCATTGGGCCGTCCACATGGGTGTTAAGACAAGGCCTGTAGCTCCAACCAGTAATGCCTAAGCCGTCCACCGCCACATACAGCAGTGTTTTATAGAGCTCAATATCTCGCCCCCACAAACCCAAAATGTGTCTGTATGGCTGGAACAGCTTCGCATAGACTTCTCGGTAAGAGGTACCTACCGCCCCCAGATTCTGCAAGGTTTCACAAACGCCAACCTCCTCCCGGCAGCGCCTTCTCCAGATGATGTGGATGTGCAGGATGCGGCGGAATTTGGTGCAGACCTGGGCCAGGCTGGCCAGGTCGGTGACAGGGAGCGAGGCGAAGATAACCACCAGCATCTCCACCCGCAGGTCCTGCAGCTAGCAGTGCGGGGGTGGCCTGGGGCTCTTGATTCTTCCACTCCCGACCCAGCACCCTGCTGCGGCGTCCGCCTCGAGGTGCTTTTCTGCCATGGCCAGCTTGCCCTTGGCCGCTGCCTTCTCAGCGGGGCGCTGGCGCTTCTGAGGACACCGCTTGCCCTCGGCCTTTGCTGTCTCAGCTGGGCCCTGGCCCTCCTGAGGACAACCACATCCCTGCGAAGAGCCCAAGCCGCAGAGGCAAGCACACTCCTCCATGCCTCCTTGCTTACCAGCCACCACAGTCGATTAAGTTATTACATATGTGTCCATATCCCCACATTACCCACTATTGGTGGGGGGAGGGAACTCATGCTCACAGCCCCGTGTTGTCCGTGTCCATTGGTTAGGCCTATAAGCTTGCATAGAAGTCCTTTGGTTGATCTCTATGTACTTTAAAAAAATAGGCTTTTACATGTGGTCCCAGAGGGCAGCCAAGGAGCTGGTCCAGAGAGCGGGCATCCTGTGCCCCTAAAGGTCCCGACTGTGGAGAGGGCACAGGGCTCTTGTAGCACCATGTGGGACCGGCCAGCGCAGTTCCTTCAGTGCTGGGAGAACCGCACTCAGCACAGCTAGTGCTGCCTGCCCCGAGGGTCCCTGCTCTTTTGGGGTCTGCACTGGCCCTGCTCTTGGCCCCTCACTGCGTGTGGGGGTGGTGCAGGGATACGGGGTCTGTTGCTCCCTGGGGCCTGCACCCAGTGAGGCATCCTCACCTTTTCCCTCTGGGCAGGAGGAACCTTCCAGTCTGGGCCCCCAGAACCAACAGGGGGCCGAGGAGAAGGAGCTGGCGGAGCCGGGGGAGCAGGAGAAGCAGCTGCCCGAAGTCCAGGAGGCCCTGAAGCAGGAGCAGGAAGCCAAGGCCCTTGCCGCCGCCGCCAGAGAGAATGAGAGGCTGCGGCAAGAGAATGAAAGGTATCCGCCCCACCCCTGCAGCGGCATCTGCCCCCTTTCATTCACACCAACTCCCTCAGCTCCTGCTGAGCTCAGCTCAGGTGAGTCCCCTGGTAATGGTGCCCTTTCACCCGCCCTGTCACCGTCACAGCTGATGGTCAGGAGGGAAGGGCCTCCAGCTGGTGGCTGGGATGGAGCATCGTCCAGGTGTGGGGGACCGCCCCTCCCACATGGATGATGGTGATGACTGTGTTGGGCATGGGCATCTTCATCCTCTCTCACCAGCCATTCCAGAAGGACATATGCTTGCTCCACGTCATTCCCGCGTTCCCTGTTGGCGAACTCACCTCCTCGCTGAGATGCACTTGTCACCCCCCATTGGTCCCCATGGCCTGTCAGGGGCCTGTCCATCGGGCGAGATCCTGGAATTGCCTGATGTGCACATTTGCAGCTGCGGTTGAACAAGGCCTCTGACTCCTGCCTGTTTCAGCTCTCACACTGCACACAAGCGTCCCTTCTGTGGTCCATGGAGTGCCATGGAGTCCTCTTCTCTTGCTTTTTGGTGGCGATTTCGCTGTTTGGAACGGCCCCCAGATGGAGTGCTGCAGTGCTGTCTAGTGTCCCAAGTGCACGCTGTGCTGGGCCTCAGGGAAAATATCCGAGTGGCACATGAGGGTCGTTGAGGCCCGAGGTCTGGTGCTGTTGGCTGTCCCAGTGAGCATATGGGACAAAGCGTCCTTATGTCTTGATTGGTTGACAGAAATGGGGTCAGAGACTCACAGGAACTGGTGGGGACAGTTGCAGTTTACACTGCTCAGTGCTCGCGGGGGCTCCATAGGACAGTATACCGAGAATCCTGAGAATTGACTGCGTTTTTATCCTTCTTTTCAAACAGATGAGGAAAGAGGCTCAGAGAGATTCAATAACTTGTTCAGGCCAGTCCTTTGTGTAGTGGCCCAGTGAGGACTCAAATCCAGGTCTTTTCTCAGCCCAGTGGCCTGACCACGTGAAGCCTTCCTTCGCACAGCCTTGTTTTAATATGTTTGGAGCTAAAAGTCAGGTGCCTGCGGGTCAGGCAGGTCCAGGAGGTGGGGAGAGAGTGTCCGCGGCAGGGCAGGCCCTCCTGGAGAATACACACCCTCTGAAGGCGGTCAGCTGCGGGGTGGACCCGGGCTGCCAGGCCATCCTTTTGTTTCTACTTTTTTATTCTTCTTATTATTTAATCCTCATCCAAGGATACTTTTTCCATTGCCCTTCTGAGAGAGAGGGACGGAGGGAGGGAGGGAGGGAGGGAAGGAGGGAGGGAGGGAGAGAGTGAAACAGCGATGGGAGAGACACATCTATTGGATGCCTACAGCACACACCCCTCTATGCCGGGGAGCAATCCCACAGCCCAGGGACATGCCACTGGGAATTCAACCCGTGACCGTTCCGGACACAGGCTGATGCTATCACTGCTCAGCTGCCCCTGCCAGGGCCTTTGCTTGATGCTTTCTCCCCACCCTCCCAGAATCTCGGTAGCTGAATGTTGATGTGAAACGGAACATTTTTAGAAATATTGAATAACTAATTAATTTAAATTAAATCACGGAGACTGTGTGGGCCTCACAGGGCCCATCTGTGTTCACATGGAGTCCATGAGCCTCTGGTCATTGAGATTTCAGGTAGAACCCTTACCCCTGGAAAGCCAGTCGGGTAATTATGCCAATGAAAATGATGATGATGATGTCAGTGGCTTTACATAATGCTCCAGAATCTCTTATTTGTGTCAGGAGTTGGGATCAGAAAGGGACTTGGAATTGGGGAGAAGAGCTGGGCAAAGGCAGAGTTTCAGAGCAAAGATGTTCTGATTCCATGTTTTTCAAAAGTGTTTCAGTCGAAGAACCCTTTTTCCCAGGAGGCAGACGTGCAAAGCCTTCCACGGGAAGGATTTTTCACAGGCTGCTCTGTTGAATTGTGTCCGAGCCTGCCTGTCCTGTGTCCCAGCCCAGAGTGTGGCAGCTGGGGTGGCCGCATAGAACCCCAACGGACACAGTTTAAGAACCTCTGAATGTGCTCAGCCCTCATTTCCCAGGGGAAAACCTGAGGCCCAGAGAGGACGGGGGTGTGATTAAGGTGTCCATGGGACAGAGGCTGGGAGTGCTCCTGACCCTGGGCCTTGTGGCTCTCCACCCGCAGGCTCACTTCCTGGACTGAGCTGCTTCAGGCGGAGCAGGAGGAGCTACGCACCCACATCCAGGAGCTGCAGGCCTCCCTGGAGGAGGTGCAGCGGAAGAGGCGGATCTTGCAGGCCGAGTACCAAGACCTGAAGGCAGAGCAACTGCCCAAGGAAAACTTGCTCACTAAGCTGAGCATGCAGTGTGAGGTGAGGCCGGGGGCTGGTGGCCCTCAGGACACCGGGCCTGAGCCCGGGGCTGACAGCCTGGGGCTCAGCCAGGTCCCAGCGGGTCCTCATTGGCACCTGTGCCCAAAGGCTGTGTGGGAATGTCACCCAGAGGCCGAGAGGAAGCCAGAGGCATTTAACGGGGACAAGCACCTTGGCTGGTGGGGATGTGTTAGAAAAGACCTCTCAACAACCTTTGCTTTTGGATTTCTTAAATCTATTTTTCTTGATTTGAGAGAACAAGGGAGACGGAGAGAGAGATAGAAACATCTCTGAGGACAAAGAATCGTGGTTCCGCTGCCTCCTGCACCACCCCCGTGGGGTTCCAGCCCACAACTTGGGCATGTGTCCTTGACCGGATTTGAACCTGGGACCTTTAGTTTGCAGTCCGATGCTCTCTCCACTGTGCTAAACTGGTTAGGGCCTGACCTTTCCTTTTCGCAGGGCCGGGGGGCGTGCATGGACCAGCTAAGTGCTGTTTTCATTCTGTCCTCGCGGCTGAGCTCTTTGCTCTGTGCTCCCTGTGTCATCTCACTGAATTCTCACAATGCTTTTGTGAGCTGGCGCCCATCCTCATCCTCTGAGGTTGGGTCTGAACTCAGTTTGTTTGAAGCCAAAGCTTGGGCTTTCCCGCCACTCCAGCCCAATGATGTTCTGGGTGGAGTGTTGAGCAACCTCAGCCCCGAATTCCTATCCAGCCTGGCATTTATTTTTCTGATGTCAGAGAGAGGAAGGGAGACGGGGAGAGGGATGGGAACTTCAATGATGAGAGAGAACCTCTGATGGGCTGCCTCCTGCACGCCCCCTACTGGGGATCAACCCCTCATCCTGGGCGTGTTCCTTGACCAGGCATCTCTTTTGTGAACTCCTGGTGCATGGGGGGCTGCTCCACCACCTCAGCCACACCCTTTGGGCTGCTTCCTAATGAGATACTTTACATTCTTTTGAAAAATGGCTGTCAAGTCCTCAGAGCCTCTTGTACATTTTGCACTGATGGCGCCTCTCTGCTCAGACTGGCTGTGTTTTCAGTGCTCAGTGGCCACACATGGGCAGGGCTGCGCAACTGGCCGGTGCACTCGGCCATCCCCATGTCATTGGCTGTGCTGGTCCTTGCGACTGGTGAAGCTCATGCCGCAATGGCCATGTTCATGCACGTGGCCCTTTTCTCCTTTTGGGAGCAGTTTCCCAGCAGTGGAGTCACAGGGGCCCGTGGTGTTGAGGACATTGTTGATCTGTGTTTCAGTCGCTCACCCGTGCGAAGAAGGACTGGCAAGAGGATAAATGTCGCCTGAGGAGGGAGATAGACACCTTGCAAGAGCTGAACCAGAGCATCCTGGACGCATGTGACCAGCACTGCACTGAGAACGTGTAAGGGGGAGGGGTGACCGACACCTGTCCTCACAGGGCTGCGGGCTTCCAGCTCCACACCCAGGCCTCCACATTCTGGGCAGAGAGCCCGCGAGCCAACTGGTGTCCCCAGGGCAAGGGAACAGACCATCTTCCCAGTACACCCTGCTCTCCTTTCCCCGGAATGGCTCTAGAATTCTGCAAGGAGCGGTGGTTGGATTTTGCTGGCTTCAACGACATGGCCCACTGCCTCCCGCTTCTTAATCTGCTTTTGGAATTAAGCTCAGTTTAAAAATGATGACACAGGTACAGAGAGGTACCTAGGGAAGCCATCCAGGTTGCGGGTTGAGCCCGTTCTCTGTCTGATTTCCGCTTGAGGGGCTGGAGAGAGGGTTGTGGGTGCGCCGCGGTTGTCCTCCCTCTGCTGACACGACACGGACCTGGCTGTGGCGGAGGCCCTGCGAGGTGCACAGAACCAGTGACCTGGTTGCCACGCACCCGCAGGGGTGATGGCATGTGAGCAGAGCTGTGTGCCCAGCAGAAAGATGTTGAGGAGCTCCAAGGTGGCGGAGAAGGAAGCGTGGTGTGGGAGTTGGGGTTCTGCAGCTGACCCGGATGGGGACAGGGCTAGCCGGGTGGGGGGGGAGATGGGGGGACGTGAAGGTGGAGCACGGGTGGTCGGGGTGCAGGGAAGGTGCAGGCAGTGGCAGGAGGGCAGGCTGGAGCAGGGGGCACTCAGATGGGGAAGGCCTCCATGCCTTGCTAAGGAGTCAGATTCCCTGGGAGTGAGTGTTTATGGGAGGCTGGTCTAAGGGCCGAGGGAGCTGCCAGAGAGGAGGCAGGAGGAAGAGGCTTGGTGCTGGAAACCTTGGGGTTGGAAGTCAAGTGACCCGAGATGCATCTGGTGGGCCCAGGGTGGTCTTCACCCCTCGGTGCTGAGCTGCAGGCCTGTCCTTCCTTGTGATGGGGAGTGGCTGGCCATGAGGGACAGAGGGACATGGTCACAGTGGCCACAGGGGCACTGACCCAGCCCCCCGGGGTCACGGTGCTGCTTCACTTTTCTCCCGGATTCTTCTGCTCATCTACAGCTGGCTCGCCACCTACCCAGGATGGTTTACAGGGAAAGCCACACTGTAGTTTGGGGTGGAAA
Organism: Myotis daubentonii; assembly: GCF_963259705.1. Lineage (NCBI taxonomy): Eukaryota > Metazoa > Chordata > Mammalia > Chiroptera > Vespertilionidae > Myotis > Myotis daubentonii. The sequence goes on along the minus strand of NC_081851.1, from coordinate 16,099,105 downwards.
TGACCGTGGCCTGAGTTGGCTCTCTACAGCGCAGCGGGTCCCAATGACCAGCAGAGGTTAGGTAGGTGCCAACTAGAAGCATCAGGGCCTGGTACCCAGGGGGATGATCTGATGATGGTTTTGCATTAAACAGTGTGTGCAGGAGGCCAGGGAGTGGGCAGGCTTCCTGAGCTGTTCCGAGTGGAGTCTTCCCAGCCCGGGGCGGGTTGGGGGCCTGTCTTGTGTGAATTTGTGTGCCTAGTGGTGGAGGTCGGTCAGAGCCAGATGGGAAAACGCTCTAGCATAAGGCCCAGCAGCACGGCTGAGGGAAGAGAGGAACACAGACTAGAAGAACAGATGCCGAGCCAAGGCCGCTGGGAGCAGGTCAGGGTCGGTGGTCCTGGGCCCAGCGGTTTGCGAGTCATGGCTTTTCACAGCTGCTCACTTCACGGTGAACTCTCAGAAAAGCCCGTGTCTTAGGTGGGACCTCGGCAGCCTCAGGGCCAAAGGAGCCTGAGCTGCTGCCTTGATCCAGGGGACTCATGTTCAAGCAAGAAAACCAGGGTCTCTGCCGTCAAGGCCGACGGGTTTGCCATCCTGAGTTGCACATGGTTCGGGGCTTGCTCTCCTGAGATGAGGTCCAGCCTGCTCCTTGGTGCTGCAGCAGGTCTCCTCAAGTGTTAGGGTTCCCGGACCCACGCCACAAGCTCCCCTCCCCATCTTCCCCACTCGGCGAGCTTGATGGTCATGAGCACCGTGATGCCCGAGTCCCAGGAAAATGCCGGCCCTTCTGGGCCAGGTCCCAGCCGGGGCCGATGAGTCCATTTACACGTTTTATATAAAACCAGACTGTTCTTCTTTGTCCTCTGTTTCCAGCGACACCCGGCAGACTATGCCTACAGGAGAGGCGGAAGAGGACAGAATTGGGGATCCTCAGGAGGCTCAGTGTCCTGCTCCTAGGAAGTGAGTTGATTTCAGCAGCAGGAACTTCAACTCAGAACAGGAAGCTGCTCTTTCACGAGTGGGGAAAGCCATGTGAAGCAGTGACCAGTGTGTGGGGCCCACACCTTCCCCTCTATGGCAGGTCCCCTGTGCGCACCTCCCTCCCAGCTCTGAAAGAATTTAGAGTTTCTTTCCAGCCTTCCTCGGGGTTATCCTCTGAGGGATGGCAAATGCCAGCTGCCATGTCCTGTTGAAGGGGCAGAGAGTCTGGATTAGAGCCACTGAAGCAGGACTATCAGGCTGTGTCTCCAGGTTTCAGCACCTAGAAAGCCATGTTTCTGTTTTGGGAAGGAAGCGTGGGCAGGACACCTGGGCCAGCACCCATGGTCTTCAGTCACAGGAACCTCTTGGTCTTCCCTCCATTCCTCTGGAGTCTCTGGACCCCAGGGTGGTTCTCCAACACGTTCCCTTCTGCAGAGCAGCAGCCCCGGTGGTGGGCGGCTCGGTCCCTGAGGCTGCGGGCTTCCATCCAGCAGGCCTTCCCCTGTGTCCGGGCCTGAGCCCCAGGAGCTGGGCCTTCAGATTTTCCTGCCCCAGCCCAGCCTTGAGACCAAATCACCATGAATCCTGCAAGGGCTCTCTGTTGACATCACAAAACCACATAATTTCCCACCCTCCTCCTGTCCCTTGTGTTGGCGGGGACATTGAGGCCTCGATGAGGAAAGTACTCGAGTTGAGTCAGCACAGTATCGCTCTGTGGCAGAGCCAGAATTAGAACCAGCTGCGGTTCTTCTTGTGACATTAGAATGCCTCCATTTCCGGTTAGCTGCACTGTATTACCCTTTAAGTTCACTGTTTTCATTGATTCATTTATATATATATATATATATATATATATATATATATATATATATATATTAGTATATTTTAACTGAATTCAGAGAAAAAGGCTGAGGGTGAGAGAGAGAAACATCAGTGATGAAAGAGAATCATTAATTGGCTGCTTCCTGCACACCTCCCCACCGGGAATTGAGTCTGTAACCCGGGTATGTGCCCTTGACCAGAATGGTGCCCAGAACCCTTCAGTCCATAGAGTGATGCTCTACCCACTGAGCCCAACCGGCTAGGGCTATTTTAATTTTGCTTAATCCTCACCTGAGGATTTTTTTCATTGATTTTTGGAGAGAGTAGAGCGGAACAAATGGTTGGGGTGAAGAGAGAGAGAGACATCAATGAGAGAGACATCAATATGAGAGACACATTGATTGGTTGCCATCCAGCACACGCCCCCAGTGGGTCCAGGGATAAAACTGCAACCCAGGTACAAGCCCTTGACCCAGAATCAAACCCTTGACCCTTCAGTGCTTGGGCCACTGCTCTAACCCTGGGGCACACCAGCCAGTGTCCACTCTTTTTCATCCACATGGCCCACTGGGACCACCCTGTTCCCCCCTCACCCAGACTCCTCAGTGCCCGGAAGGGGCTAAGTCTGCCCAGCTGTCTCACCTATTGGGAGCTCCAGCGGGAAATGAGGAGGCCCTGACTCTCCCTGACATGGCCCTGGGATGCACAATTGCCAGCACACCTAGATGAGCACAGCACCTCTCCCGGTGCCTCCAGGTGACACAGAGTGGAGGCTGCATGTGAGGTTCTGTTTCCCGAGAGGCTAGTGCGGGTTTCTGCCACAGAGAACGCTTCTCCAGTCCCTGGTTCTGTGCGAATGAACTGCAAATGGTGCTCCACGCCCTGAGGCCACATGCGATGATCCTGGTGCTGGCGATGCAGACTCGTGGGGAACCTGGTGCTGAACCCCAAGTGAAGGGCCGCTTCCCCGGCTGGAGGGGCAGTGGGGGTTGGCAGTGTCCTAACCCTCTACTCCTAATAGGAAAAAGCGCTGGAGTCGAGCCAGAGCCTTCCTCAAATTGTTCCAACGCCAGAGAGATGGCTCACGAAGACAAGCCAAGTCACCAGCAGACAGCCCTCCTGGGCCCCTGGAGGCTACCCCATCGTGCTCATACTGGGAGGAGAAGGGAGACGCCCGCAGTGTGCCCCCACCAAAAGGTAGGAGGGGCTGGCCTGGCTGCAGGAGGGCAGTGAAGGGGAGGATCTCAGGCCGTCCTCGAGGTCAGGGCAGAACCGAGGAGATGCGAGCTGGGTGCACACACGTGTGCTTGGAGCCTGAAGGGGTCTCCGCACCCCCCCGTCTGCCCCCTCAGGTGTGTGAACACCCAAGAATAACATGTAAGCCCACGTCACTGTGGTGGCAGTTTCATCCAGAACCATTTAGTTCCTTCAGCATGAGGAGCCTCCCCATCATGTACACTGTGGTGGGTCCTCGTATATCCAGAGCGGATTTCCAGACAGTTACCGTGGAGACACGCTCAGGAGAGGATGTGTTTGGGGCTCCTGGTCTCTGCCAGGCCTCGGATTAGCCATTTCTGTCGGGAGAGCCCCCATGTAACCCGTCGTGGACATCTGCCAGGCCTTCAGGCAGGCTCGGGCTCTCTGCTCTTGCTGTGGCTCTGAAAAGCAGGTGTGGTTCTCTTCTCCCACCTGACCTGGCCCTGAGTCCTCCCACCAGGGGGCGCTGGACCTGCTCATTGAGGGCTGTGATGGGAGTGAGCCATTGGGTCCACAGTGGATTTGCCACTGCATGTGCTGCCTGTGTTTCCTGGGATCTAAGAGGCTGTCATCTGTCAGCTGCCCGATTTTGTGCTCATAGAAAGAAAGTGATCGGGTGGTGGCAGTGAGGGTTTTGTCAGAATCGCCACCAGCCGAAAGTGACTGGGAGGGATGCTCCAAGCTGCACCCTAATTTCAGAGATGTAAGGTTGGCGGCGGCGGGGGGGGGGGTTCTCTTAGAACCAATTAAACAAAGCCATCGACTGAAAGGTGGTTTATTTTTCACATTCACTTTGAAATATCATTTTATTGATTATTTGCCTATAAACCTGCCAAACATTGCCCCTGAGGAAGTTAACAATTTGATGAAGGACACTAGGACTTTCTGAAGACCGGGCCAGACCTGAGACTCTTGGGCTCCCAGGGGCTGGGGTGACAGGCCCTGACAGGACCCGGGGCTGTGACAAGGCGCCCTGTGAGTGTGATGGGTGCACCAGCCGTTCCTGGTGGCAGTCACCACTGCAAGTCCTGCTGTGTCACTCGAGATGCAGAAATGAAGTGTGCGCACGCGGGCACACTGTCTGGGGGCTGCTGCTTGCGTTCCCGGTCTCACAGGAGGTGAAGTAGGGGAAACACTCACGTGCAGGTAAATGATCATGAAGCTTACTGCCTTGTTAGCATTTGTTTTCTCCAGAGGGTTCTGTGGCCTCGGGTTTTCATACTGGCTCCTCACACTTTTGGACATGTATCACGTCCACTGGTGTGATTGGCTAAGTTGATGAATGAGCTATAATCAGCCCAATTGAGTTAGCAAAACCTTCTGAGAAAAAACTGTTTGACAGATCCCCGCTGTGGTTTGGATCCGTGAGTGAGCAGGTCAGGGGCTGCAGTTAGTAACGACAGCCGTGCGAGGGGGCTTTCTGGGCTCAGCAGCCTTTCGGTAGTTGACCCACTTTGTCCGTCTCCTTGAGTTCTAGCTGCCGTGGGAGGTCGGCTCCATTCCTGTCCCCCGTTCAGAGCTGGGAGGTGAGCTCAGGAATGCTTGACCAGGGTCAGCACTGGCCCAGAGAATCAGTGTTGGAGCTGGTACCCGAACCCGCGTCTGACAGGTTCCGGGGCCAGATCTCTTAACAGCTGTGAGCACTGCCTGCCCTTCAAGCTGCTTTGGTCCCTGAAGATGCTCAACCAACTTGGGGCGCCAGCACTGAGGAGTGTGTCCCTTCTCTGTGGTGTGAGCTGTGTCAGCAGGTGGCGCTGTGGGGGAAGAAATAGCAGAGGTGCAGCTGTGCACTGGAATCCTCCATCAGAACTGGAGAAATCCCTTCTGTTCATGGATTGATGTGTTGAGGAAGTCACTAGACCAATTGTCTGCTCTCATAAGACTAGAACTTAAAGGCTGTGAGGGCTTAACCAAGAGGAGAGGATGCAGCGCGATCTACACTGGAATAATGCTTGAGTTTGAGGATGTTTTGGTATCAGATAGAGGTAGGTATTTTCATTATGTGCAAAGTCATCCTGCCATAAGAGGCTGTGAGAGGTAGCAGAATTCTTAGTGAGCCTGCCCTTTTGTCTCAGTGGTTAGAGCATCGAAGGACCGAAGGGGCGCAACTTAGATTTCCAGTCAAGCGCACATACCTCGGTTGCAGGGTTGATCCTGACCGCGGTTGGGGTTTGTGAGAGAGGCAACCAGCGGATGTATCTCTCTCCCATCGATGTTTCCCTCTCTTGCTCTCTCCCTTCCTTCACCTACATCCTTCCATCCACTCTCTCTCCAAAGACCAATAGAAAAAAATCCTCCCGTGAGGACTTTTTAAAAAGAAGTATTATGACTGAGGAGTCCAGGTGGACTGTTTCACTGCATGCAGCAGGCCAGAAACATGCCACTAAGTGTTTGGAGAGGAGCAGGATTTAGTTGTGTGTGAGACAGGATGTCAGGGAGCCTGTCATTAAAATGGATGAGTAAGCGCAGCTGGTGTGGCTCAGTTGGGTGAGCATCATCCCATGAACCAGGAGATCACCTTCTGATTCCCGGTCAGGGCACACTAGTATGGGCATGCAGAAGACAGCCGATCCATCTTTCTTGTCATTGATGTTTCTATCTCCCTCTCCCTCCCCCTCTCTGAAAATCAATACAAACACATTGGACAAAAAAGCGGATGAGTAAGGAGAGCTGCCCCCTATATCAATAAACACCCTTGCTTAATAATGTAACCCATGGAAATGGAGAAGCAGTCTAAGACATCGACTCCTTGAGCAGTACAGAATGCTTCTCTCGTGCTACGTGGAGCCCTGGCTCCAGCTGCCACTCCAACACTTGACTGGAGTCTGAGCAGAAAGGGTTCACAGGGCCCTGATGCTGGTTGTGCTGGGGGGAATGTTGCCATCTCTCCTGGGCTGGACTGGATTCTGACTTCCCCAGTACATTTGGCGAATGTAGCGTCATTTGTCCATTATTCAGTTCATTGATTTGCTGTTTTCTGTGTTTTTATCCTTCCTCACTTGGTTATCCGGGATGACAATTTAGCAATGGAACAACGAAAGAGTGCCTTTTGGAGCAGAAAGAAGCATGTTGAGGTCAAAGACAAGCCTCCAGTGGCCAGCTCTGCTTGGTCTAACGCCATGAAATGCTGCATTTAATGCACCCACCCTCTCCTCCCTAACTTGCCTCTCCCTTTTTTCCGACCACGAAGATTTATAATCCTTTCCCTTTATCCCTGTCTTGATCATATACCCTTTGTTATTTTTAATAAGTAAATTTTATTTTTATTGGTTTGAATATCTGTAGTTTATTTAAAAATGGATAAAATTGGTAAAGTTTTGGATCCACACAATTTTTCTCATTTTTTAAACCAAAGCATATAACTTTTATAACACTCCTTATTCTTTTTTTTATTGTTTAAAGTATTAGACAGGGTAGTACATATGTGTCCATTTCCCCCCCCCGCCCTAGACAGTCCCCTAGCCTCCCCTATCCCCCAGTGTCTTATATCCATTGGTTATGCATATATGCATGCATACAAGTCCTTTGGTTGATCTCTTACCCCCCTACCTCCTGCCCCCGAACCCTCCACAGCCTTCCCGCTGCAGTTTGACAATCTGTTTGAGGCAGCTCTGCCTCTGTATCTATTATTGTTCAAGAGTTTATAATGGTCTCTGTTATCCATGAATGAGTGAGATCATGTGGTATGTTTCCTTCATTGACTGGCTTATTTCACTTAGCATAATGCTCTCCAGTTCCATCCATGCCGTTGCAAATGGCAAGAGTTCCTTTCTTTTTAGAGCAGCATAGTTTTCCATTGTGTATATGTACCACTGTTTTCTAATCCATTCATCTACTGATGGGCACTTAGGCTGTTTCCAGATCTTAGCTATGGTGAATTGTGCTGCTATGAACATAGGGGTGCATATATCCTTTCTGATTGGTGTTTCTGGTTTCTTGGGGTATATTCCTAGAAGTGGGATCACAGGGTCAAATGGGAGTTCCATTTTCAGTTTTTTGAGGAAACTCCATACTGTCTTCCATAGTGGCTGCACCAGTCTGCATTCCCACCAGCAGTGCACGAGTGTTCCTTTTTCTCCACATCCTCTCCAGCACTTGTCGTTTGTTGATTTGTTGATGATAGCCAGTCTGACAGGTGTGAGATGGTACCTCATTGTTGTTTTGATTTGCATCTCTCGGATGATTAGTGACTTTGAGCATGTTTTCATATGTCTCTTGGCTTTCTGAATGTCCTCTTTTGAAAGGTGTCTGTTCAGGTCCTTTGCCCATTTTTTGATTGGATTGTTTACCTTCCTTTTGTTAAGTTGTATGAGTTCCCTATAAATTTTGGAGATTAGGCCCTTATCAGATATGACATTGGCAAATATGTTTTCCCACATGGTGGGTTTTCTCGTTGTTTTGTTGATGGTTTCTTTTGTTGTGCAGAAGCTTTTTATTATGATGTAGTCCCATTTGTTCATTTTCTCTTTAGTTTCAAGTGTCCTAGGAGCTGTATCAGTGAAGAAATTGCTTCGGCATATGTCAAAGATTTTGTTGCCTTTGGATTTTCTAGAATTTTTATGGTTTCCTGTCGCACATTTAAGTCCTTTATCCATTTTGAGTTTATTTGTGTGTATGGTGTAAGTTGGTGGTCTAGTTTCATTTTCTTGCATATATCTGTCCAATTTTCCCAACACCATTTATTGAAGAGACTATCTTGGCTCCATTGTATGTTCTTGCATCCTTTGTCAAATATTAATTGAGCATATTGGTACGGGCCAATTTCTGGGCTCTCTATTCTATTCCATTGATCTATATGCCTATTCTTGTTCCAGTACCAGGCAGTTTTGCGAACAGTGGATTTGTAATACATCTTGATATCTGGTATTGAGATCCCACCTACTTTGTTCTCTTTCAGTATTGCTGTAGCTATCCGGGGTCTTTTTTTATTCCAAATGAATTTTTGTAGAGTTCGTTCTAGTTCTATGAAGTATGTCGTTGGTATTTTAATGGGAAGTGCGTTGAATTTATAGATTGCTTTGGGTAGCATGGACATTTTAATGATATTGATTCTACCAATCCATGAACACGGTATGTTCTTCCATCTGTTTATGTCTTCCTCTATCTCTGTTTTCAGCGTCCTGTAGTTTTCTGAGTAGAGGTCTTTTACGTCTTTAGTTAAGTTTACTCCTAGGTAGCTTAATTTTTTTGGTGCGATGGTAAATGGGATTGTTTTTTTAGTTTCTCTTTCTGAAAGTTCACTGTTGGTGTATAGAAATGCCTCAGATTTCTTGGGGTTAATTTTGTATCCTGCTACATTGCCAAATTCATGTATTAAGTCTAGTAGCTTTTTGATGGAGTCTCTAGGGTTTTGTATGTATAATATCATGTCGTCTGCAAATAAGGACAGTTTTACTTCCTCTTTTCCAATTTGGATGCCTTTTATTTCTTCTTCTTGTGTAATAGCAATGGCTAATACTTCCAGTACTATGTTGAACAGGAGTGGTGAGAGTGGGCATCCCTGTCTTGTTCCAGTTCTTAGGGGAAATGGTGTTAGTTTTGTCCATTGAGTATGATGTTGGCTGTGGGTTTGTCATATATGGCTTTTATTATGTTGAGGTATGATCCTTCTACTCCCACCTTGCTGAGAGTTTTTATCAAAAATGGGTGTTGGATTTTGTCAAATGCTTTTTCTGCATCAATTGATATGACCATATGGGTTTTTTGTTTCAGTTTGTTTATGTGATGTATCACGTTTATTGATTTTCGGATATTGTAACATCCTTGCATCCCTGGAATAAGTCCTACTTGGTCATGGTGTATGATCTTTCTGATGTACTGCTGGATCTGATGTGCTAAGATTTTGTTGAGGTTTTTGGCATCTATGTTCATGAGGGATATTGGCCTGTAATTCTCTTTCATTGTGTTGTCTTTACCTGGTTTTGGTATTAGGGTGATGCTGGCTTCATAGAATGAGCTTGGAAGTGTTCCTTCCTCTTGAATTTTTTGTAGTAGTCTGAGGAGGATAGGTTTTAGTTCTTCCTTGAATGTTTGGTAAAACTCCCCTGTGAAGCCGTCTGGTCCTGGGCTTTTGTTTGATGGAAGCTTTTTGATGACTGCTTCAATTTCTTCCATAGTTATTGGCCTATTGAGATTTTTAGATTCTTCCTGATTGAGTTTTGGAATGTTGTATTTTTCTAGGAATTCGTCCATTTCCTCCAGGTTGTTTTGTTTGTTGGAGTAGAGCTGTCCATAGTATTTTTTAACAATCATTTGTATTTCTGTGCGGTCTGTTGTTATTTCGCCTCTATCGTTTCTGATTTTGTTTATTTGGGTCCTCTATCTTTGCTTCTTGGTGAGTCTGGCTAGAGGTTTGTCAATCTTATTTATCCTTTCAAAGAACCAGCTCTTGGTTTCATTGATGTTCTGTATTGTTTTTTTGTTGATCTATGTCATTTATTTCTGCTCTAATCTTTATTATCTCCTTCCTTCTGCTCACTCTGGGGTTTTCTTGTTGCTCTCTTTCTGATTCTTTGAGTTGTAGAGTTAGATGATTTACTACCATTTCTTCTTGTTTTTTGAGATAGGCCTGTAGAGCTATAAAGTTCCCTCTCAGGACTGCTTTCATTGTGTCCCATAGGTTTTGGATTGTTGTGTTTTCATTGTCATTAGTTTCCAGGATGTTTTTAATTTCTTCTTTGATCTCATTGGTAACCCAATCAATATTTAATAGCATGCTATTCAGCTTCCAGGTGTTTGAGTATTTGGGTTGTTTTTGTTGTAGTTTATTGCTAATATTATGCCATCGTGGTCTGCGAAGATGCTTTTTATGATTTCAATCTTCTTGAATTTGGGGATACTTTGCTTGTGACCCAATATGTGGTCTATTTTTGAAGATGTCCCATGAGCACTTGAGAAGAATGTATATTCCCTGGCTTTGGGGTGAAGTGTTCTGAAGATGTCTATTAAGTCCATCTGATCTAGTGAATCATTTAGGATTGCGGTATCTTTGCTGATTGTTTATCTATAGGACTTATCCAGTGCTGTCAGTGGTGTATTAAAGTCCCCTACTGAGATTGTATTGTTGTCGATCTCTCCTTTGATATCTTCCAGGAGTTATTTTTTTAATTTGGGTGCTCCTGCATTGGGTGCATATATGTTTAGCAGGGTAATATCTTCTTGTTGTATTGATCCCTTTAGTATGATGAAGTGGCTTTCCTTATCTCTTGTTATGGCCTTCACTTTGAGGTCTATTTTGTCTGATATAAGTATTGCTACCCCAGCTTTCTTTTCCTTTCCATTTGCCTGAAAGATATTTTTCCATGCTTTCACTTTCAGTCCGTGTGAGTCCCTTCTAATGAGGTGGGTTTCTTGTAGACAGCAGATGTATGGGTCATGTTTTTTTATCCATTCAGCCACTCGATGTCTTTTGGTTGGAGCATTTAGTCCATTTACGTTTAAAGTTATTATTCAAAGGTACTTGTTTGTAGCCATTTCTTTTTTTGTGTGTGGCTGTTTTCTTTCTGAGCTTTTTATTCCTTCTTTTTATACCAGACCCTTTAGCATTCCTTGCATTGCTGGCTTGGTGGTGATAAACTCCCTTAGCCTTTTTTTGTCTGTGAAGCTTCTTATTTCCCCTTCAAGTTTGAATGGTAGCCTTGCTGGATAGAGTATTCTTGGATTCAGCCCTTTGCTTTGCATCACTTTGTAAATTTCTGTCCATTCTTTTCTGGCCTGATGTGTTTCTGTTGAGAAATCCTTTGATAATCTAATGGAAGATCCCTTGTTTGTGACTTTCTGTCTCTCTCTTGCAGCCTGTAAGATTTTCTCTTTGTCCTGAACATTTGCCATGGTAATTATGATGTGTCTTGGTGTGGGTCTTTTTGGGTTCACCTTGTTTGGGACTCTATGGGCTTGTGTGACTTTTTTCTTCCCCACCTCAGGGAAGTTTTCTGATAGTATTTCTTCGAATAGGTTTTCTAATCCTTGTTCATCTTTCTGTTGTTCTGGTACCCCTATTATTCGTATGTTGTTTTGTTTCATGGTGTCCCAAAGCTCCCTTAGGCTCTCCTCCTGTCTTTTAATTTTTGTCTCCAATTGCAGTACATTTTGCGTGTGTTTTGCTTCCTTGTCTTCTAATTCACTAATTCGGCCCTCCGCTTCTCCTAGTCTACTGTTAATACTTTCAATGGTGTTTTTTATTGCAGCTATATCACTCTTCATTTCTTCTTGGGTCTTACTTAAGTTGTTGATTTTTTCATCTGTTTCTTCTAGCTTCTTCCGTATGTTATTAATTTTTTCATCTGTTTCTTCTTGCTTCTTGCATAAGTTGTTGATTTTATCCTCCATCTGGTTTATGCACTCTAGGACCCTTATTCTGAATTCTTTTTCTGTCATGTTGCATGCAGTAGAAGCAAAGCCTTCTGAGCTCTGGTAACTGTAGGAACAAATGAAGAGATTGAGGACAGGGAACTGCAGATGCCTCCTGTCCCCTCCTCTGCAGCCAGGACTCTCAGACGGGAGAGGGGGACACACAGACACTGGGGTTAGAATTGGAGGGCTGAGGACTGCTCCCCTGGGATTATCGGGGCAGACTGGGAGCCCCCAGCAGGGATGCTGCATGTCCTCACTCTCTGGGTGAGTAGAACTCCAGAGGGAAACTTGGAGTAGGACCCCACACATGGACCCAGACTAGCTACTCCCTGAGCGACAATAGGAGATACAAAGACTCTGCCCCTGTTGCCAGAAAACCAAAACAGTTCCACCTCCCATCCCATATAACACCAATGGGAAAGGCACTGTGTTCATTTAAAGACAGGATTCAGTTCATGAGGCTGAACTCAGATATTAAATTGAGCTAAATATTTTCTTTTGCTCCTCTCCCCTCTATCCATTGGTGGGGGACTCAAAAGCAAATTCATTTAGAAATAAGTAAATAAGCTACAATTATTCTGCACATTTAACATACTGAATATATTTGCTACTTTGAGCCGTACTTATCTTTATTCATACAAAACTGCAACTATATCTGACATTTCTTCTTAAAGGTTTTTCTTCCTCGCTACAATGTGCAAAGGAAATTTCTTATTATAAAAATAGTGCTATTGTTTCAGCTGTTGTGTTTCTGTAAAGTAAGCTGACCTTCTTTCACTAGATACTGAGCAGGCGTCTTGTGAAAATAGCATAAAGGCTCTTGTGATGGGAGAACCCTTCCTACTATCTAGTGATAAAAGTAATTCAGAATTTGTATATATTTCTTAAACAGAAACCTTCAAAAGTCATTGCTGAATTCCCACTCAGCACTGGGGACTCTTTGGTCCTAGCACAGGCCTAGGCACCTTCTGAGAGGGAGATCCAGTACTGAAAAGGTCAGTTCTAGAAATGTCTGCAAAACATACATTTGGCAAACGAATGAACAAAGAAGCAAAGAAACACTCATAGAGAAGATGTTCCACTCTGCTGACTTAAAGTTCGCTTTCCAAAGGAGGTTTGAAGCTTCCTACTGTTTTTTCAGCTTCTTTGGATTTTTTAAAGGCAGGACCTTTGAAGTCTAATGGGAGAAAGACAAGAAAGTGCCCCCCACTGCGGGTCTGCTCATCCACAAATGGCCTCCAATGCTGGCCTGCTCGCCCCCAATTGCCCACAATTACCGGCCTTCTTCCCCCCTCTGCCTTTCCTGCTGGCCTGCTTGCCACCCAACTGACATCCTGATGGCCTGCTTGCTCCCAACTGCCCCCTACTGCCGGCCTGCTCCCCTCCGACCTTTCCTGCCAGCCTGCTTGCCCCCAGCTGCCCTCTCCTCCTGGCCTAATCACCCCTAACTGCCTCTGCCTCGGCCCCACTACCATTTTGGGGGATACCTTATGTTTACATTCTGTTGGTGTCATTTTCTATCACGTGTCTGACCTCTTTGGATCTGTTTTGGGGGACAGCCTCTATTTACATTTAATGGGGATTCATTGTCCATCAGCAGCCTGACCTCTTATAACATTTTGGGGGACACCTTATATTTACATTCTGTTGGTGTCATTGTCCATCATGTGTCTGACCTCTTTGTACCTGTTTTGGGGGGACACCTTATATTTACATTCCGTTGTTGTCATTGTCCCTCATGTGTCTGACCTCTTAGTACCTGTTTTGAGGGGACACCTTATATTTACATTCTGTTGGTGTCATTTTCTATCACTTGTCTGACCTCTTTGGACATATTTTGGGGGACAGCCTATATTTACATTCAATGGGGACTCATTGTCCATCAATAGCCTGCCCTCTCTATATCTTTTTGGGAAACATCCTATATTGACATCAATTGGCATCAATCTTTCTCCTGGGGTAGGGGTGGGCAAACTTTTTGACTTGAGGGGCACAATGGGTTCTCAAACAGGACTGGAGGGCCGGAACAAAAGCATGGATGGAGTGTTTGCGTGAACTATTATAAATTCAAAGTAAACATCATTACATAAAAGGTTACGGTCTTTTTTTTTTAGTTTTATTCATTTCCAACAGGCCAGATCTGGCCCACGGGCCGTAGTTTGCCCATATCTGTCCTGGGGTCTCACCTCTAGTGTGTATATGGCCGGTTTCCTGACACATAGTTTCCGGTTTACTAAGGTGCTCTCCTGGGATGGGCTTGGCCTGGGGACTGGGGCTCTATAAAGAGGTTTTCCTTTGGAGTTAATGTGCTGACAAAGAACTGGGTGTGCAAATGTGTTCTGTCTCCGAGTGCTGTGACATGTAATAATTAGCCATTGATTCTGGAACACAAGGATGGGTTTGTAATAAAATGAGTTGGAGTAGAATTGAGTCCTGGATTTCCTCACCAATCATCATGGGCAGCGATGTCTGGGCTCAGGGCTCTCCACGTCCGCCCCCGGGTCCTGGGCCCCTGGAATGCAGACCTCCCTCAGCCAGGAGGCCAGAGAATGGGAAACCAGGTTTCCTGTTTCCCAGGCAACCGATCTTCCCAGGACTTGGTGTATTTTAAGTCACTCTAAGCGGAATCTCATTTTGATTTGGGATTTATATCACAGCAGGAGCTCAGCTTACAATGATCCTTGGGTTTTCCAAGGCCATGCAACTAGGAAGAGGCTGAGGAGGGAGGAGGACGGCAGGTGAAGATCCCCCCTGACCTGACCTCATGGCGGCCCGTCCAGCTGCCGCCTGCGTGTCCCTCCTCCCTCACCAGCCTCTTCTTTAAGGTGCCTCCTGTGGCTTCCTTTCCCCTTCTTTCCCAGGCCCTGTCCCTGGGGGAGCCGCCCCCTCCGCGAGCTGCCTTCCCCAAAGCTGGGAGCCAGACTGAGCATGTGGACCCCTGCAGGCCGCCTCCCCTGCGCCATTGCCTGCTGCAGGGTCTGAACCTGACCGGTCACCCCTGGGAGCTTTCAGCCTCTGTCCCCTGATTCTCTCCCATCTGGGACAGCTCTTCTGGGCGCAACTGGCCGGTCCCTGGGCCCCCCCTCATCCTTTCCACAAACACTCATTGAAGCTCCCTGTGTGTTCGCTCCCGGGTTCCACCGTGGAGGCAGCCCCCTCCCTACCCCTCTGCTGGGCTGAGCCACCTGCTCCCCAGCACTGACTGCTCCTGAGCTTCAGGCCTGAGGTCGCTGCCTTAGACCCCCTGCCTGGGCTGCGGGCTTCCCACTCTCCCTGGCTCCTCTGTGCTCCCTGCTTATCCAAGGCCACCAGCTGTAAATCACAGAAGCCAAAACCTGGGGTGCAGGCTGGACCCTCCACTCTCTACTTCCCACAGGTTGTTGCTCCCCTGAACCTGGGTCTGGAATGCATCTGGAATGTGCCAGCCCCTCTTAGCTGACTGTCCTCATCGCAGGTCTCCCCGACACCCGTGTCCCTGGGTCTTGGCAGGGACTGGCCAACTGCTCTGCCTGCCTCCCACAACTTCTCAGGCCCCTGGCACCTCTGGCATCCACCCTGCTCATCTACCTTTGTGAACCTCCCTCCCTCAGCCTCCACACCAGCTACACCCGTCCTTCTGGGGACTATGTGTTCCATGTGACTCACTGCGGGGTGCACCCCACCCACTCCCACCCCCCTCCAGCCCCAGACAAGCTGGTCGTACACACAGCTTTCACTGCCATCTTCCCCAAAGGCTCCCAGCACTGCTAGCCCAGGCCTCTCCTGGGAAACCCAGATCAGTTCCCAGCTTGGAGGTCCCAAAGACACATACACCCCACAATGCTCAGCACACCGTTCACGCTCCTCCCCCACCAAAGGCTCTGTGCTCCTCCTCTCATCCGCTCTGACCCCTTCCCCCAGACCATGCTGGGCATCGCCCTCCCTTCCCCGTGTCCTATCCCTCACTCCCCCAGTTGCTCCCAACTCTGACTTCTCACTCACATACCACCCAACCCAGGGGGTGGTCCCCCCGGGGCGGTGCCACAGGGTCCTGTTGCTGAGGGAGCACCCAAACCAGGCCCTCCTGAGCTCCAGGGCCCCACCTCTCTGCACTGGCTGGGAGCTGTGCGCTCTGGGGGGTGGTAAATATCCACATGACCGCTCAGGCTCAGGGCTGAGGTCTGCCTGCAGAGAGGGCGGGGTCACCTGTGGCACCAGAGGGGCTCTCCCTGGGGAGAGCAGGAAAGTGGGAAAATGGGAAAAGGTCACACACACCTTGGGAAGGAAGCATCCAGCCAAATTTTATCAACCAACCAGAGGAAGAGGAGGGAGTATATTTATATGTACACACACACACACACACACACACACACACACACAAACGCACACACACACACAGACTCATACACACACACACAGGTATATAAACATGCAGATACACAGCCCATTGACTCCCTTGGAAAGCTCTCCTTCATTTTTGCCAAACAGGTGAATTTATAGCCACCTTATGCTTGCTCTCGATGACGGATGAGTGTCATTCCAATGAGAATGTTGGGTGATGCTTGCTGTTATGTTAGTAAGTCAGACAAACTGGAGGTGCCTATGAGATCCTCACTCTTTTGTTCATGATGTGAGTGACTACTCAGTCAGGTAGTGCTTTTCTGAATGCCAGCCAGTCCCTCAATTCTTATAATGTGTTGGCACTGCAATGCCTACAGAGGTCTTTTTAAAAAACAGAGAGACAATTTATGTGTCATAATATTCACCCAGGACACACTTTTAGGTTTAATCTTCACTATTAACATTTTGTTCATCACTTTCTCAAGTCTAGAGACAACAGGCACAGACCTCCCACCCACCCTTTTTAATAAATATTCCAGTTTTTCCTCAAATCTGCCAGCCCATGCAATGTTTAATCTTTGTAAATACTAGCCCCTGAAATGAGTCTACTGTTACCTGGCTTTCATTTAAATCCACTTCCTAAGAACTTTTTATGGCGATCATATTTCATTGCATGTATCACACTGTCGTAATCTCTTTTGCTTAACTGTCTGTCCAGAATATTTTACTATTTTTAAATGAATTTATTATTTTAACCAAGAGGAGGAGAGTGCAGACTCTAACACATATACTTGAATTTCACTCAATGATTTGAGTGACTTCTCTGCCATAAGAACTATTGGTTTTGAATGCTAGAAGAAAAATTATTTTTCTCAATTTTTATCCTATGTAGAATTAAAAGCCCACTTACTAGTATACAATATACTTATAAGTTCAGTCTGCATTGTTAACATTATCCATACTCTTTTTTAAGTCTAAGAATTCAATAATACATTAAGCGAAGTCTAGATTTCTAGTATTTGTCATTTTCCCTCATAAAAATATTCTCATCATTGTCTGTGTTAAACTGCTAAAATGATGGTATCGAACATGGATATGATAAGATTTGAATAGCACATCATTGTATCTTCTTTCCAATGTACTGATACAGTAGTGAAAAAATATGCTCAAGAAATTTTATAATTAAACAATAAAATAAAATAATTGGGAAGTGGCAAGTTTTATACATTTTTAAAAGGTTTTTTAAAGTACAATTGTTTTAAATGTACATTTTTTAAACATATGCTTTTGATGGTTCCATACATGCCTGCATCCCTGAAACCAAATTCATCTACTCTTCTCAGTCTTTCTTTCTCTGAATGTGGAATAACTGATGCAATGACAAATTTTGTCTTATATTTTGACATATAAGTCAATAAACTAATGATGCATTTGAAATATTTCCATGTAAAGAAAACACTTATGAATCATATTATAGACTTTCCTTATTATATGTCATCATGGTGGTTCTCCTGTCTATCTAATCTCAGGTACCTTAGTGGGTTATTTTGCTTAAAATCCCAGTATGTCTGGCCATGCGCGGATTGTGCAGTGAGTCACAGTCTCCTCTGGATAACCCCAACGCTGCAGATTCCATCAAAGGTGAGAGCAATTACAAGAATCAACCAACGAATCTTTAAAATCAGTGGAAGAACAAAGAGATGTTTCTCTCTCTCTCTCCCCATTTTCTCACTCTCTAAAATCAATATATTTGTTTAATTCACCCTGTCAATCCATGCACATTAGAACACCTGCACAGCCCAGGGACCCCATGGTGACGAGAAGCCAGGTTTCATGAGGGCAGAGCATGACATGACTGAGGGAACATGAAGGGAGGTACCTCTGCTGTTAGTGTAGCAGGTAGGGAACCGGGGTGAGCTACACAGTCACCCACAAGAAATGATGACGTCAGTGTGCTCCCTGGAACTAAAATCAAAGCAGCCAGAAGAAGCTCTGGGCCTGGACAAGCCCCTGTGGTCTCTGCACCCTCCAGACAGGTGTTGAGGTGGGGCTCTTTCAGATTCAGGTGGTTGAGGAGCCCAGATTGCTCTCAGGTGTCAAGGCTGGGAGCCACGGTGGCAGCTGGGCAGGTGGGTGTGGGCAGGCAAGAGCCCTGAGCAGTTGCCAGGGAGAGTTGGTGCTACGTCCTCGTGTGTGACTCTGAGGCCCTCTCTAGTCCAAATCCAGACTGCTGGCCACTCTGTCCCATGGTTAGTGCGAAATGGACTGAGTTCTGCTGCATGAGTTACAGACGGACCTGACCTAGGAGCCAGCATGTGCTCCAAATAAATCAAGGAAGGTCCCACCTATTCCACTGTAATAAATTGCTTCCAACATTGACCTGCACAGACTGATTACCTGACCAGCAGGAGGGTTGCTGGCTGCTGAGCCAAGTGAGCCTCTGGTGTGATGGAAGTGTCTTGAAGTTTAGCAACTAAAGGAGGCGATCAATCAAACTACTAAGAGAGAATGGCCCTGACCTTTCCTTACGGGGTAAACATCCACCCCAACTCGGCCAGTGTGGTTCAATGGTAAGAAGGTCATCCTGCACACCTGAGGGTGGCGAATTAGATTCCCAGTGGTGGACATGTACCTGGGTTGCAGGTTGGATCCCCAGCCCCGCTTGGGGTGCGTGGGAAAGGCATCCAGTCAATTGGTCTCCCTCACATCAATGTTTCTCTCTCTCTCTTTCCCTACCTAACTCCTACTTTCCACTCTCTGTAGAAGTCATGAAAAAATATCCTAAGTTGAGGATTAACTAAGAAAGGAGAGAGAGAGAGAGAGAGAGAGAGAGAGAGAGAGAGAGAGAGAGAGAGAGAACCATTTACCCACTGCCCTGAGATTGGATGTCTGCCTGCACAGCGCCCCCCTCCTCACTCTTTCCTGCCTTTGCTGGGGATGTTCCTACTGCAGTTGGCACATTGTCTGTCCCTCCCGGGGGTTGGCAGAATGAAGCCCAAACAGGTGGCCTGGTAGGAATTTGGGTTCTGTGTCTGCCTAAGAGGAGCTGGCCAGGCACCGTCTGTCTCCACTCAGTGCTCTCTCTAGCCTGCTCTTCCCCATCCCGAAGTCACCTGACCCACTGCGGCTGCACCTCCTTCTGTATGGGGGGCACCTCCTGATTCTTTGGTCTGATCGGTTCATCTTTGGAAAGTCCTGCCTACAACCATCCCACAGCACCACTGGAGTCGTTTGAGTCTCTGTTTTTGCATTCTGGGGGTAATTTCCCACTTTGACTTAATTAAAAATAAAGCCCTGTCCTTAAAGGTTCCTGGAGGTACCATGGATTTTCCAGGAAATGGTGCTGTTTTTTTTCAATGGCGGTAACATTCTGCAATACCAGGGTTTCTGGAAGGAGAGGCTTGGCCTTTACATCATAGCACATTGTAGGGATGCATTGTGGCTAGTGTCCCCCCTCCCTAGGTTTGGCCTGTGCAGAGCACACCCCTGATCCTGTAGTGAGGTGATGAACCCTGACCTCTAGGGGACAGTGTGCTGCTGGGCTGTGAGGTTGAACATGGTTAGTGAGGGCGTTTACTGCCAGCCCATGGGCCTGGGTTCTTGAGTGGGTGGGCGGAAGGAAGGCTCTAGAGACCAGAACTTGAATCGGGCTGGATGGAGGGGCACCAGCCAAGGGCAGGCACACATGAGATCTGTAGTGTCTGAGGGCATGGATGTTGTTGAGCCCGCCTCTTCCAGACTCTGGAAGTACTGAGTCTCCTTCCTTTGGGAGCTGGGGTTCTAGTGGGGGACAGCCCACAAACCATGGGCAGGAGAGCTGGGACAGAAGGCGGGAGCTCGGGGGAAGGTGGAGCCAGGGCCAGTCAGTGGGTCCTTCCTGAGCAAGTCTAGGAAGGGGTGGCAGAGTCCAGGTGGAGGGGCTTCAGGGAGCAGCCAGGCCCTTTTGGGAGCTGAAGGGTGGCCCTGTGGCTGGTTTGAACAACAGGATCAGAAGGTGGGGTCCTGGCTGGGCTGTGGGTGCTCGGTGAGGACTTCACTTTCCCCTCGGGAAGACTCGCAGTTTATCTCAGCCCCCGGCTGCCTTCAGAAGGGCTGCTGTGGGCACCTCCAGCAAACTCCATGCCCAGAGGTAACCTTGCAGGACTGAGTGCAAAGGGAAGGTCCAGGGGCTGAAACAACTTTCAGGGGCTGAAACACTGCCAAATTGTAATATCTCTCCCATCCTCTAGCTGGCCACTTCCATCTCTATTATGTGCTGCGACACCTGACTCCCACAAACTGGGAGCCAAGCAGGAAACCCAGTCCTCAGAGTGACACTCTCCTTCCCAAGCTACCATTCTCATCCTGAAGTGATTCCGCATTTTAAAGTAATCTACAGCTCAGGTTGGTGTGGCTCAGTTGGCTGAGCATCGACCCATTCACTGAGAGGTCACTGGTTGGAGTAAGCCCTGGTCAGTTCACTTGTCTGGGTTTCCTGCTCAGCTTCCAGTAGGGGGCTTGCAGAAGGCAACCGATCCTTGGATCCTGCTCATGGATGATTCTCTGCCTCTCTTGGTCTGCCTTCCTCTCTATCTCTAAATTCAGTAACAACATATTTTTTAGAAAAAGGTGATCAATACCTCCACTCTGGTCCATACACTCTCCACTACCTTTTTAAGAAATCTTCATCCTGAATTGCTCCTCAGAGTTCCAGACTCTGGTGAAATACCCTTAGTACTATGTTATACCCTAACAGCCTAAAAAATAAAGTTTTTATATCCCCAATGAACATTGCTCTACCTATACATTTACCCATCTCAGTTGGTGATGTCCATACCTCCAGCTGCTAAATCCATGACATCCCATCATCCCTGACTCTTACCTCTCTCTCTCGACCTCAAAATTAGAAATCCAAGTGGCCACACCTAAAACACTAATCCAGAAACTAACTGTTTCTTCCATCTCCACAGCCACCCTCCTGGGCCAGTTACCATCACACTAGCACGACTATCTCAGTAGCTAATTTCCTAGCCATCCTACTGCCTCCCTCACACCCACATTATTCATCATGCTGCAGCCACAGGAAGTCTAATGAGACCTGGGTCAAGTCACCGGTCTCCACTGCTCTATAACCCTCATTGCTCCCATCACCTGCAGCACAGACACCCAAGTAGTCACAACATTCGACTAGACCTGACTCCTGTCCCATTGTTAGCAGTTCCTATGTAAGAAAAATAAATGGACACTTTCTAGTCCCTGAATTAGTTCAGCCTTCACTCCAAGCCTTTGCACATTCTGGAACCCAGCCATGGAAGGTCCTATCACATCCAATTCCACTGAATTGCTTGCCAAAACCAGGGACCACTTATGTAACTCTAAACCTGGACTTAGGATTCTGGGCTTGGTGTCTCTTCAAGTTCCCCAGATCCAAGGACTGGAAGAGTGGTTGGACAGTACCAGGATACCACTATCTCAGAGGCAACAAGAGTGTGAGGCCGTGAAATAAGCTCCACAAACCAGTAGGTCTAAGCGATTGTGTATTTGCAGGAATCTGTGGAAAGGGAAAGGGCTGTTGAGAGCCTGGAAACCACCTCCTGGATCCATAGACTCAGGCTGCTCCTTACCCTTGCCCAGCCTTGGGCCAGGTGATCTAGAGATGACTGCATTACCTCAGGTCTCAGGCCTCAGTGCACACTCTTGACAAGTTCATTATCTTTCAAAGGACTTCACTTTCCTTTGGGTATCCTCTCTCTTCCTGTGTGTTCTTCTTCTGAGTGTTTTTGGGAAAAGTTTAGAACCCTACCTCAGACAATGTCCCTCTTTTGTTCACACCCATCAACTGCCTCAGCTTCCTGAGAATGAAAGGAAAACTTCTCGCACAAAACGTTGCCTCATCTTCTCTATTGCCTTTAGGCACAACACAGGCCCAGGATTCCCGAATTCTCCCAGCTCAGCCACACCAACCAAAACCTCATACATTGGCATTGCAACCCGTCACCCTCTTTCACCATGTCCCACTGTGTGCCACCCATGAGGAACTCACTGTTTTGGACAATGCGACCAGGACTGCAGGACCTGACAGGTGCCCACACCCGAGGCTGGAGGATAAATGGTGAGGCCTCGTTGAAGTCTGTAGGAAGAACGGAGACTCAGAGATGCGGAGGCCTCAGTCCCGCCTGTTTCAGCTTACCAAGCCTCAGACACACCGCTGCTCAGTGGGGACACTGCACCCGATGCCTCGTCCTAATGAGGACTCTGAGCGCTGGAGCCTCTGCCTATGATTACAGAACAAGGAGGTGAAATGACCACCAGGAGAAAGAGGAAGTCACGCCCAAACCAATGAGCCTCGGAATAGTGCACTGGTCCTGGGCTTTCATTGGCTAAACCCAGCCATCATTAGGCGCAGTGCCCTTTGGGTGATGTACTTATGCAGGCTCCACAGGTGGCATTAGGATCTGAGGCACTCACTCACTGATCATTGGAAATATTCATGTTGGGGTGCCCACCTGGTGTTGGGAAATAACTTTAGGTTTCAGGGACTGGGCACAGGTTTCTGGGAAGTGTTGTCTGCAACTGATCTCTTGATTTGAGATATTATTTCAGATTCTATAAAACTGATAATCCTCACTGAGTTCAAAAGTATTATTTCAATATTCCTGAAGGGTGCAAATCTAAATGGATATATAATTCTTAAGCTTTTTTTCTTTTAAATTTGACTTTTAGAGAGAGGAAATGAGAAGGAAAGAGAGAAACATCGATCAGCTGCCTCCTGTATACCCTCCACCCACTCCCTGGGCATCCAGCCAGGAAATCTGGGTTGTGCCCTCACCAATAATCAAACTGGCAACCTTTGTGTGCATGGGAAGATGCTCAACAAGCTGAGCCACTCTACCGGGCTGATTTTGTATATTTAATATAAAAATATCACATTATTAAAAGGAAAAGCAGGCTATGACAAAATATATGTGATCTCATCTTATTAATAAAAACAAATTTGAAAGGATACATAGTCCAAGTTCACATGTCGCACATTGTCAGAATGTCTGTAGTCAGTGCACATTGTAAAGCTATGGGGCTAAGAGTTACTGAATGTTTACCACATGTGCCAGGTTCTGGATTCGGTGCTTTACATGCATTATTATTTCAGGTAACCCTGTCTGCCACCTGAGGTCATTTAACCATCTGTTTTACAGAGAGGAAATCCAGGTTCAGAGACTCAATGTAAATTGCCTGATTGTAGAGTTAATACAAGGCAGGGCTGGAAGTCAAACCCATGTCTCTCTAATAACAGAGTTCTGGCTTCTAATGTGAGGCTCTGCTGGCTCCTAGAACTTAGAATAGGAGATGCGTAGCCATTAGGATGGATAGATGTTATTGTGGGTAACAAACAGTCCCAAAGCTTTAGTGGCTTATGGTATAGAAGGCATCTTTCTTGTTCATAACACATGCCCACCCTCATTCTCCTTGGAGCAGTTAAAGGAAAAGCCACCATGTAGGTACATGTAGGTATTATCAGAGATGGGCTGAGAGGGTAGGCATGCTCACTGGTTCCAGGCTCTTCTGTTACAGGTGACAGGCTTCCCTCCCACCACATTTCATTGGTCAAAGCACATAACAAGGTTGCAGCCAGCTTCAGGGGGTCAGAAGGAAAACCTGGCCTATTCGGTGGGCCCCATGAACTCGACCACACAGTGCCAACCTCTTTGGGGGCTGTGCAAGGGCAAAGGGGAGGAATGGGGAGTGGTAGGAAATGACAGTGGATATCAGTCAAGATGGTTTTCTTTCTCTTCATCCTCATGGACTTTGTCACCGAGCTTCCTAAAGCCTTCACTGGCAGGATTCAAAGGAGTGACCTTCAATGAGAGGAGTTTGGTCAGATGTCATTGGCAGCAAACTCAACCCACTTCCGAGTGTGGCCTAGTGTAAATAAATCCCTGAGAGCCTCAGTCCACCCACTATTTGGAGGTGAAGATGCACATGTTAGGAGTGTTGATTGGGTACAGGAATGCAAGCACTCGGCATCTATGTTCTCTTATGTCAACATTCAGTCACTACCTTGTCTCCAAGTCTCTGTTCCTTTTCCATTGCCAGGTGAGTGTTCCATCAGGTGGGGCTGATGGTAAGAATGCTGACTTTAACATCAATGGTGAACCTGGGTTTCCATTCATTTTGTGTGTGAACCTCTGCTAAATGTGGTCCCTCCATCTGTCTTCTCATCCCCATTGGAAAGAGAACTGCACCTCATTCTCCCTCGTGGCACCAGTATTTTCCTGTGGCCATGCACGCCCAGTGGATGACCAGATCACAGAGGTCAGACAGTGATGCCCTGTGCAGCCCCACACACCTTCCTCTATTAGGTGTCAGCCTAGCTTTCTCAGGGGCAATGGTGTTACCTGCTCTCCAGGGCCTGAGATTCCCACAGGACTCTCCCAGCCCTCTCTTGGGGTATCCAGTGTCTCAGTTTTAGGGGGGGACTTGGAGCCTAGGATTCTTCTCCCTCAGCTTTCCCCCATATTTGCCCTTCCACTTATTCCTTTCCAGGAATCCTGGATCTTCCAGCTCCTCACAGGTTTAGAGTCCTCCCCAAACACACACCTCCACACTCTAAAACTCCTTTCTGCCCTCTGAGTCTCCCACAATTCCCCACCTTTTCTCAGCAAGACCCTTTACTTCATCCATCCCTGGGGCCTGAGGTGGGTCCCCCTTGGGGACAACCTCGGTTTGGATGAGCAGGGGTAGAAGGAGCTCAGCCTGGAGGGTGGGGAAAAGAACATATTGTCCTCTCCCTCATCCCTCAGGAGATTGTCTATGCAGCTGCCTGTTGCCGGGGTGCATAGACGCACAAACTCACAGAGAAACAACAAACACAACAGGCACAGGAACACACAGTACAGAACACCCCCAGCCTCAGCTGGGCACTCAGGTGCAGGGCTTATGCCCAGGCTCACAGACCCACATTGTAGACATGTGCAACACCTTGAGGGGAACACACAGACACACAAACACACACCGACACAAACACCCTGGGCCACCCAGTCAGTACAGGCCATACCCCCACACACAATAGACACACAGAGGCACATACCAGAACAGGCATACACAGACACAGAACACTGACACCAAGAAAATACAAACCCACACAGATACAACCAGGAACACCCAAGGGTGCAGCAAATTTACACATACAACCAACAGCCACACATGCAGACTGACACTCCCCCAAATGCTGAGTCAAACTAATACTCTGTTCTGAAGGAAACATTAAGAATTAAGGTGCTGCCTGGCCAGGGGGTTAGATCCTTGGTGGGGCATGCCCGGGAGGCAACTGATTGATATTTCCTATGACACTGTTTCCTTTTATCTCTCTCTCTCCCCTCCTTATTCTCTAAAATAATAATAATAAAAAACATATCTTTAGTTGAAGATAAAAATAATAAGAATAAATAAAATGTTGACTTTTCAAAACATACCATTAAATCTAAAACAATCTCTCTTAAAACAGTTATCAGAATCATTTGAACTCAGGGCATGTGTGTCTCCTTTCACCTAAGAGGCTACTAGAATCCATATCATGGATCTCAGAAAAATCTCACACTATCAGTGTCATTGTCATGCTCCCCAGCTTGCTTTCATTTAAGCACTAACTCCCATGGTTGCTGAATAAAGTCATCTCTTTGTTTTTCATTTAGGTTAGACTTTGAGTGTTGAAAATTAACTTACCCATGGGAGAAGGTCATGCTGAGGGATCCAATTTGCTTTAGACACTGGAGTGTTAGAGCCCATAGTGAACTAGAAACTGTTTTTAAGAAGAGGTACCCAGGCCCTAGCCGGTTTGGCTAGGTGGATAGAGCGTCCACCTGTGAACTGAAGGGTCCTGGATTTGATTCCAGTCAAAGGCACATGCTCTGGTTGCAGGCTTGATCCCCAGTTAGGGGCGTGCAGGAGGCAGCTAACCAATGATTCTTTCTCATCATTGATGTTTCCATTTCTCTCTCCCTCTTCTTTCCTCTCTGAAATCAATAAAAAATATTTTTTGCAAAAGAAGAGACACCCAGGTTTCTAATGTGTAAAAGCACTGCTGTGACACAGGAAGCACGAGTCAGCCAACTTGCAGGGCTTCTTACAGCAGAGAAGCCCCTGGAGACCATGTGGAGGCTGATGCCGGGTTTGTAAGGATGATTTCCTGACACTGATGTACTGTAAATGTCTAAGGTTACTCATTATCTCAAATATGATTTCATCTATTGCATACCCAGCCCATATTTGTGACCTTTGGCCAGATTCTTTTTTGAAATTCTGTGGAAGCTTACCATTATTACTGGCTTCTCGTAATTTCTGCATTTGTCATTTCCCTTTGGAGAACTGTCCTTGAGGGGAATATAGTGAAGTACTTTACAGATAAATGTTTAATCATAATAAGCAAAAATGTTTAAGCCCCTGGCGTTATTATCTGCATTCAGGTCTGTGAATGTCCCTCTGGAAGCTGATTTTGCTGAAGGGGCCACATACCAGCCCTTCAGGAGGCAGCCTGGGGATCAAGGCAAACTGTGGGGCTTCCTGAGAAGGTCAAGTCCTTTCACAGCACCCACTGCCCAGCCATGGCCCACTTGCTAATCCTGGTTGTCCAAACCAGCCACAGGGACTTATCTCAGCTCCCAAATGTGCAGGGCAGGCTCCCTGTGGGCCCCCAACCTGCCCTCCGCCACCCTGTCCTGGACTCTCTTAGGGAGGCCCCCACTGACCACCCTTGGCTGCACCTTTCTGGCTGAGCTTCTCTCAACTGTGCTAGCTATACCACCCATTATCTATGGGCTGTCCTCCACCAGAACGCCAGCTCCCAAGGACGGGGGGCTCCATACTTCCAGAGTCTGGAACAGTCTGGCTCAACAGTGTCCATGCCCTCGCTCCTTACAGGTGCTGCCCACCCTTACCTGCTGCCTTCCATCCAGCCTGAGCCAAGTTTTCATCCCTAGGGCCTTCCCTCAGTACACCCACTCTCAGGCCCAGCTCCATGTGCTGGCAGGAAACCCCCTCACTGACACTGTCCAAAACCCCAACTTCTCTGCTGTCTCAACCACATCCCCCATTAGCAGACTGTCCCCCAGAGTCCTGGGTCCATCACTTCACCACAGGAGCAGGGGCCTGCTCTGCACAGGCCCATCTTAGGGAGGGGACACACCAGCCACAATGCATCCCCTTCATGTGTTATCTTCTTGAAACCAAGCCTTGCCTTCCGGAAACCCTTGTATTGCAGAATGTTCTAACCATTGAAAAAACTCAGAACCATTTCCTGGAGAGTCCATGCTATCTCCATGACTGGCTAGGGAAGGGGACCTTTATCCTATCTAATAAAGAAGGAATATGCAAATTGACCATAACTCTGCAACAAAGATGGGTGCGCTCACAGCCAATAAGGAGGGAATAAGCAAATTGTTGTGACAAAGATGGAGGCGGCCGGGCCAGGAAGCTTGTGACAAGGCAAGCGGGTGAGCAGCATGATAAGCGCCATCAGCAGGCCCATGCCGGCCGTCCACTGCTGCGACCACAGCACAGGGCCCTCACTGGCCGGGGGCAGCAGTGAGGTGGAAGGCGATGTGGGCACCAGCAGTCTCACTGTGGTGGCCATGCCATCAGGGAGAGGTGCGGCAGATGACAGGTTTCAGAGCTTGGAGGTGCCCAGGGCAAGCGCCCCCTGTGCCCATGTCGAGCTGCGGAGGCTGAGGGCGGGGGGTGTGGCAGGGTTGGACCGCGTTTGGGGAACATCCCAGAGGTCAGGGTGGCTGGGCCCATGGAGGGAAGTTATTTCACCTCTACCACCTGGCTCACCTGTACAGTGTGCATCAGTCACAACCCCTGCTTGCTAAGGGAAAATGAATTATGTCTTCTCACTTCTGAGTGATGAAATTATGAAAACTTCTAGCTCTTGGCAGTATCTTTATATATATATATATATATATATATATATATATATATATATATATATATATATATATATATATATATATATATATATATATTAGAGGCCTGGTGCACAAAAATTTGTGCACTCGGGGGGGGGGTCCCCTCAGCCCGGCCTGTGCCCTCTCACAGTCTGGGACCCCTCGGGAGATAACGATCTGCTGGCTTAGGCCTGCTCCCGGGTGGCAGAGGGCAGGCCCAATCCCTAGGTGCAGCCCCTGGTCGGGCTCAGAGCAGGGCCGATTGGGGAGTTGGGGTGCTGCCCCCTGTCACGCACAGAGCAGGTCAGATTGGGAGGTTGTGATGCCAGCCTCAGTCACGCTCAGGGTAGGGCCGATTGGGGGGTTGGGGCACAGCCCCCTGTCACACTCAAGGCAGGGTTGATGGGGAGGTTGTGGCGCCACCCCCTGTCATGCACAGAGCAGGGCCAATGAGGGGGTTGGGGTGCTGCCCCCTCTCACTCACAGAGCGGGGCCCATCAGGGGGGTTGAGGCTCTGTACCCTGTCACGCACAGAGCAGGGTCAATTAGGGGGTTGGGGAGCTCCCCCTCTCACACAAAGAGCAGGGCCCATCAGGGGGTTGGGGCGCCACCACTCTCACACTCAGGACAGGGCCAATGGGGAGGTTATGGCTCTATCCCGTCACACACAGAACAGGGCCCGTGGGGGTGGGGGTTGGGGCGCCGCACCCTGTCACACACAGCCGCAGGGCGATCAGGGGGTTGGGGAGCTCCCCCCTATCAGGCACAGTGCAGGGCTGATCAGGGGGTTGGGGTGCCTTCCCCTGTCATGAACGGAGCAGGGTGGATAGGGAGGTTGTGGCCCCGCCCCCTGTCACACACAGAGCCACAGAGCGATCAGGGGGTTTCGGTACTTCCCCCTGTCACACTGACCCCGATGCCGGGAGGCCTCACGGCTCCGCTGATCTCGGTGCTGGGAGGCATATTACCCTTTTACTATATAGGATAGAGGCCTGGTGCATGGGTTGGGGCCGGCTGGTTTGCCCTGAAGGGTGTCCTGGATCAGGGTGGGGCCCCAACTGGGGTGCCTGGCCAGCCTGGATGAGGGGATGATGGCTGTTTGCAGCTGGTCACACACCCTTCAGGATGGGGGTCCCCACTGGGGTGCCTGGCCAGTCTGGGTGAGGGGCTGAGGGCTGTTTTCAGGCTGGCGGGTGACTGAAGCTCCCAACCGCTCCTTTTTATCTTTTTTTTTTTTTTTTTTTATTCTGGGCCAGCTTTAGCTCTGAGGCTTGGCTCCAGCTCTGAGGCCTCGGCTGCTGAAATCAGGTATCTGGTTTGTTTGGGTTCTATAATCGAAACAATGTTTCAACTCCAGCTCTGAGATCCCGGCTGGCTGAAAGCAGGTTTCTGGGGTTTGTTTAGCTTCTATATTTGTAACAATGTTTCAAACTGCAAGCTCAGAGGCCAGCAGCGGCAGGCAGGGAATGATGGAGTCCTCCGTCACTGAAGCAAGCAAGCCTCATGTTACCTTCAAGCTGCCTGGCTGCTGGCCACCATCTTGGCTGGCAGTTAATTTGCATATCGCCCTGATTAGCCAATGGGAAGGGTAGCGGATGTATGGCTAATTACCATGTTTCTTTTTTATTAGATAGGATAATATACAAAGTAAATCTATTCCCAGATTGTAAATACAAAGTATTTAGCCATTTACAGGCAATAAACATTAACATTTCAAGAAAAATTATTTTAAACATAATATTACATGTCGAATGCTTTTTCAGTGTCTATTGATATGATCATGTGATTTTTGTCTTTCAATTTGTTTATGTGATGTATCACGTTTATTGATTTGTGAATATTGTACCAGCCTTGCAACTCTGGGATAAATTCCACTTGATCATGGTGTATGATCTTTTTAATATATTGCTGGATGCCATTTGCTAATATTTTGTTTAGGATTTTAAGCATCTATGTTCATCAGGGATATTGGCCTGTACTTCTCCTTTTTGTAGTGTCTTTATCTGGTTTTGGAATTAGGATAATGCTGGCCTCATAAAAAGAGCTTGGAAATGTTCCTTCCTCTTGGATTTTCTGAAATAGTTTGAGGAGTATACTGGTAGGTGTTAGTTCTTTTTGAATGTTTGGTAAAACTCCCTGTGAAGCCATCTGGACCCAGGCTTTTGTTTAGTGGGAGTTTTTTGATTACTGCTTCTATTTCATCAGTTATTATTGGCCTATTCAGGTTTTCTGATTCCTCCTGGTTCAGTTTTGGGAGACTATATTTTTCTAGGAATTTGTCTATTTAACCCCCATTGTCCAGCTTGTTGGCATAGAGTTGTTCATAGTATTTTCTTACAATCCTTTATATTTCTGTGGTGTCAGTGATTACTTCTCCATTTTTATTTCTGATTTTATTTATTTGGTTCCTCTCTCTTTGTTTCTTGATGAGTCTGGCTAATGGTTTATCAATTTTGTTATCCTTTCAAAGAACCAGCTCTTGGTTTCATTGATTTTTTTTTTTGTATAGTGTTTTTAGTCTCTATGTTATTTATTTCTGCTCTAATCTTTATTATGTCCTTCCTTCTACTTACTCTGGGCTTTTCTTGTTTTTCTCTTTCTAGTTCTTTATGTTGTAGGGTTAAATAGTTTATTGCTGATTTTTCTTGTTTTTTGGGGGGAGTTTTTTTCTTTTTAGGTATGCCTGTAGTGCTATGAACTTCCCTCTCAGGATTGCTTTTACTGTGTCCCAGAGATTTGGGGTTGTTGTGCGTTCATTTGCATTTGTTTCCAGGCAGTTTTTTCTTTCTTTCTTGATCTCATTGGTAACCTATTCATTGTTTAATTACATGCTATTTAGCCTCCATGTGTTTGAATGTTTTTCAGTGTTTTTACTATGTTGATTTCTAATTTCATTGCACTGTGATCTGAGAAGATGCTTGATATTATTTCAATCTTCTTGAACTTGTAGGGACTTGTTTTGTGTCCTACCATGTGGTCAATGTTTGTGAATGATCCCTGTGCACCTGAGAAGAATGTGTAGTCTGCTGCATTGGGGTGAAATGTTCTATAAATGTCCATTAAACCCATCTGATCCAGTGTGTCCTTTGGAGTCTCTGTTTCCTTGTTAAGTTTTTGTCTGGAACAACTATCCAGTGAAGTCAGAGGGGTGTCAAAGTCCCCTGCTATGATTGTATTGTCGTCAATCTCTCCGTTAAAGTTCTCTAGAAGTATTTTTTATATACTTAGGTGCTCCTATGTTGGGTGCCTATATGTTTACCAGGGTTATATCCTCTTGTTGGTTTGATCCCTTTAGTATTATGTAGTGACCTTTGTTGTCTCTTGTGATGGCTTTCATTATAAAGTCTAATTTGTTGGATATGAGTATTGCTACTCCAGCTGTTTGTTTTTTCCCCCATTTGATTGGAAATTTTTTTGTCTTTTGTTTTGAGGTGGGTCTCTTGTAGACAGTATATGGCTGGGTCATGTTTTTTTTTTTTTTTTTCAGCTACCTTATGCCTTTTGATTGAAGCATTTAATCCATTTACATTTAGGGTTATTATTGAGAAGTACTTATTTATAGCCATTTTAATTCTGTATGGCTAGGTTTCTCTCTCTGTTTCTTCTTCTCATTACAGCAATCCCTTTAGCATTTCCCTGTAATGCTGGCTTGGTGGTGATGTACTCCTTTAGCATTTTTTGTCTGGGAAACTCTTTGATTTCTGTTTTGAATGATAGCCTTGCTGGATATAGTAATCTTGGTCTCAGATACTTGCCTTTCATTACCTTGAGTACTTCATGCCATTCCCTTCTGGCCTGTAGAGTTTCTAATGAGAAATCAGGTGTCAGTATTATGGGAACTCCTTTGTAGGTAACAGTTTTCTTTTCTCTTGCTGCCTTTAAGATTCTTTGTCTTTTATTTTTGGCATTTTAATTATGATGTGTCTGGACATGGGCCTGTTTGGGTTCTTCTTGCTTGGGGTTCTCTGGGCCTCCTAAACTTGTGTGATTTTTTCCTTTACCAGGTTAGGGAAGTTTTTTGCCATTATTTCTTCAACCACCTTCTCTATTCCTTTCTCCCTTTCTGCCTCTTCTGGCACACCTGCTATTCTAATATTGTTACATTTCTCATTGTCCTACAGCTCCCTCAAGCTGTCCTCCTGTTTTTAAATTACTTTTTCTTTCTTTTTTTTTTGTTCTGTGACTGAGCAACATTTTCAACTCTGTCTTTTAATTCACTGATTTGATCCTCAGCTTCCCCTAATCTGCTGTGTATTTCTTCCAATGTGTTCTTTGTGTTAGGTCATTCTTTATCTCAGACTGTTCTTTTCTCATAGTTACTATATCTTTTTTCATGCTGTTGAGCATCTTTTTTTTTTTAGCAAACAATTTTTTTTTATTGCTTAAAGTATTACAAAGGGTATTACATATGTATCCATTTTATCCCCCCTCCCTAGACAGTCCTCTAGCCTCCCCTATCCCCCAGTGTCTTATGTCCATTGGTTATGCTTATATGCATGCATACAAGTCCTTTAGTTGATCTCTTACCCCCCTACCTCCTGCCCCCAACCCACCCTGGCCTTCCCGCTGCAGTTTGACAATCTGTTTGAGGCAGCTCTGCCTCTGTATCTATTATTGTTCAAAAGTTTATAATGGTCTCTATTGTCCATGAATGAGTGAGATCATGTGGTATTTTTCCTTTATTGACTGGCTTATTTCACTTAGCATAATGCTCTCCAGTTCCATCCATGCCGTTGCAAATGGTAAGAGTTCCTTCCTTTTTACAGCAGCATAGTATTCCATCGTGTAGATGTACCACAGTTTTCTAATGCATTCATCTACTGATGGGCACTTAGGCTGTTTCCAGATCTTAGCTATGGTGAATTGTGCTGCTATGAACATAGGGGTGCATATATCCTTTCTGATTGGTGTTTCTGGTTTCTTGGGGTATATTCCTAGAAGTGGGATCTCAGGGTCAAATGGGAGTTCCATTTTCAGTTTTTTGAGGAAACTCCATACTGTCTTCCATAGTGGCTGCACCAGTCTGCATTCCCACCAGCAGTGCACAAGTGTTCCTTTATCTCCACATCCTCTCCAGCACTTGTCGTTTGTTGATTTGTTGATGATAGCCAGTCTGACAGGTGTGAGATCGTACCTCATTGTTGTTTTGATTTGCATCTCTCGGATGATTAGTGACTTTGAGCATGTTTTCATATGTCTCTTGGCTTTCTGAATGTCTTCTTTTGAAAGGTGTCTATTTAGGTCCTTTGCCCATTTTTTGATTGGATTGTTTATCTTCCTTTTGTTAAGTTGTATGAGTTCCCTATAAATTTTGGAGATTAGGCCCTTATCAGATATGACATTGGCAAATATGTTTTCCCACACAGTGGGTTTTCTCGTTGTTTTGTTGATGGTTTCTTTTGCTGTGCAGAAGCTTTTTATTTTGATGTAGTCCCATTTGTTCATTTTTTCTTTAGTTTCAAGTGCCCTAGGAGCTGTATCAGTGAAGAAACTGCTTGGGCATATGTCTGAGATTTTGTTGCCTTTAGATTCTTCTAGAATTTTTATGGTTTCCTGTCGTACATTTAAGTCCTTTATCCATTTTGAGTTTATTTGTGTGTATGGTGTAAGTTGGTGGTCTAGTTTCATTTTCTTGCATATATCTGTCCAATTTTCCCAATACCATTTATTGAAGAGACTATCTTGGCTCCATTGTATGTTCTTGCCTCCTTTGTCAAATATTAATTGAGCATATTGGTTCGGGCTGATTTCTGGGCTCTCTATTCTATTCCATTGATCTATATGCCTATTCTTGTGCCAGTACCAGGCAGTTTTGAGAACAGTGGCTTTGTAATACAACTTGATATCTGGTATTGAGATCCCACCTACTTTGTTCTTTTTCAGGATTGCTGCAGCTATTCGGGGTCTTTTTTTATTCCAGATGAATTTTTGGAAAGTTCGTTCTAGATCTCTGAAGTATGTCGTTAGTATTTTAATGGGAAGTGCGTTGAATTTATAGATTGTTTTGGGTAGTATGGATATTTTAATGATGTTGATTCTACCAATCCATGAACACGGTATGTTCTTCCATCTGTTTATGTCTTCCTCCATATCTTTTTTCAACGTCCTGTAGTTTTCTGAGTAGAGGTCTTTTACCTCTTTAGTTATGTTTATTCCTAGGTAGCTTAATTTTTTTGGTGCAATGGTAAACGGGATTGTTTTTATAATCTCTCTTTCTGAAAGTTCACTGTTGGTGTATAGAAATGCCTCAGATTTCTTGGAGTTAATTTTGTATCCTGCTACATTGCCAAATTCATGTATTAAGTCTAGTAGCTTTTTGATGGAATCTCTAGGGTTTTGTATGTATAATATCATGTCTTCTGCAAATAAGGACAGTTTTACTTACACTTTTCCAATTTGGATGCCTTTTATTTCTTCTTCTTGCCGAATTACAATGGGTAACACTTCCAGTACTATGTTGAACAGGAGTGGTGAGAGGGGGCCTCCCTGTCTTGTTCCTGTTCTTAGGGGAAATGGTGTTAGTTTTTGTCCATTGAGTATGATGTTGGCTGTGGGCCTGTCATATATGGCTTTTACTATGTTGAGGTATGATCCTTCCACTCCCACCTTGCTGAGAGTTTTTATCAAAAATGGGTGTTGAATTTTGTCAAATGCTTTTTCTGCATCAATTGATATGACCATGTGGTTTTTTTCTTTCAATTTGTTTATGTGATGTATCACGTTTATTGATTTGCGGATATTGTACCATCCTTGCATCCCTGGGGTAAATCCTACTTGGTCATGGTGTATGATCTTTCTGAAGTACTGCTGGATCCGATGTGCTAAGATTTTGTTGAGGATTTTGGCATCTATGTTCATGAGGGGTATTGGCCTGTAATTCTCTTTCATTGTGTTGTCTTTACCTGGTTTTGATATTAGGGTGACGCTGGCTTCATAGAATGAGCTTGGAAGTATTCCTACCTCTTGAATTTTTTGTAGTAGTCTGAGGAGGATAGGTTTTAGTTCTTCCTTGAATGTTTGGTAAAACTCCCCTGTGAAGCCATCTGGTCCTGGGCTTTTGTTTGATGGAAGCCTTTTGATGACTGCTTCAATTTCGTCCATAGTTATTGGCCTGTTGAGGTTTTTAGATTCTTCCTGATTGAGTTTTGGAATGTTGTATTTTTCTAGGAATTTGTCCATTTCCTCCAGGTTGTCTAGTTTGTTGGAGTAGAGCTGCCCATAGTATTTTTAACAATCATTTGTATTTCTGTGGGGTCTGTTGTTATTTCGCCTCTATCATTTCTGATTTTGTTTATTTGGGTCCTCTCTCTCTGCTTCTTGGTGAGTCTGGCTAGCAGTTTGTCAATCTTGTTTATCCTTTCAAAGAACCAGCTCTTGGTTTCATTGATGTTCTGTATTGTTTTTTTTTGGTCTCTGTGTCCTTATTTCTGCTCTAATCTTTATTATCTCCTTCCTTTTGCTCACTCTGGGGTTTTCTTGTTCCTGTCTTTCTAATTCTTTGAGTTGTAGAGTTAGATGATTTACTACCATTTTTTCTTGTTTTTTTGAGATAGGCCTGTAGAGCTATAAACTTCCCTATCAGGACTGCTTTCATTGTGTCCTATAAGTTTTGGATTGTTGTGTTTTCATTGTCATTAGTTTCCAGGATGTTTTTCATTTCTTCTTTGATCTCATTGGTAACCCAATCAATATTTAATAGCATGCTATTCAGCTTCCAGGTGTTTGAGTATTTGGGGTTGTTTTTATTGTAGTTTATTTCTAATATTATGCCATCGTGGTCTGTGAAGACACTTTTTATGATTTCAATCTTCTTGAATTTGGGGATACTTTGCTTGTGACCCAATATATAGTCTATTTTTGAATATGTCTTATGAGCATTTGCGTAGAATGTATATTCCCTGGCTTTGGGGTGAAGTGTTCTGAAGATGTCTATTAAGTCCATCTGATCTAGTGAGTCATTTAGGATTACTGTATCTTTTCTGAGTGTTTGTTTGGAGGGCTTATCCAGTGCTGTCAGTGCTGTATTAAAGTCTCCTACTATGATTGTATTGTTGTCGATCTCTCCTTTGATATCTTCCAGGAGTATTTTTATGAATTTGGGTGCTCCTGCATTGGGTGCATATATGTTTACCAGGGTTATATCTTCTTGTTGTACTGATCCCTTTAGTATTATGAAGTGGCCTTCCTTATCTCTTGTTATGGCCTTCACTTTGAGGTCTATTTTGTCCGGTATAAGTATTGATACCCCACCTTTCTTTTCCTTTCCATTTGCCTGAAAGATATTTTTCCATCCTTTCACTTTCAGTCTGTGTGAGTCCCTTCTAATGAGGTGGGTTTCTTGTAGACAGCAGATGTATGGGTCATGTTTTCTTATCCATTCAGCCACTCGATGTCTTTTGGTTGGAGCATTTAGTCCGTTTACATTTAAAGTTATTATTGAAAGGTACTTGTTTGTAGCCATTTCTTTTTTTGTGTGGCTGTTTTCTTTCTGAGCTTTTTATTTCTTATTTTTATACCAGTCCCTTTAGCATTCCTTGCAATGCTGGCTTGGTGGTGACAAACTCCCTTAGCCTTTTTTTGTCTGTGAATCTTCTTATTTCCCCTTCAATTTTGAATGATAGCCTTGCTGGATAGAGTATTCTTGGATTCAGTCCTTTGCTTTGCATCACTTTGTAAATTTCAGTCCATTCTTTTCTGGCCTGATGTGTTTCTGTTGAGAAATCCTTTGATAATCTAATGGGAGATCCCTTGTATGTAACTTTCCGTCTCTCTCTTGCAGCCTGTAAGATTCTCTTTTTGTCCTGACCATTTGCCATGGTAATTATGATGTGTTTGTGTGGGTCTTTTCGGGTTCACCTTGTTTGGGACTCTCTGGCCTTGTGTGACTTTTTTCTTCCCCACCTCAGGGAAGTTTTCTGATATTATTTCTTCGAGTAGGTTTTCTAATCCTTGTTCATCCTTCTGTTGTTCTGGTACTCCTATTATTCGTATGTTGTTTCGTTTCATGTTGTCCCAAAGCTCCCTTAGGCTCTCCTCCTGTCTTTTAATTTTTTTCTCCAATTGCAGTACATTTTGGGTGTGTTTTGCTTCCTTGTCTTCTAATTCACTAATTCGGTCCTCCGCTTCTCCTAGTCTACTGTTGATACTTTCAATGGAGTTTTTCATTGCAGCTATATCACTCTTCATTTCTTCTTGGGTCTTACTTAAGTTGTTGATTTTTTCATCTGTTTCTTCTAGCTTCTTCCATATGTTATCAATTTTTTCATCTGTTTCTTCTTGCTTCTTGCAGAGGTTGTCGATTTTTTCCTCCATCCAGTTTATGCACTCTAGGACCCTTATTCTGAATTCTTTATCTGTCATGTTGCATGCCTCTGTATTACTTAACTGCTTTTCTGGAGAGTCCTCCTTCTCTTTCCTTTGGGGGTTTCTTTGTCTACCCATGTTTGATCTCACTGACATATCTAGACGTTGAGTCGTTCAGTGGTTGATCCCTTGGTGGCAGTGACTCCTTGGTCTGCCGTTGCTCTTCGGGCGGTTGCGGTAGCAGCTGCTCTTCAGTTGGCAGCAGCTCCTCTGGTGGGTGCTGTTCACAGCTGTGGTGGCTCTTATGCCTGGTGGGGCGAGGTTTCACGTACAGCTGCTGTTCCTCAGCAGAGGATGTGGTGCTCAGGAGGTTGCTGTTGCTTGGATCTGCTGCGTTGATTTAAAGGCACAAAATACAACACAACAAGGCACCATGTACCAGGCACTAAACACAAATATATTCACGATATTAATAACCCCAAATAAAGGTGACCACCTGAATTAAGAGAATTAGGGGATAAGGAAGAAGGAAGAGAAAAAGATAAAAGAGAAAAAAGAAAAGAAAAGTAGGGACCAAAAAAAGGAGTGCAAAAATGAAATTGGGAAAAGGGAGGGGGGAAAATAAGAGTGAGAAAATAAAATAAAAAAAAAAAAGACCGAAAAGAGAGAATGAAGTGGAAGAGGGGAAGAGACTTTTTATATGAGGAGAATACTCCTATAGAACAGCCATTAATCCCAACAAATTCCAGCAACAGCTCCCTGGATATGAATGCAAACTAGAAACAACCAATAATATAACGATGAAAATAGAATGGAGAACACTAATCCCAAAATAAAATAAAGAGAAAATAAAATGGCACTTTAAAAAATGGTAAAATGGTAGCAGTAATAATACTGGTTAAAAATAAGAAGGTAGTAATTAAAAGGGTAAAATCAGGTGATGGAAAAGGAAGAAACAAAAAAAAGAAAAGAAAAAAAAAGAAAAAAAAAGAAAAAAAATTGGTTTCTTAGTTAAAAGGTGAAAAAAGAATAAAAAAAATTGCAGTAGTGAAGGTCCTTCAGTTCTTCTATTCTTCAGTGTGGCTCGCCTTAGACCTGCCTGGTATTCAGGAGAGTGTTTAGTTTCCCTGCAATATACTGTTCCTCTGTGTTGTAAACCACAGTCCTTATTTTAAAGCAGTTCGTATTTGTTTCCCAGACTGCCTTATTTTGTGTTTAGCAAAGAGTCAGTTTGTGGGTCAGCCTCTGGGTGGCAGTGCTCTGGGGTTGGCCTCTGAGGCTATAGGGCCTCTCTGTCCAGTGGAAGTTCACTGCCTGGAGCTGACTGCGTAATAGTTAGTTACCGGCGCTATGTTGTTGCTGGGATTGAAAATCCCTCTATAGGCCAGACCCTGTTAACTCTCAGGGACTGATCAGGTTATTTTAATCCTTGATCTCGTACAGGGTGGAATCTGGGTGTGGCTGTGCTCCTTGCCTGGGGGCTGGAGGGAGGAGTCTCACTCTCCAGAGAGGATGGCTGCCCCAGTCCTGGGCTCAGGGGTGTCTCAGCACTCAATTCCCTGCCACCTCTCCCGGCTCCCCCTCTCTCCCCAGTCTCTCCCCAGATTCCACTCCTCCGCACACTCTCCCACTCTTCAGCACAGGTGAGTGTCTGTATCCGAAATGACCCATGAACAGGATTCGGTGAGAACAAACAAACAAACGCTGGCCGCGGAAACGGGGAAGGCTTGGTTTCTGTAAGCTTCTTCTCTTACCGGGACTGCATGGTCAGGTCAGCTCTTCAGGCTGCCCCCTTTAGGCTCAGTCCTCCGTGATCACAGAACCCAGCTCTCAATTCCCCTGGCGGCGCCAGGAATCCCGTGGTTCTGCTTTCCCCCCCGGCAGGGGCTGTGCCTGTCCCAAGGGATGCGGCTGTCTGCCACGCGGTCTCCCTGCGACTCTCTGGGCTCAGAGGTCTGGCAAACTTTCCTGCCCAAATCCCTGGTTTTTTTACCTTTCCAGGGGAGTTCTGCTCTTCCCGGCTGCAAACCGTCTCACCAGCTGAGCAATTTCACCAATTCAGTGTGGGTGTTACTAGTTTCAGCTGCTCACTCCATTTGCTCTGGGACACGACCTGGGACGCGTCTGCCTATATCGCTGCCATCTTCCGTCTCCCTCAATAAATCTTTAAGCAAACAATTTTTGATCGTTTACAAACAATGGGAAAGATTTTAAAGGAAGGAAAATGGGTGCCACATCAACTGAACGAAAGACAAATGGAAAACCAAAAAGTCATCAGTAAAATGTTGCTTCATTGCCATGAAAGAAAGAAAGTCTTTTTTGCATTGAATTGTGACTGGCGATGAAAAGTGGATTTATTTTGAGCATTTGTCCCAAACGCACAAAATCATGGGTTGATCCAGGTCAACCATCAACATCGACTACAAGGCCAAATCGCTTTGGAAAAGCTGTTGAGCATCTTTACCATCATTACTCTGAACTCTATTTCAGATAAGTTGTTTTTTTTTTTTTTTTTTTTTACCTTTGCTTCATTTATCTTTTCTTCTGGAGAATTTTCTAGTTCTTTCATTTGGGGGTTGTTTCTTTGTATCCTCATTTTGGGTGTCTGTTTGGGTTTGTGACTATGTGTTAGGTATAGCCTCTACACCTCTCAATCTCTAGTGCAGGACAGTGTTAAAGGCTGTTTCTGACTAATTAGATCAGGCAAAGACTCAAAGCCTCCTGAGACCACCTCTGCCTACAGACTGATAGGATTCCAACTTGAATTGCGCCCAGGCAAGTGTCCTCAGGTGTGGCAAGGGTTTTTGTTTCAACAGTGTGGGGCAGTTGCTTCGACCTGGAGGCTAATTGTTATTTTTAGTCTCTTAAGTGGCCTCAGGGAATGGTGTTTTCCAATAGGGTGTGTCAACTGTCTTCCCTGCAGGCAAGGTAAATGTCTATGTGGGAAAGATGTCCTTTGCTGCATGAGAGAATGACTCAGCCCATGAAATTTGGGGTATCTGCCTTCTGAGCTCTATCCTCCAAGTCCCTAGTCCTGACTTCTTCTCTCAACAGCTCCAGTCCACTTCACCCTCCCTCTACCAGAGGACAAGGTGGGTGGCTCCACAAGGAATTTTGTGTGTTGGCCCTTTAAGAGGGTGTCTTAATTTTCAGCTTTCATCTCCTGGCAGACAGCACCCTGCTGCTTTGCATTGTCAGATCTTATGGGCTACCCTTCTCAGTTTTGGTACTCACTGCTGGGGGACCCAGCTTGGGGATTAGATCCCAGAGTTGTCAGTGGCAACCCCCCACAGCTGAGATATCTCTCTAGACTTCAGTTGCTGTCTGTGGGTGCCTGGCCAGCCCGTTTTGCATCTCCAAATCTCCTACCAGTCTCTATGTGGTCTCCACTTTCGGTCCTCAGGTATCAGGGTTCTCTCTTGTGAATTTTCCATTGATTATTGAGGAAGTTTTTCTGTATTTTAGTTGTAATTAAAGTTTTTTCCTGGGAGCATGTCTGTGCTGTCCTTAGTTTCCATTGTTCTAGGACAGTGATGGAGAACCTTTTGAGCTCGGCGTGCCAGCAGTTTGAAAAACCCTAACTTAACTCTGG
The DNA here is from genome assembly GCF_963259705.1 of Myotis daubentonii. Lineage (NCBI taxonomy): Eukaryota > Metazoa > Chordata > Mammalia > Chiroptera > Vespertilionidae > Myotis > Myotis daubentonii. Next base: position 16,058,578 of record NC_081851.1, on the reverse strand, counting down.
TGCCGTGTCGCATATAGAAATTTTTTGATATTTGCAACCATAGTAAAACAAAGACTTATATTTTTCATATATATTTTATATATTTAAATGCCGTTTAACAAAGAAAAGTCAACTGAAAAAATGAGTTCGTGTGTCACCTCTGACATGCGTGTCATAGGTTCGCTATGACTGTCCTAGGAGCTATATTGATAAACATATTGCTATGAGATATGTCTGTATGTTGCTGCCTATGGATTTTAAATTTAAAAAAATTAATTTCTAATTACAGTTTATAGTCAATATTTTTCATTTATTTTTTATTAAGAATAATGAATAGAAATCCTGCCAGACATTGAAGCCATCCCAATCCCAACCTAATTGAAGCCAGAATATTTTAAAGCCCAAAGACGGAGGACCTGCTGGGCCCATTCTCACAAGTGGCCTCTGGGGACAAGGCATCACATAGTTCCCTGGACCAGTGCTTCCACTGGCACAGTTTGCCAGCCAACCATGGCATGGTAAGCAGAGAAATGGAAAGATATTGGAAAATGTTATAGCAATTTGACAGATTATTTTTAAATATATTTTTACTGATTTCAGGGAGGAAGAGAGAGGGAAAGGGAGATAGAAACATCAATGATGAGAGAGAATCTTTGATCAACTGTCTTCTGAATGAGCCACACTGGGAATCAAGCCCACATGTGCTCTGACCTGGAATTGAACCATGACTTCCTGGTTCATAGGTGGTAAGTGCCCTTGACCAGAATCAAACCGGGGACAGCTTAATCTACAGGCTGACACTCCAACCACTAGCCAAACTGGCTAGGGCTAAAATGGTTAGTTTTATGTTATATGACCTCCATTTCAGTAAAAACAACAAATGAGAGGAAAAACCAGGCAATTCTTTGCCAGAGATCTGGGAGCATGGGAGTGGGCAGCGGTTCCCTTATTGGATTCCCTGGCAGCCTCACAGCTGTGGCCCATTGGCTCTCTCCTAGCATCATCCTGCTCCACCACCTAATGGCCAGGGCCTGGCCACCCTGCTCTGCGCCCGGGGCTGCTCATGCTGTTCTACCCTCCGTGTCCAGGTAAGGCAGCCCTGCCAGGGAAATGATGGGCATGCACTTTCCCTTCCCTATTGCTTGCATTTCCTGCCACTGTCCCCCTTCTGGCCTGACCAAACACAAGGCGTTTGCGTTTTTGTCATTCCTCCTTCCGTGGCCAGGGGCTTCCCCCTCACACCTGCTTTCCCACCTCCTTCATGGCCTGAGCAGTCCTCTCTCCCCTTTGCCTCAATCCTCTCTCCTCTTTGCCATTCTCCCTCACATTATGCATTTCTTACCCAGTGAGTTCCCACTGTGGTACCGTCCCTGTGTGGCACTCAGCACGCCCTCTGGTGATGTCCCTGAGCATCCACAGGAGTCCTGGCCCCTCTCCCTGAAAAGAGCCGCTGACATGATTGTTCCCACTGACCTTGGGAACCCGTGTCCATTGGAGTACCAAGCGTGGCCTCCAGGCTGCTCAAGGAGACGACCTGCATCTCTCCGGGGTCAGGAATTGAACCCGTGACCCTTACGTCCCTGGGCCAATGCTGTAACCACTGTGCAAAACCAGCCAGGGCAACAGTTTTTAACATCTAATGCATTCTACCACTGAGAATACAAAATTATTACAGCTCTTTGGATCACTCTTCATATCTACACTTAAAAATAGTGTCTTACATATAATAATTTTAACAAAATTGCATAAAAGCAGTGATTCAGTTGTATCAAACAAATGAAAATGACAGAGAAAAGACTGGAAAGAGACATATTGTGAAGTTAATAATGATGGTGGCTGGATGGACCACAGCTCATTCATTCTTGAACGTTTTTAATATCTCCCGACTTGTCTATCAGGTAAAGTTTTAAGTCTTTCAACATTTTAAAATAGTCAGTATGCATCTTTTGTTTCATTTTTTTTGTTAATCCTCACATAAGGATATTTTTCCATTTTTAAAAAATATGTTTTTATTGATTTCAGAGAGGAATGGAGAAGGATAGAGAGATATAAACATCAAGATGAGAGAGAATCATTGGTTGTCTGCCTCCTGCATGCCCCATGCTGGGAATTGAGCCCACAACCTGGGTACGTGCCCTGACTAGGAATCAAACTGTGACCTCCTGGTTCATAGGTTGATGCTCAACAACTGAGCAACACTGGCAAGGCTCCATTGGTTTTTAGAGGGAGTGGAAGGGAAGGAGAGAGGAAGAGGGAGAGAAACATCGATGTGAGAGACACATCGATCGGCTGCCTCCTGCATGTGCTCCGACCTGGAGCAGGGGATTGAGCCTACAACTGAGGTACATGCTCTTGACAGGAATTGAACCAACAACCCTTCAGTCTGGGGACCAAAGTTCTATGTATCTGAGAGCCAACGCTCTAGCCACTTAGCATCACCAGCTAGGGCTCCTTTTTATAATAGAAAATGTAAATCTTTAAAAACATAGTTCAAAATTGAGCCTCTGGCTCCAAGTGGGCTCTGCATATTCTTAGTGCACCACAAGAGGGTGTAGAAGAGGCAGGTCACATAGGAATTCAGCATTGGGACCCCTTGTGGGGCTGCGTGTTCTTTGTACCCCACAAGAGGGCACAGAAGAAGTAGCTACCATTAGGAATTCAGGCTGTTACACATAGGGGCTTCACATTCTCTGTGCACCAGAAGAGGGTGCATAAGAGACAGATCCCATCAGGAATTCAATCTTTGGTCCCTACTAGGGCTCCATGTTCTCTGTGCACCACAAGAGGGCGCAAAAGAGACAGCACCCATCAGGAATTTAGTCTTTGGTCCTCACATGGGGCTGCATATCCTTCGTTCACCACAAGAGGGTGCAGAAGGAATGGCTCCTATCAGGCGTTCAGCCTTAGGTCCTTTTGCAGGGCTGCAAGGTCTCTGTGCAGCACAAGAGGGTGCAGAAAAGACATCTCCCACCAGGAATTCACACTTGGGACCCATTGCGAGGCTGCATGACCTATGGGCACCACAAGAGGGCTTAGAAGAGACACTTTCCATCAGGCATTCAGACTTATGTTGCCACATGGGGCTGCTTGTCCTTCATTCACCACAAGAGGGCGCAGAAGAGGCAGCTTTGGTAAGTAATTCAGCCTTTCGAACTCACATGGAGCTGCATGTTCTCTGTGCACCACAAGAGGGCGCAGAAGAGGCAGCTTTGGTAAGTAATTCAGCCTTTGGAACTCACATGGAGCTGCATGTTCTCTGTGCACCACAAGAGGGCGCAGAAGAGGCAACTTTGATCAGGAATTCAGCCTTTGGTACCCACACCTTTGGAATACCTTTGGAATCCTTAGAACCTGATTTATGCTCACATCTTTGCCTAGGTCTCCATCATTCTATCAGTTGGAAAAATATACTTATCTTGGCAGAAATATTGCAATGTGTTGGAGTTGTAAGCCAGCTAGGTGTCTGTAGCAAAGCAAGAGTGTTTTGTGAGGACATTGAAGACACCTCTGCCATGTGACACCTTTAAACACAGCCAGGACTCCCTTTCACTGTAGAGAGGCTCTGCAGGGAGCTTTTGGGTTTGTGCTTCTGGAGTGGCATGGCCACAGACAGAGCCAGGGCATTGTCAATATGCTGCCCATGCCTGCACATTCCTTCATGTGGAGCTGATCCCAATGGGACAGGAATGGGGGGGTGGTGTCTGCATTCTTACTCTCTGTATTGACAGTCTGCCCCCAGCATCAACAGCCTCTTCTATTTGAGGATCCCCTACCTGAGGGGCACAGCCCCACCCCCACTCTAGGGGCAGGGCTTGGACAGCACGGAGGCTCGTCCCAGTTCTGCTGGTGTGTGCACAGGTATTCCAGTGAACACGGATGAGCACAGGCCAGTCTGCAGGGGCCGGTTTACACCCACAGCTGGTTCGCAGTGAGGGATAAGCAGGTGAGAAGTCTGGTTGCTGATCCACTTCTCCTGGTGATCGCCTTTCTCCAGTCTGGAGTCTCCAGGTGTTTGCCCCTTTGCAGAATCTGGGATCACCATAATGATGGTCTCAAAATGCCCTTTAATGTAAAGGGATGAAATGAGAGTGTCTTTTTTGAAGTCATGGTTTTCTTAGGCCATGTCTGCCATGTACACTGCCCCCACACAAGGATGGGCAAGGTTCCCACACCCTTTCCATCCATTTCAGGAGCAGATAAGTTTCAGGTAGCTGTGAGAGAATGTCATGCAGGACAGTGCACAGTTCTGCCCTCATGACCTTGAGAAGACATGTGACATCCCTAAGCCTCATCTGTATAATGGGAATATTTTTTGAGGACTCAACAGAGATAATACGCATTGTACAGACTAGTATTACAAGGAGGTTTGTTGTTCCTCAGTTTAAAAAGAATACCTAGCAGGTCACAATTGTAGGAACATCCCCCACCCACCGAACTAAAGTGGAACTTTGAAAACCTAGAACCTCATTCAGCCTGGGCCCTCCTGTCCCTGAGGGGCTGGGACTCCTGTGTGAGCTCCAGACCTCCCTCCTCCTGGGAATCACGGTGATGCCGCTGACTGGATGTCCCTCCCTGTCCCCTCAGTGTACAGCTGAGTTCACTCTGAGACTGTGTGAGGCCCGCAGGATGCGAGCCCTGCAGAAAGGCACCTTGGAGAAGGTGGCGGTGTCCCTGGTACCAGCTTTCCTGGCTGGAAACATCCCCCAAATCTGCACCCTGATGCCCACCACCCGGCCTTCTCCAGAGCCCAGTGGTTCCTGGACGAGCTGTTAACTAGGTGAGCACGGTCCCCTCTTCAGCACAGTGGGGCCTCTGCCCACTGCCAGCTGTGGGTCTTCACAATGACACCCTCATAGGGCTGTCGTAGGCTCTGATGTGGGGACCAGCCATGGCAGGGCCTACCTGCCGCCGGCTCTGTAGAAAGGGCTGCTGGACCGTCTATGGTTGTTCGTGCCAATTATGTCTCTCTGTCCCATGGAAAGTCCCCTGACACTCCCATCAGGGGCCTGTGGCATCAGAGTGTGGAAAAGCACATGGGGAACAACCTGTCAAGCAGTGAGAGATGTCACCTGGCTGTCCGTGTCCTGGTCCTTGGTGGAGCCACATGGGGGATGGCAGGGGAGAGCAGGGCCCCAGGCCCACTCCGATGCACTTGACACCGTGCGTTAAACTCTTACTCCCAGCAGGCAATTTTGGAGACACTTAGCCTGACTTAGTGAATGAAACAGACACAAACCTTGGGCCTCAGTTCTAGGCTGTGGGTCCAGCCGTCACGCTGTCCACCATCCATCAGAACTGATGCCATCAATGTGTTTTTTCCATCTGGAGGCACACCGCCTTACAATGACCAGGGTACACATTGCAGGACCAAGTCATAAAGTGAGTGGTTTCTGGGTCCAGAAAAGGCCCCCCTGTGTCAGTAGAGTGGGGAATGTGGGTGGGGGGAGAGTGCCTGGCAGAATCCTAATCTTATACATCATCTGTTTCCCAAGAAAGGCCTGGGCTCTGGAGTCTTCTATTCCAGGAGGACAGGAGTCAAAGATGACAGTGGGTGGGGTCCCGGGCCTTGTAGACCCAGAGGGGACGCTGTGCTGAGTTGTCCCTCACAGTCCCCTCCCACCCCCCCACAGACCCACCCCGCTCTGCCTGCCCCTCTCCATATCCATCTTCCCTGACCATGGTGGCCAAGCTCAGAACAGGATTGTGGTGAGCAGGCTGCTCACAAGTCTGTCTCAGTCCTCAGCCCAGATGCCCAGGGCCTGGAGGGTGGGGGTGGGCAGTGCACTGGACCTTCAGGGGAGCTGCCAGTGGGAAGAAGAGCCTCACACAGACTCTGTGTTGAACCTGCTGGATCCCACACCTGCTACAACCAGGACAGCCACACAGGGGCCGGGGGTGGCATGGGGCTGTTCCCTGGGTGCACAAGGGGGGCCTGCACAGAGGCTCAGATCTAAGCAACTGTGCCATGGGAGGGCAGAGGGAAGGAAACACCAGGACTCAGACTCTGCTGCCCACCTGCCTCTCCCCAGGGTCTTTGCTTCGATGGTGGGGACCTGGCTGGACCAGGTACAGGGTTTTGGGCAGCCCCTTCCTTTCACCTGGTTCAAGTTGAAGCAGGCCTTGGTGCCTGTCAACTCCCCTGCCTCACACCTGGTGGGCCACGCCCAAAACCTTTGGGTTGAGCTAGAGCATCTGGAGCCCATTGAGGCAACTCAAGAAAGTGAGGGGGACTGAACACCTGGGCAGATGATCTGGGGAGGGCAGGCTCATGGGCTGGAGTTCCCTCAAAGGCGGTGGCATCTTTCCTGTCCGTGGAACGTCATGGGAAAGCCAGGTTTGTGAGTAAATCTGTCTCTTCCTCCTGCTCCAGGTAAACGCCCAGAGCTCTGGAGCCTGAGGAGGGGCCTTCCCGGGAGCCAGCACCTGGTCCAGCACCCACCCCAGCCTGGCCTGGCCTGGCCTGAGGCAGTACCTGAAGCTATTATGGCGCCAGCTACAGTAGAAGCCTTCTCTCCCTCTGTCCTAAGAGTTCTAGGCATTACCTCATATAAATAAGAGGAATACACTATTTACTAGAGGCCTCGTGCACAAAATTCATGCACTCTGGGGTGAGAGGGGGTCCCTTAGCCTGGCCTGTGCCCTCTCACAGTCCCGAAGCCCTGCAATCAATCGCCCCAAAGAGGTAGGCCTCGCCCACCAGTCAGGGCTCCGTGATGTATTGCCCCCACAGAGGGAGGCTCTGCCACCCCCCGCAGCCCGCCAGTCAGTGTCCTGGGCCTCCCTCTGCAGGGCAATCATGGGGTGATGACCGAGCCTCTGACCAATTGCATCGCATCCACCTTTGCTGGCCTGGTGCCAGTGGGTGTCATAGCGTGGACATCTGGAAGGTCAGCTGGATGGTTGTTCTGCTGTTCAGTCATTCGGTCAATTTGTATATTATGCTTTTATTACAGACTAGAGTCCCGGTGCACAAACATTTGTGCACTGGGCGGGGAGGGAGGTCCCTCAGCCCGGCCTGTGCCCTCTCGCAGTCTGGGACCCCTCAGGAGATAACGACCTGTTGGCTTAGGCCTGCTCCCGTGTGGCAGAGGGCAGGCCCAATCCCTAGGTGTAGCCCCTGGTCGGGCTCAGAGCAGGGCTGATTGGGGAGTTGGGGTGCCATCCCCTGTCATGCACAGAGCAGGGCGGATTGGGAGGTTGCAATGCCACCCTCAGTCACGCTCAGGGTAGGGCCGATTGGAGGGGTTGGGGCACCACCCCCTGTCACAGTCAAGGTAGGGTTGATGGGAGGTTGTGGCTCCACCCCCTGTCATGCACGGAGCAGGGCCAATCAGGGGGGTTTGGGGCTCCTTACACTGTCACGCACAGAGCAGGGTCGATCAGGGGATTGGGGAGCTCCCCCTTGTCACTCACAGAGTAGGGCCGATAGGGGAGTTGGGGCACCGCCCCCTGTCACACACAGAGCAAGGCAGATCAGGGGGTTGGGGAGCCACCCTCTATCACCCACAGAGCAGGGCCGATCAGTGGGTTGTGGCACCACCACTCTCATACTCAGGGTTGGGGTGCCGCCACTCTCACACTCAGAGCAGGGCTGATGGGGAGGTTATGGCTCTACCCCATCACAGACAGAGCAGGGCCCAATGGTGGGGGGGGGTGGGATGCCACACCCTGTCACACATAGAGCAGGGCCGATCAGGGGGTTGGGGCACTGCACCGTGTCACACACTGAGCTGCAGGGCAATCAGGGGGTTGGGGAGCTCCCCCCTATCAGGCACAGAACAGAGCTGATCAGGGGGTTGGGGCGCCTTCCCCTGTCATGAACAGAGCAGGGTGGATAGGGGGGTTGTGGCCCCGCCTCCGTCACACACAGAGCCACAGGGCGATCAGGGGGTTTGGGCGCTGCCCCCTGTCATGCTGATCCCAGTGCCGGGAGGCCTCGCGGCTCCACTGATCCCGGTGCTGGGAGGCATATTACCCCTTTACTATATAGGATAGAGGCCTGGTGCATGGGTGAGGGCCAGCTGGTTTGCCCTGAAGGGTGTCCTGGATCAGGGTGGGGGTCTCGCTTGGGTGCCTGGCCAGCCTGGGTGAGGGGATGATGGTTTTTTGCAGCTGGTCACATCCCCTTCAGGGAGGGGGTCCCCACTGGGGTGCCTGGCCAGTCTGGGTGAGGGGCTGAAGGCTGTTTTCAGGCTGGCGGGTGACGGAAGCTCCCAACCACTCCTTTTTTACTTTTTCTTTTTTTATTCTGGGCCAGCTTTAGCTTTGAGGCTTGGCTCCAGCTCTGAGGCCTTGGCTGCTGAAAGAAGGTATTTGGTTTGTTTGGGTTCTATAATCAAAACTCTGTTTCAACTCCAGCTCTGAGATCCCAGCGGGCTGAAAGCAGGTTTCTGGGGTTTTGTTTAGCTTCTATATTTGTAACAATGTTTCAAACTGCAAGCTCAGAGGCCGGCAACAGCAGGTGGGGAACGTTCGCTTCCCCTGTCACTGAAGCAAGCAAGCCTCATGTTCGCTTCAAGCTTCCTGGCTGCCGGCCGCCATCTTGACTGGCAGTTAATTTGCATATCGCCCTGATTAGCCAATGGAAAGGGTAGCGGAGGTATGGCTAATTACCATGTTTCTCTTTTATTAGATAGGATGAGAGAGAGAAAGGGAGAGGCAGAAAAAGAAACATGGATGCAAGGTGGAACAGTTGCCTCCTGCCCATCCCCCACTGTAGATAGATCCCCCTAAACCCATTCATGTACCCTAACTGGGAGTTGATCTGACAACCTTTCAGAGCAAGGGACAGTGACCAAGCAACTGAGCCACATCAGCCAGGGTAAGACTAAATGTATGTGTGTATATAGCCTATATAATAAAGTGGTAATATGCAAATTAACCCTCATGCCATCATGCCATCACAAGATGGCTACACCCACAGCAGAGGCGGGGTTCCCGTAATGAGCCTTAAGGAGCTATCAGCAGGGTCCTGAGGCTGCATGGCACTGGGCTGGGGCAGGGGACCTGAAGCTGCACCTTCTGCCAGGCTGGGCTTGACGGGGGACCTCAGGTCATGTCCCTCACCCTGTGGGGTTTGATGGGGGACCTCAGTCCATACCCCTCACCCTGTGGGGTTTGATGGGGGACCTCAGGCCATTCCCCTGCCCTCGGGGCTTGATGGGGGTGGCCCGACTGGGTCTGGATCTTGCCCAATGGGGGTGGGGCCAACTGGATCTAGGTCTCGTGTGATTTCGAGGAGCACACAGGTGGGCAGGGACTTGACTCTGGGTTCCAAAGCACACTCCAGACTCTGACAGGAGAAAGATTTTCATATACAATTTACCAAATTTCTTTCAACTCTGACACTTCTATTATAGAGAAAGGGCAAATAACAATATTAAAATATTTCCTCTAATTAATTCCCTTTTAATGTCCATGAATTTCATGCACCAGGCCACTAGTGTATGTGTATATATCTATCTATATCTATATCTATATCTATATCTATATCTATATCTATATCTATATCTATATCTATATCATCTCTCTCTCTCTCTCTCTCTCTCTAGATATATCGAGAGAGAGAGAGAGAGAGAGAGAGAGAGAGAGAGAGAGAGAGAGGGAGAGAGAAAGAGAGGGGAGGGAAAGGGAGAAGGAGAGAGGTAGAAACATCAATGATGAGAGAGAATCATTGATGGGTTGCCTCCTGCATGACTCCTACTGGGGATCTAGCCAACAACCTTGGCATGTGCCCTTGACTGGAACCTCTAAGCTAGGGTGGGAGAGTGTGATGCTAATGAGGATCTCAAAGTGTGACCAGAGAAAAGGGGTGAGGGAGAGACAAGATTGGAAAAGAAGCTAAGGTCAGATCACGGAGGGCCTAGACGGACACGCTGAGGATTTTGGACTTATTTCTAAAGGCCATAGGAAACCATTGTTAGTTTTCATAAGAGACATGATCATATTTACATTTTCAAAAGATCCTTCGGGCTGCCGGTAGAGAATGCTTAGGGACCCGGCAATACTAGAGGTTGACAGGTCAGAGAGAACACATGGGATCAGGAGGCCCTGAAGTCAATGTGGCTTAGTACTCTTGGTGCAAACCTTGATGGCTTCACACTAGAATCGTTGTATCTGGAATGTCAAGGTGGAAATCGATCCCACTCATGGGACTTGACAGGTTATGTCTACAAGTTATAATAAGGTAAGAAAATATGCTGTATCTGTTCTCAGACCAAGAGACTCTGAGAACAACATGGAGAACTTGCTAAATACCAGGATTTACTAAAGTGCTAAGGAAAAGGGTGTGGACTCAGCTCAGAGATAGAAAAATAGGTCAGTGGCACCATTATAGGCACCAGAAACAAACTCACATCTAGAAACTTGAAAAATAAAGGTGGCATTGCAGATGGCTGGAGCAGACACGTATGAATCAATAAGGAGTGTGGGTGCCACTGGGGAGACATGGGAGGGTGAGTGACATCAGACCGAATCACAGTGATGGTGAAAATCGGTGCCATGTGCACAAGGATTAAATGCATACAGAAAAAAACTAAACATCTGGAAGAGGACATAGCATAGTGTCCTCATAATAATGTAAGGATTGTTTAAACAAAACCCAAAACAACTGAGAAATCTCACCAAATTAAAATGGAAACCTCTGTTGAAAGGACATGGTGAGGAGGGAAAGGGAAGCTTCCTGGTGCACAGAGCTAGAGGAGGCTAGAGCCCAGCATTTAGAAAGAAAGAACTAAAGTCCATCAGGAGAGAAGCAGAAAACCACTAGAGCAGAGGCTCTCAACCTTCTGGCCCTTTAAATACCGTTCCTCATGTTGTGCCCCAACCATAAAATTATTTGCGTTGCTACTTCATAACTGTAATGTTGCTACTGTTATGAATCATAATGTAAATATCTGATATGCAGGATCGTCTTAGGCGACCCCTGTGAAAGGGTCGTTTGACCGCCAAAGGGGTTGCGACCCACAGGTTGAGAACCGCCGCACTAGAGAAATGGGGAGGACCTAGCCACCAGTACCTCCCAGGAAAAGGTCCTTTTCAGTGGCTGAAAAACACGCAAAAAGATGCTCAACATGACTAGTGACCAGGCAATGGACACTAAGACCAAAAGGACGCCCAGTTTCACTCCTGCCAAGATTGGCAAGGATACTGAGCAATGAAGCACGGCCCCTGTGCTGATGCCTAAAGTAGAGCAATACTTGTGAAGCCGCTTTCCTCCTGTTACATCTGAAGCAGCCCCTGCCCAGGTGCCAAAGATTTCACGGACAGGAATGTTCACAGCACAGATCTTAGCAACAGCAAAAAGCTTCACATAACCCAAATGCCCCTCCGCAGGAGAACAAATGTGGTGCAGCCATAAATGCAATTCTGCCAGGAGGAGTTTGCTCCAGTGACAATAAGTCAGCTACAGCCATGAGCACTGAAGGTGAACAAAGCTGAGAAAAAGCGCAAGAAGCAGAGAGACACTCACAGCATGACCTCATTTACATAGAGTTGGACTACATTCATAATTTAATGAAGTATTGTATAGAGGTGCATACCTATGAGGTGAAACTGAAAGGGAAATCAAAGATATGGTAAACATAGTATTTTTTATCCACAATAATATTTTACTTTATTATTTATAACACAAATATTTCTAAATATTCAAAATTTGGAAATTATAGCATAGCCATACAATTGAATATGATGTTTTAGAACAATATATAATGACAGAAAGTGCTTAATGATCAGGTGACTTGGGTAAACATAATATTTCAAATAGTGGTTGCCACTGGTGAGGACAGAGAGGGCTGTGATGGGTAGGGGGCATTCAGGGTTTTAGGAGGGTAGCATTCTGTGTCTTACACTGGGTGCTGGGTAAGCATATGGCTGTTCATTTTTCAGTTTTGAAATTTTATATATACATATAAAGATACTCAAATAAATGTTCCCAGCCCTGGCCGATAGGTTTCGGGTTTGATCTCCGGTCAGAGCACATACAAGAATCAACTAAATGAATGCATGAATACGTGGAACAACAAATCAATGTTTCTTACTCGCACTCACTCTCTCTCTCTCTTCCTCTTATTCTGAAATCAATCAATAAAAAAAAACCACAAATAAATATTTCCTTGCAAAAACTAAATCAAGAAGTAAAGATTCTCAGGATTTTGTTTGAGGGACTAGTTGGTGTCAACACTGTGATAATAGCATCTAACCATCCAAATATGTTTTTCCTTGAGAACAAATCTTTCAGTCATGGGACTAACCATTGATGGACTGGCTGCAAACCCGAAGAGGACGTACAGAGGGCCAATCGACAAGAAAAGATGCTCAATGTCACTAATCATCATGGAAATGTAAACTAAACCACAGTGGGTATCACCTCACACCTGTCAGAATGGCTATCGCCAATCAGTCAACAAGTACCAAGTGTTGGTGAGGATGTGGGGAAAAGGGAACTGATGGTGGGAATGTTAGGACTCAGCTGAGCCATAGCACAGTGCAGAGGTGTCACTGAACGTGCAAACTGCCACTGCTCCTGTGTGAGTTGCACTTGATTTTGGACAGCGCACATTGGCATTATTGATTTTTAAAAAATATATATTTATTGATTTTTTACAGAGAGGAAGGAAAAGGGATAGAGAGTTAGAAACATAGATGAGAAAGAAACATTGATCAGCTGCCTCCTGCACACCCCCTACTGGGGATATGCCCACAACCAAGGTACATGCCCTTGACCAGAATCGAACCTGGGACCTTTCAGTCTGCAGGCCGACGCTCTATCCACTGAGCCAAACTGGTTAGGGCAGCATTATTGATTTTTGTTAGAAAAATACACGGGACATATAGTTGGCTGTGCCACCTTAGGTTGATATTTGCTTTCTAAGAGGGCATTGAAAAGGGGATCTTTCCTATTTTCTTATTCCCAATTTCTGCTTTTAACTTTGTAGACATACTGGGGACTTTATCTCTTCACATGTATTTATTTCATATATGAAAGGGTACAGACCTGTACAGTTCTTTCTTAACACTTTTACTTTATTAGTAACTTTCTCCAAGTAAGGGATTCTGACTCTTTTTTGCTTCTTACCATCCCCTCTTCCTCATCCCCTTTCAAAGCCCCACATGTACAGCCCACATATCTTAAGTGTGGAGATGTTTGCTTATGACTCATCATATGTTTAAAGCCTGTAGTTCAACTTTCCCCAACTAGGAGCCTGATTGTAGCGCTATATCTATTGATTAACAATCCCACGGCAGAACATTCTGAGGGTCTGACTCAGATGGCAGTAAAGCTGCTTGCATACTAGTAAATAAAAGAATTGAATTGTTAGTTTGGGTCAAGGTATTCTCTGAAACTATTGGGAATTTTCATAGGAATTTATAACTAATAAAATTTGAAAATTACCTTCTAAGATCTAATGGAGCCAATTTTCTTTTAATCCTAATCCGAGAATATATTTATTTATGAGAGAGAGAGAGAGAGAGAGAGAGAGAGAGAGAGAGAGAGAGAGAGAGAAAGAGAGAATATCTTCAATGTGGTGAGAAACATCAATTGGTTGCCTCCCATAAGCACCCTGACTGGGGATTGAACCCACAACCTAGGTATGTGTCCTGACTGGGAATCAAACCCACAACTTTTCAATGGAATGATGCTCCAGCCAACTGAGCCACAGCAGCCAGGGCATGGAACCGGTTTTCAGGAAAGAAAACCTTGTAATTACTCCTAGAATTTCTGCATACCTGAGGTCCAAAGTTCAGCTAAGACATTGGGAGTTGATGGAACACCTTGAGGCCTTTGTTGATTGACCTATAATGTATGCAATGTGCTCATCACTTGCCTGGCTTGCACTCACTCTTTTGTGGTTTCAGTCTGCCTGATCCTGTTTTCTATGTCACTGTTATGTGTTTTCTTTAAAACAGTTCTAGGCTCATAAATTTTGCTGCATTTCTCTGAAACCTTGACCCTGAAATTTGGAAGCAGAGAGTTTAAAATTTTAGCATCCAGTTACTATCTCATTGGCATAAGCTCATATAGTCAACAGTTATTGAAATCTTGATTCATGTAATTATAAAAGAAGTAATTTTCGATATATCAAGATTATTTAAATTGTATGTCATTTGCTGTGTTCTCAGTTCAGGTAACTACATTTATAAATTTGTTTCCTGTTTAGATCACATTTTGTTTTACATTATTTTAAATCTCATCATGCTTCCCACCAATGAAGGCTACTAGATTTATGTGGTAGGTTCTGTAAGATGAATTGATGTAGGTGATTATGAAAAAATAACACCTTCGGGAGGGGTTTTGTTTTTCATTTTTGTTCTTTGACTTTAAGCAATTTGATACTATTCATTGGAGCTGGATGGTTATTAAAAATGCTGATTGGTACCCGGCCCCCATCATAAGTCCATGTACTTAAATTTTTTATATTTATTTTTAAATTAAAAAAACTTTAGTTTACCAAAATAAAACCATTACTAGTTCAGAAAATAATTTAAACCCTTTTAGTTCATTTATTGACAGCCTAGATGTTTAAATTTTGTTCTGAGAATCCTGCATATCTGTTCTCTAAATGTCTTTTTTTTTTTAAATATATTTTATTGATTTTCCACAGAGAGGAAGGGAGAGAGATAGAGAGTTAGAAACATCGATGAGAGAGAAACATCGATCAGCTGCCTCCTGCACATCTCCCACTGGGGATATGCGCGCAACCCAGGTACATGCCCTTGACCGGAATCGAACCCGGGACCCTTCAGTCCGCAGGCCAACGCTCTATCCTCTGAGCCAAACCGGTTTCGGCTAAATGTCTTTCTTGCATGTGCTAGCATAATGCTCCTTGCACAGAAAGTTATGTACAAAATCTTTGTGTTGAAATATTTTCCAAATACACAGCTTCATTTTGTTCATGTTTCTTTCTTCTAAATTACAGATTAGCTAATATTCTAACAAATCGTTTTAGAACATTCGACTGGTGGAGCTTAGGTGTTGTATGAACTACTGACTGGAGCATCTCCTTTCACTGCCAATGGAGAGGAGAATTCCCAAGCTGAGCTACTAGGTCAGAATTAACAAAATAAAATGAATGGTTACCTCAAAGGAACTGATCAAATTTCTGTAAGTTGGCTGATGGAAAAAAATAATTTTTAAAATGGAAATTGGCAAAATTACGTTTAAGTGGTTAATTTCCACTTATAATCCTATAGGATGTAGATATAGAACCTTTATATTTCCTTATATCTTATGTGCCCAGAGAGATTTTAAATTTCATAGAGATTTTTTATTTAAATTACATAATGTGTGTGTATTCCGAAGCACTTAGCATTGGGTAGGAGCTGCCAGAGCCCCCGACCCAGCTGCGTTCCCTGCCAGAGCCCTTGGGAATATGGGGCCCAGAGCAGTTAGGAATACAGGCTCAAGAGCCCTTTGGAATGTGGGGTGAGGAGCCCTTCGGAATGTGGGGTGAGGAGCCGTTTCGAACGTGGGGCGAGTAGCCGTTGGCACTGCTTGGCGCAGAGCTGGTGGGCACAGAGACGGTGGGCCCAGAGCCTGTGTGCAGAGCGATGGACGGTGGACACAGCCTCAGGATGGACGTTGCTGTCCGCGAACTCATGGAGCTCTTTCTGCAGAGCCCGCTGGTGGCGGGGGTGAGTGCACCTGCCTCCCTTCCCATTGCGGGTGCCCTGGCTCCTCTCCCGCCCCCCTGGGGTCTCCACAGACCCCACCCGCCTGGGCCCTGGCAGTCCCGGGACTCGGGAGTCTTCCCGGGTTTCCGAGCTGGGGGCGGGGGTCCAGGCCTGGGGGCCTGAGGGGTTTCCTACTCTGGACCCCATGCACCGGGTGCAGGACCCCGTGGCGCTCCCAGCCCTGGACTGAGATGAGTTCACCTGCTCCTGCCGGGGCGCTAGGCTGCGGGTCCAGGAGCGGACGGGATGTGAGTCGTCACCCCGGCCCACGTGGCTGGACCACTCGGGAGAAGCACTCACTCCCCCCAAATACCCTGATGTAGTGTTTGAACTGAGAGCAGCCGGTGGATGTCCCTGACGGGTGAGGGTTGGGGGGGAGGGGTCTCCAAGTGGGAACGTGTACCGGCTGGGATGGGTGCAGCCCACAGGGCCCTGCTCGCCGTTTCCACGGGAGCCTCAGAATGTGCACATGGGGTGACCTTTCCTGCCTTTCTGTCCGCACCCCCCTCCTCGCAGGTGAAAACTTTGAGCCCAGTCGCCAGCGGCAACGATGAACACCTGTACATGCACTTGGTGGATGGCATTTTGTTACACCAAGTCATGTCGGAAATGTAAGTTGTCTTCACAGGCAAAGGACAAAACTTTGATTTAAGGGTGTAGAAACGGAAGCATTTGATTTAAGGTTTGATTTAAGGGTGTAGAAATGGAAGCATTTGATTTAAGGTTTGATTTAAGGGTGTAGAAATGGAAGCATTTGATTTAAGGTTTGATTTAAGGGTGTAGAAATGGAAGCATTTGATTTAAGGTTTGATTTAAGGATGTAGAAATGGAAGCATTTGATTTAAAGTTTGATTTAAGGGTGTAGAAATGGACGGTTGCTATGGGAGGGTTTCTCGTGGGCCAGGGGTCCCTCAGGATATGGGCCCTTTGACTGCCATTCGTTGGGGATGAACTGCAGGACACTGGGTTGGCAGTTTGTCTGATGAAGGATATTCAGAACTGAGGGACTGGCAAGCACTTGGTGTAGATGGTTCAAACTCAGCTATTAATGTGGTTTAAGCGATGACATTTTAAAAATAAAGCTTTTGGGGGGTCATGGAACTGCAGCGGACAGTGTCTGGCTACAGGAAATGTTGGGTGGGTCGGGAGCACTGAGCGTGACTGAGGTTTCACTCCTGGTTAGGACGCCGTGTTTCTGAGCCACGTCATCTTCCCTGTTCAGCTGCCCCTCAGGGAGTGCAGTCGGTTAAGTGGCTTCTCCCGTTCTGGATTGAAAGCCACTGTGTTAGGAGAGGCACAGGGGTCAGGATGCTGAGGGACCCATTTAGCATCTCAAACAGGGTCCGGTGGAGGTTGCACTTGTTAGCGTGCATGCGGGACCACATCCTCTCCTGCTGCTGAATTCTGCAGAGCCTGCCTGACTGCCAGCCTGCCCCACGGAGGTGGTGGCTCCTACCTCTGCACTGTGTTTCAAACTCAGAAACGGCAGGGGAGGTGCTGGAACTTAGTGTCAGTGTGGTTCTGAGGCACTTGAAGGAAAAGAGAACATCCCAACGTTCTCCTTGGAGCAACCTCACCTACTCACCTGCAGCTAAGCTGTCAGACTTGAGCGTAAACCCTCTGGCTAATGAGAATCAGCTCCATTTGTGGCCCACGCAGTGGGAGGAGTTAGCTTTGGCATATTACGTGTTTTAAATGGACTTACCTCAAAAGATCTGTTTAAGAATTTCCCAAGCACATAGCTCCTTCTGTTTTAATAAGTCATGTGCTATCATGCTGTGGGAGAGGCACTTCAGTACTACTGTGTTTTTTTCAAAAGCCCCACCAACCTTACCAACCCACCAACCCTGTGTTTGCTTAGATCATAAACAACAAATCCGTTAGCTTTGGCAGAACTTCTCTGAGAACACTGATGGAAATGAGTTTTCCTGGCATTGTCCAGGGGCAGAGTCAAGTTCTGGCAACCACCCTTCCCCCTCCCCCACCCATGGTGTTAGACCCTGAAAATTACTGGATTCCATTGGTGCGGGGGAGGGGGGGATGAAACTCCCACCTGCCCTTACCCAAGCCCAAGACTATTTAAAGAATGAGCAGCACCCCAGCCTCTTCCCTCAGCTCTGACAGGGGGAGGGAGGACGACAGCCCGGGGGCTGTGGCTCTTTCTTCCCTGGCTTTGGAATCCCTGAGCTTTCACCACTTGTTTGTGGATCTGGAGGAAAGAAAGCCTGTTGGACGTTCCTGTGAGAAATGCCAGCTCATCCCTCGTTCACACTTGGCCTGTGGCTAAATTCAGTTGGAAGGGCTTTTCCCCTCCCCTTGACAATTTCAAATGTTATTTTCTCCTCAGTGATGTGCCCAGGGAATCATCCAGAAGTGAGAGCCCACCCATTTGAGGGTCTTAAGGCCTTAAGCAGGGCTTCTGGGTCTTTCTGGTGAGGGCAGGCACTGAAGAGGGACAGCGGGGAAGCCCTCTGGGTGGCGTTCCAGAAGGAGGAAGTGCAGGCGAGAGCGGCCCCAGCAGCAGAGCTTACTGCTTGGGGAGGAGCATGACCTGCTCCAGGTGTGGACATGAGGACATTTGTGGCCTTTGGAAGTGGTGGGAATTGACTGGGAAAGGGGTGCAGGAGAACTGGGAGGGGGAGGGGTTTTCTATATAATGACTGGAGTATGTTTCATTTTTAAAAACTCATCAAGCTGTCACTTAAGATGTATGCACTTCACTCTATGTAACAATCCCCTCAATTAAAAAAGAAAAAGAACCCCAGCCCTAGTGTCCACACGTAGGGAGCCAGCGGGGCCTGAAGTCCAGGTATCTCGCTTCCTAGCTCCCTGATGCTGGGCGGGGCGCTCATCACCTCAGTTTGCTCATCTGTGAAATGGGAAGTGAAGTGCCTCCCTTAAGAGATGGTTGTGAGGATTAGATGAGATGATGTGTTAGCATGTAGCGCTGTGCCTGCCACGTAAAAGGTGTTAGTGTCAGTCACTCACTTATGTGTATACCCTCCTTATCCAGGAAGGATTTGAGGCACCCCGTAAGAATTGTTTTTGTGTTTCTTCAGTCTTCCTCCCACATTCTTAGTTTCCTAGATGATGATAATTCATAGCCTTAGCCCTCTCCCAGTGAGGTCTAGGACAGAACTGGACTCTGGGACCCACGCCCTAGCCCCACATCCGACACTGTACTGAAGCTAAGCCTGTTTTCACTTCTGCCAAGTGGAGAAATGTAACTGCCCAGCAGGGAAGGCTGTTCTGCTTTCCCAAAGCCCGTGCTGGGAGCTTCGACTGAGTGCTGTTCACCTGTTTGGACCAACTCTCCCCAGGTTGATGGGACTGAGGACAGAGAGCAGCAATCTGCTCACTGGCTTGCTGGAGCTCAGATAAGAGGTGTGTTACCTAATGCTTCAGAGCCACCAGGCGGCTGGCTGGAGCTCAGGTGACTGCACCTGGGCACTGAAGAAGGCTGAGGTAGGGCAGCAGTCTCTGGGCCGTGGCCTCCCAGTGACATGAGAGCCTGGAAGCAGAAAAGCCCTGTGAGCTCAGCTTTCTGGGGAGGCCCTGGTCTAGGAGAATCGCTGAATGAACATGAGGCGTTGAGGGGCGTGGATGGAGATGCGTGGGAAACTTGCTGAATTGCTCCCCTGTAAATGCAGAATCTCCGGGTACCCACTGATACCCCAGGGAAAAGAAGGGGTCTGATTCACGTTACACACATTTTTCACTGTCTTGTGGGAAAGTCATCTGAGAGCTTTGACTCTGGCATCAGGCAGGCACATTTTAATCCCCCCTTTGCCACTTACTAGTTTATTACTTTGGGCAAATTCCTTAAACTCTCTATGCCTCCATTTCCTGATCTGTAATAAGGGATGGAATTTTATAGACTTGGGGAGGATTAAAAAGATCACATATATAGAAAATGCCCAACAAATGTCCATCATCATTGTCATTAGAGTGAGGCCCAGAACTGGTGTGTGTGTGTGTGTGTGTGTGTGTGTATGCGTGTGTGTGCGTGCACACCCGTGTGCCCGCATGCCTGTGCTGGTGTGCATGTACTTGTGAGAGTGAACACCATTTTGAGTTGGCCCAGATTGGAATCAGCAGCATTAGATCTGTTTTTCCCGCAGCAGGAGAGGAGGGGGTTACACATCCTGGGCAAAGTGGGATAGACTTTCCTTAGCAATAGTTGGCTTGTTTGGATTTGGTTCCAAATAACCTTTCTCTGCCTTGAGAGCCTTAAAGGAGGGAGTACTGATGGATGATCATGGTAATTAGTCTGATTGCTCAGGTAGGAAATGCCAGGGCTCTTTGGAGTGGAGTTTCAGTTAGTACTGCTCTTCAGAGCTTGTGGGAGAAGCAGGGAGTGAGAGCCCCGGCCCCACCCTGGTGCATGGAGTGTGCCTGTGTGCTGAGGCCCTTTGGTTCCTGGCACTCCTGGGGAGTTCCCGTGTGACTCACTACAGAAAAAAAATGAAAGCTCCGGCGACAGCAACAACAAAACAGGAAAAAGCCCTGCATGTTCCCTAAGCTCTGGTATGTTAAGAAGCACATTTGTCAGTTTATGAACTTGTTTCTTATTTCTTAACTAGAGGCCTGTTGCACGAAAAGATTTGTGCAACAGGCTTTCCCTTCCCCTGGCTGCTGGCACCAGTTTTCCTCTGGCACCCGGGAACCAGACCTTCACTCTGGCCACCGCCTTCCATCTTCGCTCTGGACACAGTCTTCTCTGTGGCTGGAGCCTTCAGTCTTTGCTCCTCGTTCCGGCGAGAGTCTTCAGTTTCTGGCCAGAGCTGCTCCTGTAGCTCCTTCCGCCCTCCACCCTCCCCCTCATAGCTTGATCGCGCCTGCAGACCTCACTGTGGGGCTCCTGTGTCCCGGGGGTGCTGCCTTGCCTGCGGCCCCGCTTTTGGATCACGATCAGGATCACGGGCCGCAGGCAAGGCAGCTCCTGGGTCCCAGAGGTGCTACCTTGCATGCGGGCCAGCTTTCCATCGTGATTACCGGCTAGGGGGCAGGCAAAGGCAGCCCCGGTTCTCCAATCCAGGGCTGGGAAGCAGGGCAAAGGTGGCCCCTAGAGCTGCCTTTGCCCTGTCCCCTGGCACTTGCCTACCGCCTGGGTTTCCAATCACCATTCTTCCATCCTTCCCCTTTCTCCTCCCATCATTGCGCCTACGTATGCAAATTATCTGCCATCTTTGCTGGCGGTTAACCGCCATCTTTCTTGGCAGTTAATTTGCATATAATCCTGATTAGGCAATGGGAAGTGTTGCGAAGGTACGGTCAATTACCCTTTTTGTCTTTTATTAGATAGGATGTGCTCTCATCCAGGGAGAACTGCACCCTGCAGGTAAATCATTTTGTGATGCCAGGCACACTTCTGCAACCAAAGAGCCTTTGTGGTTCGAATTCTGAAAGCCGCCTTTGTTCCTAAATTAATTTCCACTGAACCGCTCACCTTTATTTCCTCGGTAATGAATGGCTCCATGGGAAACATGTAACGTGAAGGTGGCTTGGCCAGACTCTCCTACTGTGTGGGGTCAGTAAGAACTGTTGTCACCTGACAGTTGAAAAGCGGTCCTCTTGTTTCCTCATGTGACTATTTTCGGGGACCCAGGGCAATTGAATGAAGCCCTTGGCTGAGTATTGCCTGCAATGGATAAAGGGGTTTGCATACATGCCATGCAAGGTGGGGACTCCTAGTGTAGCTAACAAATATGTACTTCATGGCTGCAGTTAATTTAATTAATCTAGTTTTTAACTAAAATGGTGCCATGTTAAGACTTTGAAAGAACCAGGCAGGAAAGATTGTCAATCAGAAGAGCCTCAGCCTTCTCTTCAGACAGAAGATTGCCAGGCTCCGCCCCTCCCCAGAGGCCCTTTGTTGCGCCAAGTCTTTCTCAGATTTTTCCTTGAGATTCTTTTCTTCTCCTGTGTTTTCCTTGACCTATAGGACTCTTCTCGCTCTCTGTGTCCAGCACTGCAATGATGTATGCAGGGACACGTTCAATCCAGGGGGTGATGACATGTTCAGTGGCATCTGCACACCTGTTGGTTATCTTCATAGCTTCATCCCAAGTCACTAAGGAAGGCTGCCAGAGGCCAGATCCACCAGTAGTCCCATTGCTTTGGCATAATTCCTCACTTAATTTCGCCAATTGTTCCCCACCCCTGGCTAATCTCGTCAGTTCATAGCTGTCAGTTCCTTCATGGGCATGTTCAAATACTGGCCAAGTAACACCTGCTACATCCTCTTTCTTCCCTCACATGTTCACTTGGGCTTTGTTTACATCTTGGTGCTCAAGTCCCCTGCTGTGAACTTGGCCTCAGTGAGTGGGAGACATATTCTCTCATTACTTCACCCATCAACATTTAAGTCTCTACAATCTTTAGAATCTGTGGGAATCAAAGGTGAAGGCATGGGATTCTTTCTTTAGGAGGTTTATGACCTGTCGGTGCTCCTTTTAATCGGGCCTTCATCATGGTCTGTGCTATTTGCCAGGGAAAGATTTCAATTCGGTCTTTGCAGACACTGTATCTCATTCGCAGACATTCTGAGGGTTACTGTTTTCTCAGGTTCCCAGCCGGGCAGTGGGGGCTGCCACAGCCCCAGCCCCAGTGTCCTCCTCTCCAAGTCAGCTGCTTGTGTCTTGGTTGACTTTCAAACAGCTTGTGGTGGTGGTGGTTTTTAAATTGTACTTCCAGTGACATCTGACATGTTTATTTGTAGATATTTTTCCTATTTGTCAATTTTGTATTAATTATTGGCTTCAAATGAGCAGAATGGCATTGATATGGATTTCCATGCCTCCCCCATCTCCCCTTCGTTATGGAGGGGGGCAGGTTACTGCAGAAAGAGGAAGAGGCCTGCCTCTCTTCCATCAGACCAGCTCCCAGGAGGCTCAGTGCCCTCATGAACCCAGGAAGACAGCCCTCATTTGAATTATCACCACTCCCTGTGTCCTGGGACAGTAACTATTGGGGGGGTTGTTATAAAAAGCAGGCAAGGTGGCAGCTAAGGCCTCCTGTTGAGTCTGTTCTCTTCAGATAGGAAAACTTTTTGAGCCTGAGAATTTTGAGAAGTATCCTGAAAACATATCGGTGGATGAAGTTATATGTCGCTTGATTGAGATTTCCAGTTTTATCACGACCAGACCTGACTTTTGCTGGAGAGTGAAAGTTAATAATGCTTTGGGGGTTCCCACATGAATTGCTTGTCTCCACTGCTAGAATGTCTCCTAGGCGGCGTTGTACACCATATAGTGCCACAGACTGATGGTGTCGGTTTGTCCAGGTGGAATTGTGTCCCTAGAATGTAAAATCACAGGACCAGCCCGAGACCCAGGCTGGTGACAGAGAAGGGGAACCCATGTGAAGTAGAACATTAATGATTTTATTGATTTAAGTTAGAAAATGTACCATGTTTTCCCTTTTTCTTTCTTGATGGTTCATATATTTTGGCGTGTTCAGTTCCTAACACTCATAATCTTTAAATATATTTTGGGGTGGATTATTGATTTTCACACAGTGTAACCTTTTGGGTCTGCACTGCATTTGGTGGCGGTTTGTGGGTGCTGCCAGGAGTGGGATCGGGATGACTTTGACTAAGGGCCTGAGTAGGGTTTGCCGTGGGGTTGGGAGGGATGTGTTTTGTCTAAGGTCCACAGCTCGGCAGGGGCAGGATTAGGGTTTGACTTGAGCCACACTGGTTTCAGCCTCACACTGACCTAGGCTTGGTGAGGGCTACCCAGGCTGGGGAGGGAAGTGTGGCAAATACTGGGAGATGCCGTTTCCAGTCTCGTGTTTCTTCCCCTAGAGACCCCAGGCCTAATCAGCACTTCCACCAGCACGTGAACAACGATGTGAACCTCCGTATTGAGAACTTGACCATCTTGGTCAGACACATTGAGAACTTCTACCAGGTAAGGGCAGCTCTCTGTGCCCCAGGACTTCTGTGTTCCTGGCAATGTCGTCACTCAAAAGGTTTCCCCGCAGGAAGCCCAGAGGAAATGGTGTTCACGGTGAGGCAGCTGCTCGCTGGCACTTGGGGGTTTATCACTTCCATCTTTTATTTGCCCCCGCATTGTGAGAAGGGTCAGATGTTGGATTGCTTTACTTTGTCCAGCTAATGTCCTTTGACCGGTGTGCATGGCATTGGGTCTGGTGCTGTGAGGGCCTCAGAGATGAGTCGCCACTGCGGCCCCAAGCACCAGGCGCATGGGGAGTGTCTGGAATGGACTCTGGGAGGGGCACGCTGATCTGGTTATTGTCCACAGGTCAGCGAGTCTTTGTACAGCAGTAATTCAAGGTGTTGACGGAGCTATGGGACCACAGAGGGTTATGTTGGGTCAGGATCATAATGGATGAGCCCCCGGGTGCAGATGGCAGCACTGGAGTTCAGCGTGTAGAGTGTTCACTTGTCATGCTCTCCATGTCTCTATCTCAGATAGTCCATGGCAGGAGGACCTGATGATGAAGGGCTGTTAAAATCCCCACCCCAGCCTTGGGAAGGTGGGGTGAAATCTTTGATCTTTATGGTCTTTATATGACCAGCACAGATGCCATATGGACTGAAACTGCCCTACTGGGCCCTGATTTTCACACATTTTCTGAGCATCAATATCCCCCCTATAAGTTTTTTTAAGATCTCAGGTGAAGCCCAATGACTCTGATTGACTTGGGGGTTGGGGAACCCTAATGCCCTCTGCTCAGCCCCTTCCTTTTCCCCTAGGCGATCTCTGTGGGTTCTTGGGACCTCAGGGAACATGGTTTAAGAACCACTCATTGGCCTGGCCTGTGTGGCTCAGTGGTTGAGCATTGACCTATGAACCAGGAGGTCAATGGTTCAATTCCTGGTCAGAGAATATACCTGGGTTGTAGGCTCGATCTCCAGTGTGGGGCCTTCAGAAAGCAGCCAATCAATGATTCTCTCTCATCTTTGATGTTTCTATCTCTCTCCCACTCTGAAATAAATCCTATATAATAAAGAGGGAATATGCAAATTGACTGTCACTCTGCCACAAAGATGGCGGTGCCCACAGTCGAGGCGGGGGGTGGGGGTGGGGATGGGGGAGGGTTCCATAACACAAGAAGGCTGCACCCAGAGTGGAGGCCAAGTTCCTGTAATGAGCCTTAATGAGCAATCAGCAGGGACCTGAGGCTGCATCCCCCAAAACCCTCCCCCATGAGGCTTGACAGGGGTCCTCAGGCTGCCCTCCCCCCATGCCATGCCAGACCTGAAGCTACGACCCCACCCAGCGGGGCTTGACAAGGGTGGGTCCGGCCAGGTCTGGATCTAGCCCAATGGGGCAGAGGGCGGCCTGGTCTGGGTCTCACACAATTTCGAGGCGCACGTGGGTTGACTCTGGGTCCCGTGGTGTGCCCCAACTATGACAGGAGGAAGATTTTCATATACATTTTACTAATTTTCTTTCATCTCTGACACTTCTATTATAGAGAAAGGGCAAATAGCAATATTAAAATATTTCCTCTAATTAATCCCCTTTTAATGTGCATCAACCAGGCCAAGAGAGAGAGAGAGAGAGAGAGAGAGAGAGAGAGAGAGAGAGAGAGAGAGAGAGAGAATATATATATACTTTTAGAAACACTCACTGCCCAACAAGTCCCAGATTTATGACTGGGTTTCACTGAGATCTTGGCCAGACTCCGCTTCTGAGCCCTGTCCCCAGCATGCAGCTGTACTCATTCCATCGCCTGTTGGCAACAGAGCACCATGACTATGAGCAGCCTCTGGGCAGGGCCTTTGACAGCTCAGATGATGGGGCTGAAGTGGCCTTGTTTCTTTGTCTGTGGGGAGCCACACTCAGCGCCGGGCATGCTGTAGGCTGGTGGGTTTCATCTAGTGCTGCCCACAGGCAGGGGGCAGGGGTGGTGCTGCCATTGAACTTGGGTCTGGGTGTGGAGTGGCTTGATTCCTGGCTGCAGGCACCATTGGTGGTTAGCAGGTGCTTTTGATGCTGTGTGCTAAGTGCCAGGGAAGGCGGATGGTGCCAACAGGTCAACAGACAAGACTCCTAACTCAGGCTGCGTGGGGGCAGTTGGGCCGGCTTCTTGGAGGAAATGACACCTGAGTGGAGTGACGGTGCACAACTGAGTTTCCAGTTTGGAGGGTTGTGGGCGGGAGACGGGGGAAAGGGCATTGAGGGGCAGTAAATCCTGTCCACGTCTGTCATAGTCAGCACTTGCCCCAGTTGCTGGGATGACGGCCTGTTTTCCTGGTTTCACATGAATCAAAACCAGGGAGATGCCAACGTGAGACTCTGGACAGGCAGGCCTCCCGCCTCAGGTGTGGCTTGGAGGACAGCACCTCTCCCTGGGGCTGCGATGGAGGCTTCAGGGGCGGGGAGGTGTCTGAGGCTCTCCGTGAGCAGCACAGAGCAGGCAGGCTCGGGCGAGCTGTGTGGCCATGAGCATGCGGTCCTCTCGTCTCGGTGGCCGTGGAGGGTGCACGCCACTCGGGTCTGGGCTGGACAAGGGGGCTCAACCATGTGGAATTGCAGGCAGTTTGCTGCTCTTGGGCACTGGGTAGCGCTCCAGAACACGGGAACCGTCCCAGGAAGGAAAAGACAGCCAGTCTACCCTCAGGGCCCAGAGAGAAAGGCAGGTAGAAAGAAGGACCCTGCCTCCTGGCCCGGCTTCCGCACTGGCAGCTCTTTGAGGGCAGGGCAGGTGTGCATGGCAGCCTCAGCCCCTCGGCCTGAGAGTGAATGTTTGCTGCAGCACTTGCTAAGGGCTGCAGGGCGTCCCTGCCTCAGTCCTTTTCATGCTGAAAAAGCCACAGGCCACTTGCCTCTGGGCTGACACGGGCAGGTGCGGGCAGGGTTGTGGTGTGTATTTCCTTCTGATTTATTGGAAAATAAAGCTAAGTTCTGCCCATATAAGTAATATGTGCTTCTTACAAACAGCTAGGAGAACATACAGGTAGTAAGAATAAGAGCCACCCAGAATCCCACCACTGAAAGACAGTCACTATGAGCGGTGTTAGTGTTTCCCCCCAGTTTCTGCATGAGTAGTTTGTGTTTCACTCCCTGCCTTTCATAGTCTGCCTTTTTCCCTCCCAGCTGATATGATAGCATATGCATAACTGGTTACTGTCGTGAAGTGACAGTCAAGAAAGTTTTTCAGAAGAAGTACCACCCAGCGTCACCTTGTTGTGAGGGCTTGGACGAAGCGAGACAGTCATTCCTTACTCTGACCGGGGAGGGTGAGAGGTCACCCCCACGTAGAGTGGGATCCCTCTGCCCATGGCTTTTCAGTGAGACACGTCACAGTCACAGAACTCAGGCCTGGTCTTGTTTGCCAGGCAACACTTCAGCCACCCTGGCTGTCCTTCTCTGAGGCTTCAGGGCAGGGCACTTAGGAATACCAGGGGCCCCTCTGAAAAGCACCAGCTATTCAAGAAGCTCAAGTTTTGCCTCTGAAAACCTGGGGAGACTTTGTCCTTGACCTTTTACAGAGGACAGGAGCGGGTGAGAAGCAGCATGGCCAGGCTCACCTGAGCGCTGGTGTCTCAGCCAGTGTCTCCGGGCCTCCTCCTGGCCCGCTGCTTGGACTCCTCTGGGCTTGGGGCCAGGACTCTCATAACCAGCCGGTGTGGCTCAGTGACTGAGCATCAACCTATGAACCTGGAGATCATGATTGGATTCCCAGTCAGGGCACATGCACGGGTTGAGGACTCAATTCCTCAGTCGGGGACGTGAAGGAATCAGCCTATTAATGGTTCTCTCTCATTATTGATGTTTCTCTCCCTCTCCCTCTCCCTCTCCCTCTCCCTCTCCCTCTCCCTCTCCCTCTCCCTCTCCCTCTCCCTCTCCCTCTCCCTCTCCCTCTCCCTCTCCCTCTCCCTCTCCCTCTCCCTCTCCCTCTCCCTCTCCCTCTCCCTCTCCCTCTCCCTATGAAATCAATAAAAACATATTTAAAAAATTAAAAAGACACTCACACCTGATGCTGCTGTCCTGGCATGTAGCCTATCTTCTTCTTCCCAGGGTCTCCGCTCATATGCAGACATAATGTTTATTTGATTATGATGAGGATTGGAAGTCCAGGTAGCTCTGACTTTTCACATTTATTTATATTCTAACTATTCCTTCCTCTTACATAGCATGTTCCCAGTTACCTTGTAGTGGCTGTGCGCTCACCCAGTGACTGGATAAGCTGTCATTTTGTTAGTCATTCTTTATTTTCGTTTCCTGTTCTCAGTGGTATCTCTCCTCTTTGTTTCTGTAGGAAGTTCTCCAGCAGCGGATCGTAATGAGCCTGCCGGATGTTTCAGTGATTAGCAAAGACCCGCTGTCTGGTGAGTGAAACCACCCCCCCCCCCCCAACCTCGGCGGGCTCGGCCAGTGCCAGTGGCTCTGGGAAGCTGTTGGACACAGAGCTCTGGCTGCCAGCTTGGAGCCAGCAGAGTGAAAACACGTGATCATTCCGGTGAGATTTTGAAGGGAGGGTGTTTCCTCTGAGGCATGAAGCCAAAGCCCCTGCTTCGGTGGGCTTAGGGGCCCGAGTCTTTGTGGCCTCTCTGGGGGTCTCTCCTCCTCAGTAAATGTGGGGTCAGGGCCACCTTCACAGGGTGGGTACCTTTTGGTAAGAAAGGAGGAATCTGTGGAGGAACTCACATCTCTCTTCCACGGGGACCCTGTGATGCCCTTTTCAGTCCGTGGTGGGTCTCACCAGGAAGTCCTGGCATGTCTGTCACTGGGCCCTGAAGCCGGAGAGGGCAAGGGTTCCAAGTCCTAGCCTCGGACATGCGCTGTGACCTTGAAAGACAGAATGAAATGTGCTCCTGGACATCTTCCAGAAAGTCAGAGTTAATTCATGCTTGTCAGGTGGCTCCCTGGGAGTTAAACAGGGCGGCGGATCTCCTCCCGCCCCATCCTGTGTCTCTGCCTGCACCACGGCTCCTGGACAAGCACCCTGTTCTCTTACCTCTGGGCCTTTGCATGTGCTGTTCCTGTGCCTGCAGCGCTCTCGTCCCTGTGTCCTAAATCTCCCCCCTCACCCTGTGGGTCTCAGCTCAGAGGTCACTTCCTTTAAGAAGCCTTGCCTGAATCTCACTGCAGACTAGAGGTCCTTCTCTCAGGTTCCCTTTCCAGCTTTTCTTTGTGGATTTTCTTGGTCTGAGCCAGAGGACTGTGTTGATTACAACAAAGCTCCCAGCAGCCAGAACACATGGGTGCCTGGAAGGGAGTTGTCTGTAGGTTTGTTTCTTCTTTGCCTGCTTAAATGTCCCTGAGCCAATCTCACTGACAGGGACCCACTATCTTCTCTATGTTTGAAACTATTCAAAACCCACAATCTGGTAGATTTAAGAGAATAACAGTTCTTCTTACTTTAAATTCCTGAGAGAAATCAGCCTCCCATAAGGAATTAGAGAACTTCTGCTTTCTCTCTCTCTCTCTCATAAGTTTCATCGGAATCTGTGTAGGGATAAAAATCACAGGGTGCTTTGTTTGCACCACATGTTTTATTCCACTCACCTGGTGAGAACAAACAGAGCACTGCTTCACCCGAATCTCCTAGTGCCCTGTTTGTTGCCCCAAAGCTTATTTTAAATCATTTTTTCCATGAAGATTTTTTCTAAAATTAATTCTCTACCTTTAAAACCTTCCCCCTCTAACCCCGTGTTAACAAAACTTAGCAAACAGAAATTCTATACTTTTCTAACAGTGCTCTGGTTCAGATTTAGTTTTGTCTTAATGCCTGATGGGTGTGAACGAATGAATAGAATGAATGAATGAATGGCTCATGGTTGTCATGTGTGTAACTGCTGGTGCTGAGGAAGCGGAACCCTTTGCTCTTTCATTGAGCCGCCTCACACTGTAGATTGAGCTCATGTGTGTCTGTGTGTATCTGTGTGTGTCTGTGTGTACAGGGTTTCTAGTCTCCTCCTTGCTTATGGTCTTGCTACTAGCAGTGGGCCTATCCTACATGTGTTTGCACTTTTAATGCTGTTTTCCTCTGCTGTGACTGGGAACAAAGATTCTCAGAGCTGTTGGAGTTATTCTAAAGTATGGTACACTTAGACCCTCTGCTGTGAACATCAAGATTTTCTGTGTGAACTCTGCCTTCTGTTTCTGCTGTCTGAGCCCTCCAAACACGTTCTTGCTTATGTGTCAGCTCTCTGGTGGCTACAGCACCATGTACAATCCTGGGGGAAGTGAATTGCTGTAGGAAGAGCAGCTGGTGATGGCTGGGAGGGTCTGTGCCTGTAATATCCACCAAAGGGCTTACAAGAGGCACTTGCCTGTCATGTGGGGACTGACTGGGGGGACCCTGGGTGGGAAGGTCACTTGGGCACACGGGCTGGTGGGCGAGAGCACTGTGGCCATGGAAAGGTTTTAGTGGGACTGTTTGGAGGCTGTTAACACTCCTATGCTCGTTCTCTTTCTTTTTTATCAAAACTGATATTGTGGCTGATCATCAGCTCAGCATTAATAGAGAAGTGAGTCAGGGCTGTGATTCTATTTATGAATGACTATGGATTGGAGCCTCTTGGGGCAAATGAAATGCCTCAAGTGAAAAAACAATCATAAGGCTTTGAGAATTATTCCATTTAAACACTGAGAAGTTCTACTCTTACTAGCAAAGGGAGTTTTTGACCGTAGTAGTTGGATCTGCAGCACCCACCCTTACTGAGCATATTGCAAAGAGCTGGATCTGGATGGTCTGAGGGGACCCTGTGTGATTTTTTTTTTGGTCCTGATTGGCAGGGCTGAGAAGGAGAAGTGTGATAGTGTTGGTCTGGGTCTGGGGAAATCGGGCTTATCATACGTTGGTGTGAGAGAGTGAAATGGCAAAAGCCTTTCCTCCTGACAATTTGGCAGTAGGAAAAGCTTAAAGGATGAGTTTTCCCTTAAGAGGTAAATAAGAATCTGCTTTATAAACCAGCAGCCAGGGGTGGGGAACCTTTTTTCTGCCAAGGGCCATTTGAGTATGTATATAATTCGTGGGCCATACAAAATTATCAACTTAAAAATTAGCTGCTATATTTGGTCAAACAGTTCATTAACTCGCTCCTAATGCCTTGGGAGGGCCAGACCAAATGATTTTGGAGGCCTTATATGGCCCTTGGGCAGGACATTCCCCACCCCTGCTTCCAAGCCCTGGCCTGGGTGGTTCAGTTGGTTGGGCATCGTGCCATGCATCAAAAGGTTGCTGGTTTCATTCCTGGTTAGGGCACATGCCTGGGTTTCCGGCTCTATCTCAAGTTGGGGGGATGGGGGTGAGTGGGAGGGGGTGTGCAGGAGGCAGCCTGTGCATCTCTCTAACACCGATTTGTCTTTCTCTCCCTTCCTCTCTAAATTTCTTTTTAAATAAATTGCTCTTATTTCTTCTAAAACCAAACAAACTAGCCACTGAGATGTTGTTTAGCATCATTTAGATCAGCGGTTCTCAACTTGTGGGTCGTGACCCTTTTAGCGGTCAAAGGACCCCTAAGACCATCCTGCATATCAGATATTTACATTACGATTCACAACAGTTGCAACATTACAGTTATGAAGTAGCAACGAAAATAATTTTATGGTTGGGTCACAACATGAGGAACTGTATTTAAAGGGCCAGAAGGTTGAGAACCACTGATTTAGATTAAAACATTGAAAACTTGAGCCTCTGGAAGGAAACTGGTAAGTTTGTGGCCTTTGTACAAAAGTGACGCCTTACGTTGTCTGGGTTTTCTTTGGAACATTCCAGCCAAACACTGACAGAAACAAACGGGAGGAGGAGGGCGGCGGGACAGATGTGCAGGATGTTGGCAGCGTGAAGCTGGGGGATGCGTCGGGGCTTGTCTATTTGCAATGCTGCAGGATGAACAGGGAGAGTTGTGTGCACCTCACCTTAGAGCCCACTCAGCACTGCCTGCGGAGACGCTTCTCTGCCACTGGGCTTGCTTCCCGCACACACTGACAAGAGATGCTGACGCTGGAGTTCCTGGATTATCATGGGACAATATTTATGACATATTTGAGTGGGAAAGGACCACACATACTTAGGTATAGAATTCTCATTTGGCTTAAATAATATACAAGCCCATACATAGAAAACAGATGGCGGGGTACACCCAGGTTGAAATGATTTTTTTTAGCTTATCTGATTTCCCCCGCAACAGCAGAGTGGTGTATCACCGGTGAGATTTCATGAGAAGATGAGTCTATTAAATATGTTGCTCTTTTGATTTAGGACAAAGTATGGAGGAAATGGAGAAGATGCTGATGCTGGTGCTGGGCTGTGCTGTCCAAGTAGGGCTTGGGCAAGGGTGGAGCGGGCCTGCCCTTGGCCATCTTGTGTGTGGGTTTGTGGGGATAAACTCCCCCTTAGTGAGTGAGGTAGGAGGGACGCTGCCTTCAGTCCAACATGACACATCCCAGCTTCCCGAGAGAAGGGACCACTCATTAGGTGGCAGCCGATTCTACTCCCAGGGCACCTTTGGCAAGAAGCAAGTGGGGATTCCTCAGCCCGGGGTGCCCTTAGCAAATTGTCCCCAGTATAGGGACACCTAGACCAAAGACCAGAAACTCCATCCAGCCTGGGGGCCCCATCTGACCACCCCCTGATTTTGGAAAAAACTTTCATGGGCACAGGGCCACACTCAATTCTTCCTGTATTATCTCTGGCTGCTTGCACAGCACATGGCAGAGCTGAGACTGAATGGCCCGCAGACTCCGAGATGTTCCTACATCCGGCCCTTTGAAGACAAAGGTTGTCACCCCTGATGCTCTTGACCTTTATTGGTTTAAGAGTCACTGGAGCTTGTTTAACGTGCAGACTTCTGTGCTTCACCTCCAGTGTTTTCAACCTGATGGGCTTTTTGAAAACAAGTTCCCCCGGTGATTCTGCTGTGGGTGGTCAGAGCAACTTCTGGAGAAACCTCTGTCTAAGGGACAGGAGGGAAGGCCAGCTGATGGTTATAAAGGAGGAAGCCAGGGGCTGGGTGGGCAGCTCATTTGGAAACTATTTCTGTGGCTGTGGTGGGCCCAGGTTGCCTCACTTGCAGAATGCTCCCATTAACACGCGTTACCTCTGCAGTGCGACAGGAAAGGGGAGTTTATTGAAAAAATCCAACAGCTTGACATTGAGACCCAGGTCAGGATCCTGGCTCATATCCGGCAGGTAGGTGTGAGGCTGGCTTTGTGGGGCTTAGCCGTGGAACCCTCTACCGTGGCAAGCAGGAGGCAGGCTCTCACCACCAAGGAAAAGTTTAAAAACTACATCACCCACTAGTGATTTTCCTAATTTTAGGTTTCATACACGAGACATATTGAACCTGTTTGGAAAGGTAGTCATCAGCAAGCTAAAACAAAATGGGGGAAAAAATTTTTTTTTAAAAATTTATACACCCAAATCAAGTCTTCATTTGCCTCCTCTTCTTGCCTAATATGGAGCCAGACTGGTTTTGAGTACTGTCAAGGGGCTTGGGCTCAGAATTTGATGTGCCCTGAAAATGTGTTCTGGTCAATGTGGCTCTGCTTCCCATGGCTGATCTTCCTGGGGAAAGGGTGTCCGTTTCTGTCAGGGATGTGGCAGAGAAACAGGCTGCCAAGTCCCAGAAGGGCTGTCGCTGTAGACTGGGCCTTGGGGTGGGGTCGGGAGGGCTGTGCACTGAGGGCAGCCCCTCTGCATGCACCTCGGTGACATCAGAGAAGTGGTTTCCCCGGAAACCGGGCCTGTGGGGGCAGCACTGACCTGAAAGTATATTTCCCTGACACCCCCCTCCTCCCTCCAGAAGAAGCCTTGTATGATTTAGTTATCTTAGGGGATGTGGCTCAGCCTTCAGTCTGATTGGACAGCTGAGATAAAGGCATGAAAAAGGCATGAGCAGGAGCACAAAGGAGCAGGTGTGGGTCTGGCAGGGGCCGCTGCCATACCCCAGGCCAGAGCCAGGGACAGGCTGGGCTGATGGGCACCATGGGTGGTGGGTGCTGAGTCAGCACTGGAGCAGGAGTGAGAAGCCACTGGTCGCAGTCAAGGGGAAGTCTGCATTGTCCTAAATACGCTCAGCTATTCATGACGGTGAGCGGCCACCTGTTAGCCTGAGGACCATTCTGCTTTTTATTTTTTTTAATCCTCACCCCAGGATATTTTCCCATTGATTTTGAGAGAGAGAGGAAGAGAGAGGGAAAGACTAAGAGAACTATCAATGTGAGAGAAACACATGAATTGGTTGCCTCCTGAGTGCTTCCTGACCAGGGCCTGGCCAGGGAGGATCCAGCAACTGAGGTACATGCCCTTGACCGGAATCTAACTCGGACCCTTTGGTCTGCAGGCCAATGCTCTATCCACTGAGCCAAACTAGGTAGGGCTATTCTGCCTTTTAATTATCCTTGTGTGTCCTTGTGTTTTGAACATGTATGTATCTGGGTACTAGGTCTTTGCTACTCACTGTTTCCCTGCTCAGCCAGCAGGATAATTAAAATAAAGGAGGGGGGAGGGTTTATAATGCAGCCAGAGGGTCTTGAGTGATAATCACATTTAGGCCTGGCCCTGCGAACGGGGCTTCAGAATTATTGGTGCTTCTCAAGCATTCAGGTGCCGGGCCCCATAAGAGACCCACCGAGTCAGAATTGGGGGAGGAGCAACACGAGCCTTTAATTAAGCTGCTCCTGTGGCCCAGCTGGTGTTGCTCAGTGGTTGAGTGTCAACCCAGGAACCAGGAGGTCATGGTTTGATTCCTGGTATCAGACTCCATCCCCAGTAGGGGGAGTGTAGGAGGCACTTTCTCATCAATGTTTCTCCCTCCCTCCCTCTCCCTTCCTCTCTGAAATCAATAAAAACATATTTTAAAGAAGTAAAACATTTTTTTAAAAAGCTGCTCATGTGACTGCTGTGTGGCTGGGTTGTGTCCCAGGATCCCCTGGGACATGAGAGGCCTTTCCCCAGCACTGGGGCGGGGAGGCCTAGAGCCCAGCCTAGGAGCCCCACATCCCTGCCTTTCTGGTGCCTCTCGCCACAGGCAGAGATTTCTCTGAATTCTCTGAGACCCGCTGAATCCCAATGTTTCCTTTGTGAGGTGGGAAAGGTGAGAAAGTGGATGTCAGTTGAGGAACTGAAAGGTCCTTTTTACTTGTGTTTTTTTTTTTTTTTGGTGGGGTTTTTTAATCCTCATCCAAAGATATTTTTTACTGCTTTTTAGAAAGGGTGAAGAGGGGAGAGGCAAAAGGAGAGGGAGAGAAACACATTGATGTCAGAGAGACATAGACTGGTTGCCTCCCGCATGGGGCTGGGGATCAAACCATCAACTGAGGTATGTGCCCTTTGACCTGGAATCAAGCAGGAGACCCTTAGGTCCACAGGCTGACGCTCTAACCACTGAGTGAAACCTGCCAGAGCAGGGTTTTTTTTAAGTTACTCTCCACCTCCACTTACCCCTCTGGAAATTGTGAGAACGTTTGTGGTGCACATCACTCAGTGGATTGCCATTTGTTTTCCCCTTTTGAGGCCCACGTGCACAAACACTCACCTTCCCAAACTGAGAAGACAAGGATGGAAACAGCCCTTCTGCCTCCTTAGCAGGTCTGGGATCAGGTTGAGAAGGTGAGGTCAGGCCGCAGCCGATTTTGCTCAGTGGTTAGAGTGTCAGACTGCCAACCAAAGGGTCACAGGTTTGATTCTCCGTCAAGGTCATGTACTTGGGTTTCAGGTTTGATCCCTGGCCATCTTCACGTTAGATTTTATTTGGAGAATAAGATGCTATCCCTCCTCACCCTCCACTCCCAAGGCTTACCCTCTTTGTGTGACACATGGATAGATGTGACTGAAATCCCTGGGACAGTTGAGGGAGCTCCCACCCTGGGAGGAGTGCTGTCTGGTGGGAAGTCAGTGTCCTCCTCGAGCTAGTGTGAGAGCAGCAGTGGTGTGTGAGGAAAGAGCTGGGCTGCAGAGTGTGGCTGCACTTGCTGAGGAGCCTGCCCGCCCCCACAGGAACTTGGTGGCTGAGGGTTAATAATGTCAGTGAGGTGGGTCAGCTGTGGGAGAATGGGGACTAGGTCCCAGGGGGCGTGGCCTTGGTAGGTGGGTGCTCTCGGGGACCCCAGCGCTGCTCCCTGCCCGGCCTCCGCAGCACCTTACCCTTGTGTGCCCACAGGTGACCCGCCACCAGGAGAGCCTGTTTGACATGCAGAGGTTGGAGGTCCCAGACATGGCCCTGGAGGAGCTGGAGTCTCTCTCCAGCAACACGACTTTTTGCCTCAGGAGGCTCGTAACTGAACGAGACAGTTGCAGGGAGGTGTGTTTGCGGGTGGCCCAACAGCCTGGGGGATGGCTGGGGAGGGGCCTGGGTCCGGGGCCCTAGTTATGGCCGCGCTCCTCATCCTGACTTCCTCTCAAACTGCACACTGTCTGTCCTCCTGGTCCATTTCTGAGGGGGCAGGGCGTGGGCACTTTCCCTGCAGGCCCAGTCCCCTGAGACACCTGTGTGAGGACAGAGGTTGAGCTTGGGGAGCCTGATCCATGCCCTCGGCCCTTCTGTCTCACTAAATATATCCTCGCTTCTTAAAAACTCCCCACCTTCTCCTGCCTCCCTCCTGGCTTTGCAGTAGCGGCTGCCATCTTCTCTTTTACTTTCTTCCATCTTTTGGTCATTCTTTACCACGTTCTAGTGCGGGCACTGTGCCGGGCACAGGAGCATGCCGGTGAGACCCCTCTGTCTGCCCTCCTGTAGCCGGTCGTGACCATGACCCAGGAGTGGAACACCAGCAGCCGCCCCAGCGAGGACACGCAGCCCCTGGCTGTGGAGCTGGCGGACACCAAGGCCACACTGCACGGCGTCAGGCAGGAGCTGTGAGTCCCCCAGTGACCCGGTCTTTCCACTCTTGTGCCCTGTGTCACCACCCGTTGCTCGCACATGTGGTTCACTGCCATGCGGTGCAGCAAACGGGGCAGCTCTCACAGTGCCCTGGGGTGACGGGGCTCTGAGGCTCTGCTTTGAGCTGGGTCCCTGTTGGGCCTGGGCTAGCGCGCCCCCTCCCCTCCCCAGGCCTGCACATCAGGGTTCTGCTGGGCCTGTAGGGCTCCGTCCGGTCCAGACCTGGCAGACTAAGAGCAGCAGCCGGCCGCTCAGCCTCGGGCCCAGTGTGGGTGCTCTTGGCTGGAGGGAGGATGTGTCTCTCCTGTCCCGTCCAGTGGGCCTGCTCCCCCTTTCCTGCAGCTGGTGATGGCACCATGCCCGGTATCTGGGAAGCTGCCCCCTTCACCTCCCTGCCAGGGGGCCTCCCTGCCTGCCTGGCTGTGGAGGGAGCAGTGGCTCTGGGGGCTCCTTCCCTGTCCGCACCTCAGAGGAAAGCTCAGGTCTGTGGTGTAGTCTGAGAGCTGAAGTGACAACTTAAAGCTCACCTTGGACTCCAGAGCGTTATTGCAGCCCCACGTGCAGACGCCCTCCTCACGCCTAGAAGCCAGGACCCCCTCCTTCCCTGCTGTGGTCTCCCAGGTGGTGGGCTTTCCGGATGCTTCTGAGGAGCCCTCACCACGTGTTCTCATCGCCCCCAGGGAGGAGAAGACGAAGCAGCTGGCGGACGCCAGGCATCAGTTGTACCAGCTGGTGCTGGAGCTGCAGGAGGCCCGGCGCAATGTGAGCAGGAGGCCTATCATGTGGGCCGGGGGTGGGGGGCTGGGACGCCCCAGTCACCGGGGCCACAGGCCCAGGAACATGACCTGGGACACCTCTCCCTCCCGCTCAAAGCAGCGCTGCCTGAGAGCCAGCTGTCCTGGGAGCTGCTGGGGGATGACATGCTGCAGTGAGAGCATGTGGGGCCCCCACACAGGGGCCTGCACACGGACCAGCTTGGCCGCCCCTGGCTTCTCCTGGGGCTGCAGGGACTTGGGCCTTTCCCCAACCCCGACGGTGCCCTGAGCCAGGTCCCCTGCCTTTGCCCACCTCCCAGAACATGGAGCTGGCAGCCAGAGCCCAGGCTGCCCGTGCCCCCCTCCCTGAGCTGGACTCCCTGAGGGAGAAGGCGAGGCACGTGGAGAGGCTGGAGATGGGCCTCAGGCAGAAGCAGAAAGACATAGACTTCTATGCAGCCCGCATGAAGGTGAGTCTGACCCAGGTTAGGTGGCCGGTGGGCACTTGGGTCCTGGAAGAGTGGAGAGGAGCCGTGATGCCTCCCCAGCTGGCCCTCTCCCTGCACTGCAGACTGTCTGCCAGACCCCTGGGCTCCCTCTGGTAGTGGAAGGAATAGGATTCAGATTGTGGCTGAAAGGCCCTGATTCTTCTAGGACTTTTCCTTCTCCTCCTTCATGCTGTAGTGATGACTTTCTATTCACTAATCTTTTTCTTTAAGACTCCTTGTAATTTCTATGACTAAATCTTACCAGGACTGTTTCCTCATCTATAAAACAGAGATAACTGTGCTAGTCCGTGAGGTTTATACAGTGAAATAGGAAAGATATATGGTATTTGGGCAAGTCCCATATGAAGCTCTCCGTGGTGTAGCCTACTCAGATCTCAAGGTTATGGGTCTGTTCAGGGGAGGGTGTCAGGGCTGAGGGGGGGGATGGAGACCAAGACCCAGGCAGGGTTACTGACACTCTGACCATGCATCCGACGGCTCACATCACCAGCGGGTTTGGGACCCTCTCTTTGAGGATTTGGGAATGCTGCTTCCTCTGCTGAGCCCAGGGTTAGAGGCAGTCTGAGGGAGTGGTGTGAAACCAGGATGTCAGCACACACTGAGTGGGCTGCTGGGTGGTAAGAAATCATCCCGCTGCCAGCAGGAAGCTTGTGAGGGGAGCACAGGTCTGGGAGCACAGGCTGTCCGTCTTCTGGCCAAGCAGCTGGTAGGCAGGTGCACTTGGCCAGGCAGTTTGGCCGGAGACTTCAACATGCTCTCCTGCTGCGGACCGGCCCAGGGGTCCCGGGGCCAGGTGGTGCGGGTTGGGGATGACTGTGGTCCAGGCTTGTTGGTTCCTCCCACCTACTCAGGGTGTGTCTGTTCCCCCAGGAATGTTGGTGGCTCACTCCCCTACCCCCTGGGGAGAAGGCGCCCTGGGTGCTGTGCCCAAGCAGCCCGGCCCAGGAGAGGTGGGGGTGGGAGGCCAGCTCTCGGCTTTGTCCTGGAAATGGTCCCCTGGCCCTACTGGTGATGAAGGGCATCAATCTGCAGCACAGACAGGTGTGGGGCACGGGCACCCTCACTCACAGGTAGGAGGGTTGCGGAAGGTCATGTGCAAGCTTCCCCAGGCTGCCGCCTCCGCAGCCTCCTGCACACGGGGAACCTAAGGCAGGCCCACATCTCAGCCAACACTCTGCCCCGTGGATGGGGGTAGGTTTCAGGGCTCAGCCTCTGTCTCTGTGTCTTTTCTGGGCCTGTCCAAGCAGCCTCGCCCAGTCATGCGGACGCAGTGACTGAAGGCCTGTGTGGCGCCAAGCCCTGCGCCAGGAGCAGGGGATCTAACACAAAGCAAGACTCGCTCCTGGCACTGGGGAGCTTCTGGGCTTTTGCAGGGTTTCCCGTGGGAACCCCTTTTTCGTGTTCTCAAGGTGTGTGCCTCTGGATAACAGCAGCAACATTTCTCATATTGATTAATAATTTTGCTGTGAAACTAGTAATGCCTTACACATGGCATTAGTAAATGAATTACAAGAGAAATAGAGTGGTCCGTGAAGGCCAGGCCACATAGAGAATGAGTCACACTGTTCTCCGAGGCCCATGTGCCGGGGCCCAGGGATCAGCAAGGACAGTGCTCACGCCCCCAATTCCGGCTGGGTTTTGAAGGCTGGGTAGGAGTTGGTTGTAAGGGTGAAGGGGCAGGCTGTGCTATGGAACTCAGGGCCTGGGATTATGGTGATACTGGTGAGTACTGGTGGGTAGACCGGCTGGAACACTAGATCAGAATGCTGGGGGCAGTGGCCAAAGAGGGAGAGCTGGGCCTTCTTCCTGCGTGAAGCCCCTCCATGTGCTCCAGCTCACATCGCTGATACTAGTCCGGGCTCCTTGAGGATGGGGTGCAGGCTGCTGAGGGCAGTGAAGAGACAGGTCTGGAGCTCTCCAGCCTGAGTTCAAGCCCAGCTTCACCCCTGGCTGGCTTTGTGACTTGGGGCTCATTCCTTAATTGACCCAAGTCAGCCTCTTCGTGTGTAGGAAGGGACTGTCCCTGCCTCCCTCTGGGGGCTGTTGTGCAGAGTGAATGCGGCAGAGACAGAGAGCACCTAGTGCAGGGCCAGGGTCAGGCAGAGAGGGGGCCGCCAGGTGAAGCCAGAGTCAGTCACCAAACCCTTCCTGCTGCCAGGCTTTGACCAGAGCTGTGTCCACTGGCGGTAGGTATACGGTTTCCCCTCTACCAAGAATCCGGGGTTCTGGCCCGTGTGGGGAAATGAACACGTGATGGATAAGCAGGAGCTACTGGCCCGCACCCATGAGTGGGGCAAGCCTTGGAAAACTGCTCCCTGAGAGAAACAGACACATCCATGTGTATCTGTGCTCACAAACTGTGAGGACATTCAGGGGAGACTCAGCCCCCTAAGACATGAGTGGCGCTGGGAAGACTCTGGAGGGCAGGACCAGGGATGAGGGGAATGAACTGCACGGTTCCCCTGTGTGCTGGGCACTGGGATAGGAGTAAGTGCCATGGACTCCTATGAGGTGGCCTTCGAGGGCCCAGCCACTGCGTTCCATTCCCAGCTTGTGCCTGACACACAGAGGCCCATAGTACTTGTTTGTTGTGTCTTACAGACCCCTCATTTCCAGGAAACTGCTGAGAGTAGGTGTGTGAAATGTTCAAATAGGAAGTGCATATTGAACAAAAGCTCATCTGAATTTTGTTCCAGAACCAAGATCAGTGGAGTGACTGTGAGAGGCCTAGCCTCAGTCCTCAAACCCAGGACTCTCAGCCCCACCCCTTCCTTCTTAAGTAAAGGGGCTCAGCCAAGTCCCACACTTGTCCAGGTGCACTCATTTAACCACCCGAGGCTGTACATGTCAGACACTCTCACAGTGTTCCCTTCCCGAAATTAAATAGTGTCTTGCTTCGGGGATTTTTCCATCTGGCTTGGCCTAATGGAGAAGGGCAGGGGCTCAAAAGTGGAGACAGAACTTCCCATGGCAGCAGGGTCACCACTAGGCTGTTGGTTTGGGTCCAGGTGCCTGGAAGAGCCCTTGTCATGACCAGGGGCCTTAACCTCATTGCTCTCATGTGTGTTCTTGCTGACCAGGAGCTAATTGAAGACAACTACACCTTAATGGACATCAAGAGCCTTCTCCAGGAGCAGCTGACTGTCGCTCGGTCCCGGGTCGATAAGCTGTATGAGCTTGAAGAGGAGAACGTGCAGCTGAAATCAAAGCTGCACCGCCTACATTTGGTAGGACAGGCTGTTGTCGCCACGTGTAAAACTGTTGGGGCAGTTTTCGGTTCATGTTGTGCCCTTCTCTGATGTTCAGCTACTGTGTCGGTGCTGCTGCCAGCACAGTGACTCGCTGACGGTGGAGAGTCGCTTGCTAGGTTCAGTGGCTTGAGTGGGCACCACTGAAGCCTCCAACACAGAGAGGGCCTGACGCTGTGTTGCTTTCTTGTGAGGATGGAGGGATTGGGCCTCTGTTGCAAAAAGGGTCTCCTCTGGCATTTATGATGTGGGTTGAGCTGTGATGTGTGAGTCCCTACGGCCTTTCCAAGGCGTTAGGCCTGCTAAGGGGCGACGGAGCTGCCATCATTATAGCATTTGCTCTAAAGCCCTGTGCTGTACGTCACTTTGTTCAGACACCGCTCAGAGAACTTCATCCCCTAGGACCTAGTGCTGGGGTGGGCAACCCCTGGCATACGTGCCAAACATGGCACGCCAGTAACTTTTGCTGGCACGCGAAACCCTCTCTTATAATCTTTCATTTACAATTGTGAATCTTTGTTCTCAGTGATGAATTTTGTTAAGTCTCATAATAGGAGTAGCCTGACGGATGAAAGTAGTAGCTCATGCATATCTCTGAAGGTCACGAAATAGAAACCTGATGTAAAATCTCTGTCATCAGTGATGCAGCAGCAAAAGTTCCACTGATAATATCAAACAGAGTCATAACATTTTCTGTCAGACTATCAGTGTACATGTATACATTAAAAAATAAATGTATTTTTCATCATCATATACTGTGTTTTTGTTACTCAAATGAATTTTATTATTTCTTCAAGGTTCTTCACATATGTGCACCTTAAGAGATACCAAGTAGGCATAACATGTTCTCAAAAAATTAGGGTTGGCACACAGAAGAATTTTGAGTCAGAGATTTTGCTGGTTTTGGCACGCACTCACAAAAAGGTTGCCCACCCCTGACCTAGGGCCTTGGTCACTGGGTCAACATACTTTTTAGTGGTTGTAACTCTCACAGCTGGGCCGTGTGTTGGAGTCATTTCTGTGCAGCTGTGTTTTTGGAAGTGAGCAGGGGCATGGAGGCCCTTCATCCTGGGGAAATGAGGGCAGATGCACAGGGGCCGGGATCTGTCCAGAGCGTGCCCCAGTCAGCATCCTCACCCCACCCCCTTTTCTGCACATTCAGGCCCGGGACACAGACCAGCAACACCTTGAGGAGCTGCGGGAAGAGAACTTGGCCCTCAAGGCTGCACAGGGGCAGAGTGTGGAGGAGTCCACCCACCTGCGCTGGGAGCTGGAGCAGCTGTCAGAGGGTAGGCAGCAGCCGATGGTGCCATGGAGCCAGCCTGATTGAAAACAATTACACTTTAATGGATACCAAGGGCCTGCTCCAGGAACAGCTGACTGTTCGGCTTCTCCATAAGCCAGGGAGCTGAGCCCTTGGCTCTGAAACTCATATGTCAGCCCAAGTAAATAGGGTTTTATTCAAGGGCCATTTGAAACTGTTTCATTGCAATTCTCTCCAAGAACATGAAGGGCCTGGCAGCCTTGAAGTCAGGACATGAAATGCAAAGGAAGTGCTGCCAGATTTCTCAGTTCCCATTCAGCTAGACACAGGAGCTTCCAAATGACAGCACGCTGACACCCAGAGGGTGTCTTAGATCTCTCCGTGGAGCACTGGAAGCTCTGGATGCAGGAGACGTCCCCAGTGGTCACTCGCCTCCATTATAGTTGTACCCGGGGCATGGTTTCCTCCATTGATTTCATCATCGGACAGATGGGTGTAGTCTGCTCTCCGTCTTCCTGGGCTGGGGCTGCTCAGTGGCTGCTGTTCAGGGGACCCAGGCCTCTTCCACTTCCTCTGGTGTTTTCCCCCTCCCAGCCCCCAGAGGAGGTGAGGGGTTGGCCAGGGAAGGTGGGTGGGGTGGCCATGCAGCAGGAGCCTCAGCACCCAGCAAACAACAAGCCAGTTCCTGTGTCCAACAATAGCACGCGTGCACCTGTGAGTGCAGGTTAGGCTTTGCTTAGAGCCAGGAAGGCCTTTGGCTGGGTTGGGGAGGAACTATTTCTCAATTCTGAGCAACATTCCTCAGCATCATGGAAAGGCTGTTGAAAGCAGCTGGGTATTCCTCTCTTCAAGGTGTCCCATCAGCTCCAAACCTAAAATCAGTTCATTGAACTATGAGTCTGTGTGAGAAGTTAGTTCTTTCTGTGGTTTGGTGTCTCCTCACTCCTGGGAACCCAGGCTCTGGGAATTCAGGTTCCTGGGGAGCACCACTGCCCCCTGGTGGGACACAGAACTGGTGCTGGCTGACAGGGAGTGGCTCAGACCAAATGTGCTTGTTAGAGACCAAGGTGGCTGATGGGGTTGGAAAGCCTCCCTGATTCAGATGCTCAGTGTAGCTTATGAGCCCTTTCAGGTCAGTGACTGACTTCTTGGTGTTCCCAACTCCTACTGCTTAGCTGGGAGCTCACGAACAAAGTGTGTATACTTATGTGTGGTTGGGGTGGTGGCTTCTTGAATCAGAAAGGCCTGGTTTAAAGTCCTGGCTCCTCTACTTGTTAGCCAGGTGACCTCTTCTGCACCTCAGTTTTCTTATCTGCAAAATGGGGGTAATGAAGCTGCCTCACAGGATTGCTATGGGTATCTTGTGAGAGAAGGCAGTGAAGCATTAGACTGTGCCTGGCCCGCAGGGTGCCAACAAAGGATGGCTGTTCTTCTCGCCCTTGTCTTATCCAAAGATACCCATTGCTCTGCTTCTTGGGGTGCTCATGAGCAGCCCTATTAGCAGTACAGTGTGATAAGGCTCCCAGGGCTGAGTGTGTGGCCCTGGAGGGACAGGTGAGGGAACAACCCTGACCCCTCATACATTCATGGTTTCCTCCTGAACAAGCCCTGGGATTTATCCAAAATCACGCACCTCCTGGTGGCAGGGCGGGGCCAAGAACGCCCGTTCTTCTCAGGTCTGTGCTCCCTTTTCTGTTCTGCATTCAAGCTGTTTAAAAGCAACAGAGGAAATCTGCCTTTTTCTGGCTTTACCTTATGTTTTCATCTCGCTTAGAATTTTTTAAGCAATTTGGATATATTGTCTCATTCTTTTTATTTATTTTTCTTAAATTTTGCTGATGAGAATGAGCGGAAGAACTCGTCAGGGGAGGACTCGACCTCGCTTGGCTGAAAAGGTGGTGCGGGCTGATCCACGGAGGGCTGTAGAGTAGATGCAATCGGCTGTGGATCTAAGCAAGGTGTTAAGTCAACGTGGCCTTGTGGTGCACATGTTGAGACGTACGATGACAGGCTGAGTCGACTTATGTGCCTCTTAATGTCAGCTATTTCTTCCTGAATGTCCTTTAGGTCTCTCAAAACATGGTGTATCATTTCTATAATGACCTGAAATTGAGGAGCAGATGCTTCAGGAGGTTTCTTTAACATGTGGATCAGCTGGAGAAGCGCGGTTCTAATGCTGCAGCCTGATTCTGCAGATTGAGTCTGGGCAACTGACAGCATGCCCTGTACTTGGCTAACTGTTTGCTCCATTATCTCAGGATTCAGTGTCACAGATTCTTGAGTAGTTGCTATCTCTATTATTTCCATTGTTTCGGATTCTGATATAATCTTTGTGTGGCTGGATCGCTTGAGAACCTTTCCTTGTCTCCACTACAGCAGCATGTGCTATTTCCTGGGATAATTTGGTCTTCTTCTGTCTCCTGGCAGCTCTCACTCTCGTCACTGGATTGGACATCGTAGTGGCTGGTCTCTAGTAGCCTATCGGCAATTATCGCAAGGGCGCTAGTGAGAACTCTTAACGACATTGTGTCCCTGTCTCATTCTTTTTCAATGCAATTGTGAAAGTACAAAATGAAATCTCTGACTGAAGGAATTTACCCAGAGGTGGCAAGTACTGGGCATATGTGCCCCATAGCCTCTTCCACCCACAGACATGCGGGTCAATGATCGTGTCCCCCCTAAACTCCCGGACACCCACCACTCTGAGGCTGGCACAGAGAACACACTCTCTTTGCCATCT
Organism: Myotis daubentonii; assembly: GCF_963259705.1. Lineage (NCBI taxonomy): Eukaryota > Metazoa > Chordata > Mammalia > Chiroptera > Vespertilionidae > Myotis > Myotis daubentonii. The sequence goes on along the minus strand of NC_081851.1, from coordinate 16,013,602 downwards.
GTTAGTCTCTGCAATCCTTGACTTGATGGTCAGGTTACAACTTTGTAAAAAAGTGGTTCCAGCAGTTCCACCATCTTGAACTTTTGCATTGGCTTCTCTCTGCCATCACCTGCTTTCTTCTAAGTTCTGCTTGCTCCCCTAACAATCCCAGCTGAACCAGCAGAGGGGCCATAACCGCCCGAGGAACCCTCATGTGCAGACAGCAACAGCACCCTGGGAAAAAGGGATGGCACCCAGCTGACACGCCCAGCCCCCCAAACCCAAGGCTCAGGCTAATGGCCATCTCAGCGCCGGGGGCAGAGAGCAGAAGCTGAGGCCCCTGGAATATGGGCTCTGACTCCACTTTGCTCTTCAGCCTCCAGTTGCTTCCTGAAGCTGGACCAGGAGAAGCAGAGCCTCCAGGGCACCATCCAGGGGCTGCGGGACGCCTCCCTGGCCATGCAGGAGAGCAGCCTCCAGCGCCAGGAGCTGGAGAAGGAGAACCAGCAGCTCAGAAAGCAGGTACCCGTGGGTGCTGTCCGGAACATACGGGCATATAAGTGGCCAGGGGGAGCACCTAGGTGTTGGTGAGCATGCACAGCTGGGGAAAGGCAGAGTCCAGTGCAGCCACGGTTATGGTAGGGGGACAGGAGGCCTCCTGGAGAGGCGTCACGAGGCAGCATGAGGAGTCCCTGCAGCAGTGAGACCGCACACGATGGACCTCTGTGTGCCTCGTTGCCTTCATCTGTGAAATGGGGTTAGCGATGCACCCACCAGTAGGTGTGGTGAGGATGGTGTGAGTTAGTGCAGGCAGAGGGTCCCGCGTGTGGTAAGTGCCTCATGGAAGGAGAGCAGCGCCCTGTTAGAAAGCACCGGGCGGGGCCCAAGTGCGGGCCGGGGTCACACAGTGGCCGGTCACTCACGCAGCGTCCTGCACCCCGAGCTCCGCAGCAGGTCCGGTTCTGCAGGGGGCGGGGCGGGTACAGGGAGAGTCTCACCTCGAGGCCTTGGCACCGCCCATCTGGGTCCCTTCCCTTTGCTGAGCATCATGGGCTCCAGCCGCTGCCAGTCTCTCAAGGGCTCTGGTCCAGATGCCTGGCCATGTCCTCTGCAGAGGAGGAGGTCCCCGGTGGGTCGCCTCTGTCCTGGCACGAGGGCGCTGTCTGCAGAGACTGTCGCCGGCCCTGAGGCCAGCGGGCTGAGGCCATTGAGGGGAGCGCGAAGGGCCACCGTGTTCCTGGTCACCAGGCACAGGGACCCCTCCTTCAAGGCCACCTTCCAAGGCGGCCGCTGTGTCCGTCCCACGTCCCTCGGTCCAGGGAGGCTTCCGCGCTCCAAAGGTCAGTCCAGCCGGTGTCGGGCACGCGGACTCCGGCTCCGCGAGCCTCCCTGGGAGCCATGGCCTTCACAGAGCGCTGTCCTCCGAGCTTGCGCACTCGGTCAGTGCACTTTGACGCAGGCCAGAGGAGCGTGATGACGTTTACGTAGGCGACGCCTGGTGGCCGAGGACCTGGGCTCTGGAGAGTGCGCAGTGGGAGCGTCAGGAGGCCCCCCTTGGCCTCACACGGGAGGGCGGCGCCCGCAGGGGCAGTGGCGGAAGCGGATCTGCTCGCTTAGGTGGCGACCTGGACACTGCAGTGACCGCGGGGCTCCTTTTCCCGCCTTCCCGCCAGGCGGGGCCAGTGATAACAGTGAAAATCCCAGAAGGTAGGATGGCAAAGCAAAGCAGTTTGCATTTGTGAATCTCCAACATGCATTATCTGTTCTTTATGCAACGCATCTACTTAATGCAATAAAACTCTTTGGAAGGCCCAGCAAAACCCAGTTTCTCAGGAAGTAGCCATGCCTCCCAGCGTCATGTGAGAATTCAAGCCCGGCCTCGACATCTCCTCACAGACACGGAAGGGCCTGGATAACATGGCTCCATCGCCACAGGCAATTGAGAGATCTCTCTCTTCTCCAGAAAACGTTCAGAAACAAGCAGTGATGAACGTTCTGAGACAGATGTCATAGGGCAGGAAATGTGGTTCTCCACAGCTGGATCAGTCAGGATTTCCCCATCAGCTCAGTCACACAATCCTGGTTATCACGAGTCTCCAAGCTCCCAATGGCGTCAGGACACACCGTCATCGCTGCGCCAACCAGGCAGAGCTCTCCTCCCTGCCCAGGAGCAGACACGATAGCCGTGAGCAGCACCCAGAGGACACGGAGATGGTCACTTCCGTGAGGACAGGAACCACCTGGCTGGATCCATGGCCCCGACAACAGAAGAGGCAGCAGGAGAGCTGGGAAGGGGCTTCATCTCCAAACGAGCAAGTGTCCAAAGGACAGTGTTTTTATAGGGTCGCCCTAGGCTGAGTTGGTCTGTGAATGTTTCGTTAAAACTGTACAGAGCAGTTTTATAAGTTGCCACATTTCTTTATAAAATTTTTTAAACATATAGCTATATTCTAATACAGAACTGAGAAGACTTGTGATGGCAGCTTTTACATGGATAGCCTTTCACCTCAGGGTTTCATGAAGAGGAAAGGGTTTTATGCAAAAGAAAGTTCCACAATTCCTAATCGTTTTAGAAATTGAGGAAGGCGCGTGTTCTATGTATCGGTTGTATCATAAAGAAAATATTTTAATGCTCTGTTATCTATGGTATTGCAAGAACCTGCTTATTAGTGAATCACATTTTGTGTATATAATAGAAAACATTCAAGTTGGTAGTCTAAAATGCAGTAGTATTTTGTTAACAAATGAGAAAATGTCATTTCAGTGATTCATTTTACTAACATTTGAGAAAGATTATTGGTGAAGTTTGGTATTAATCATATTGTTTAACTTCATAGAGAATGTAAGTGTAAGTTCTGTGACATGCTCTTTGAGTTTTGCCCTAATTGGTTATCAAGTGTAAATCTTCACTTCCTATTTCTTTCTAAAACATTAGAATTTTCTTGTTAAATCATATTTAAATAACTGAAGTCACTCAGGAAGTTAAATATCTCTAAATGTATTTTTTTAATTAAAAATTCAGTGCTAGTGTAAATTCTCCTTTTCAGGAAGAACAAAAATGCAAATGCGGAGTCAGATAAAATGATTTACTGAAAGTATGGTTGTTTGGGAAAAGGTTCACAAAGCCTTTCAGTGCTGCCTCTATTACTGAAACTTTTTTTTTTTCTTTTTATTACTGAAACTTTAAAAGTTTACATTTTTTAAAGTCCCTAGGGTATGTGTGCAAGGACACATTTTATTATAGGGATTATGCATGTTGTCTTTCTGTTTGAACATTTGAAAGAGTTAAGACTTATACACGTTCTAGTTTTAAACATTTTAAATCCTGTTAAAGCTTTTATGTATCAAGATGTTTCCCTTAAATTGTAGAACTAGTTTATAAAGGATATATTTGGATCCTGTTTAATAACTATAGCATTTTGTACTGTTACTTTTTAATATATTGAAAACATAAAACAAACAAACAAAAAATAAAACAGAAAACACTGGTGGGTCCCGAAGAGAAGCCGGGGTGGAAGACTCGCTCCCGTGTGGAGACCATGGATGGGCCGTTTCAGGGTTTGGCTGCTGGTGACAGGAGTGCAGTGCCCACTCTCTCCTTTCGGTTGAGGGGATGAGGAAGAGGAGATGGCGGGACTGCATTGCCTTTCTGGACAAACCAGGTCTTCCCAGTAGCGCAGTAGAACAGACATCTGGGAGGACAGACAGGCTTCCCAGCCAGGTTCATCCTACAGTTACCAGGACCCCATTCACATGGCAAGAAGGGCCCCGAGAGGCTAGCAACAGCCTCCCTGTGCAGGTCATTCTGGGTCAGAGGGCCTCAGTCCATGTAGCCACCACGGGTGACAGAACTGCTTTGTGGGCTCTGAGCACACCTTGTCGGGTGCCTGGATTCCGGATGAGGGAGGCGCAAGGGCACTCTTTCTTGCTGACCACCTGGCAGGACTGGTGCTTTCAGGTGTCTGGTGTCTCTCCTGACCTGCCCAGCGGTCCTGCCAGCGTCATTTGCTGAGGCGGCCCCGGCAATGGCAGGGACGTGGGCTGCAGACCGGAGACCTGGGTCCCGGAGGTCATGGCTCTGCTGGAACTTCATCTCTGGGTGAGGCTTGGGACCGCCTCTCCTCCTGTGCAGTGGTTTCTCCAGGCCTCTTGTGGGACATCTGAGGTTCGGTGACTCAGGCTTCTCGTCCTTTGAGGCACCGTGTGTCTTCTCCCCGGGGGCCAGGAGGAAGCCCCTCCTCATGCCGTGTCTCTCTGTGCAGCACAGCTCAGGGAAAGCCACCAGACAGTCTGGGTTTTAGATTCATGTGGGCGGGGCACAGGGTATGTCTCTGTAAATGGCAGCCTGACCTTGGCCGAGATAGAAAGGCTTGACCTTTAGAAAGATGAGAACCTCCAACGGGGCGGGTCCTCAGGGGTGAGCTGCAGAGGCCTGCACTGTAGCCTCTGGCCCAGCTCTCAGCAGGCCTGAGAGATGACCCCTGACGCATCTCCTGCCCTCGGGGTCCACTTGGGTCCCTCCTCCGCACACACAGGACTGGTGGTGGGTGCTGCCTCCCCACATGACTCCTTAGCCCTGTCTCTCAGGTCCCATCCCCACTTCCTCTCCTGATCAGTTCCCTGTAGGACCCCAGGGCAGTCCTGCTGCAGCCCTTGGGAGGCCTGTCTTGGCTCTGAGCCCCTGGTGGGAGGGAGGGGCTCCCTGTCCTTCTTAGCCCATTCAGGGCCTGGCTGCATCATGGGTCCTCCCTAATTTTGGATCGATGGTGCATCTGGGCCATCAGCTAAAAACCACAGGGGACATGGCCTGACATTGACCTCCCTGGAGCCAGGGCAGGCCCAGCCTTGGACACGTCCAGACAACATGGCCCTCTGGGTGGTGTCTGAGAAGGAGAGACAAGGGTCAGCCAGGACAGTCGGCCCGGAGTTCCAGGCCCCCCCGGTGCCAGCTCGGCTCTCCCACCGCCCAGTGTCGCCCAGGCTGTAGGCTCGCTTTGGTTTGTGTAAACCTTAGTTTCCTAAGTTCTCATCCTTCCCTGTAACTCACGACCCTTCTGTGGACCATAGAGAGGGTGCGTCCCCCACCCTTACTTGGCACTGACATCTAAGAGTTCATTCCTTCAGGCAGGAGTCCTGATTTTGAGAGGAAGAGGGCAGCCCTTTGGGGCGTATCATGGGAACACAAGCGCAGCACAGGAACTGATGGGCAGGCCCCTGGCACCCCAGTGCTCTGGAGACCTGGACCTCCCCACAGGAGCCCTCGGCCCAAGCCTGGTGCTTTGAGGATGATGGGAAACCCATCTCAGCCTAGAGAGCTCTCACTAGGGGAAGGGAGGGCCTTCAGGGAAGGACAGGAGTGAGGGCTCCAGTTCCACGGAAAAAAGAAGCAGAGAAGATGGGGGTGTTCAGCGGTGGGGGGGAAGGCGGGTGGACAGGGGGCAGTCACATTTTCAGACCAGAAGCAGCCACACCACATATGCAAAGGTTGGACATAACATTCCTTTCACTGGGACAGACAGGGCGGCAGGGGAGAAGAATTAACAGTAAGATGGGGAGGGGGGTGGACAAGGGAGGAGGTGGGGGGCACACACCCCAGGCCCCGTCTGAGAGAGCAGGCCTGGGGTCGGCCCACTGCGGTGCGTTTGGCTCTGCTGCATCCTCACTGTGGGGCTCTGGGCAGATCACTGGACTCCCTGGGCCGGTGTCCTTCTCTGAATGAGGGGGAGTGACAGCTGTGCAGGGCCTTCCCCCTCAGGGCCAGCTCCAGAGTAGGCGATGCCATCAGGGCAGATGCCTGCTTCCTGCTGAGCCCAGACCTGGTGCTAGGAAGTGAGGCAGCGATCAGGAAGGAGAAGAAAGGTGTTCTCACTTGTGAGAAAGACTCAGACACATAGCTCCTTGCAGCGCCTTTTGCTGTTGACCCTGGCTGGGTGGGGCTGCCCCGTCCTCGGGTCCCCATGTTGGGGCAGAGGGCTGGGTGTGCCCACAGGGTGCTGTGAGGGCACGGATATGAACTCCACTGTGCCTGACCCTCCCCGTCATGGGCAAGAAGCTGCCTGCCTGCTGCTTCCGAGGAGTCTGGAAACTGTGCCCAGACCTGTGAGATAAAGGCTGGGCGGCCTCACCCAGGAGAAGTAGGCAGAGCTGGCATTAGAGCAGCGATCCTTCCGGGAGTTTGTCAACCTGCCTGTGCCAGGCCGCCCACAGCCAGGTGAATGGAGCTGGCTCTAGGTCCTGCTGCTCACAGGGTCGCTGGACGTCTGAAGGTCCTGCCCCCAGAGGTTCTAGTCGGTGGCTTGAGATCTGGGATGTTTAAAAGCTCTGAGAGCCACCTGATCTGGATCGTGGGGCTCCTCTGTTTTAGTTTTAGAGCCGTCATCCCAAACCAGCATCAGGGTCACAAGTCAAATGCAGGCTCTTGGGCCCCAGCCCAGAATGACCATGTCAGAAGCTCTGAGGGTGGGAGGGGCCTGGCGCTCTCAGGAGGGTTCATCTCTTGTTGTACCTGCCTCCTGCCAGGTGTGAGATGAGCACGTCACCCTGACAGAAGCTGGCGCCCATGCCTGCTGCTTGCTGGCCCTGTCAGTTACAGAAACCCGCTTGTGGTCACAGTGTTAGCAGGGAGCAACCCTTTCCTCCTCCCGTGTGGTCATGAGTTTGGTGTCAGTGGGAAGGGACAACAGCACGAGCCTCGCCTGGGAGTTGCACCTCAGGGCCCACCCTGAGACTCAATCTGCATCCATCACGGTGTTCAGGTGTCAGGCACAGAGTGTGAGACGTGTGGGTCCAGGCAGTTCATGTTCAGGGAGTGGGCACTGGTGGTTCCCGCAGAAGAGCTCCGTGTCAGGCCGCTGATTGGGCAGTCGTCCAGGCAGGATGGAGCTGGTCTGGCCTGGGCGCAGTGGGGTGTGGAGGGGGAGCCACATGGGGAATGAGGACAGGCCTTGGTGGTCCATTTACTTGGAGGGGAGAGGAGGGAGAGAGATAGCAGAGGACCCCTGAGAGCAGCTGGATGAATAGGAATGTCACCAACTGGGTGAAGTCCCTGTAGCACATCCAGTGGTGGCTGCTGGCCCCAGGAATGTGGCCTTACCCTCAGGACAGTAGTGGACACGGCCTAAGACAGAAGCAGTGAGAGTGAGCAGTGGAAAGCTGGGAGGGAAGCTGACCGACTGGTGTCCATGGCCTTTTTCTCTACCATGAGCTGGAAGTACACACCATGGGCTGAGAGGTGATGGTCAAGGGTATGGGGAGCTCACTGCCCAACTAGGCCTGACCTGGGCAGCGGCTCAGTGACGCCACCCAGGAGCCAGGCTTCTCCCTTCCTGCTCTGCAGTCATGGCAGTGGCTGATGTACCTCCCCAAGAAGTGGGCAGGAAGATTTTCCCCTTGAGAAAAGGCCTGATAAAGTGTTCCGTGGGGCTGACAGGTTTCAGGTTTGCTTTAAAACACAGTTCACTCCCTGAAACGGACTTTTGCATGGGCTGGGTCTTTGGCTCTGCAGATTGAAGACTTGCGAGTCCAGGTGGAAAGAGAAAAGCAGACCAGTCAGGATCTGGAGACCCTCAGTGAGGAGCTGATGGAGGAGAGAGAGCAGCTGCTCCATGACATAGAGACCCTGAAGGCTGAGAAAGCCCAGGAGGTAGGCCCTCCAGCACCCGTGCCTACGCTGGCGCCTCTGCCTGAAAGAGGGAGAGTCCAGGGTCACAGCCATGTCCTGGGAATCCAGCAGTGATTCCTGGGTTACCAGTTTCCTTGTCAGCTGCAGTCTGGCCAGCAATTCCAGCCACAGCAGGGGGGCAGGGATAGTTATTGCCCCCAGGGGCACTGGCCATCTTGTTTTTGATTGTGATGACTTGGGGGAGGAGAGGGGAGGTGCTCCTGGCTGTGGTGGGGAGAGGCCAGGATGCTGAAAATGTCCTGCTGCACACGGGACAGCCTGCAGGACAAAGAAACATCCCCCTTTAAATGTCCAGCATCACTGAGAACCCTGGCAAACCTCCAGGGTTGATCCACCTCACAGTAAAAGAAGTCCCAGGGTAGGCCTCCCAGTGCTGGGTCAGGGGTTCAGGGATGCCAACCAGGCTCTAGGCTTCTCCCTTCCTGTTCTGCAGTAAATCAGAAGAAGCCTTAATCAATAAGCCAAATTTATTTGGAGTCCTATTCATTTTCGCTAGCACTAGCGGGCCCAGAGGAACTCTTGCTTCTCAAATCCTGGGGCCCAATATGGTGGAAGTCTTTTCAATTTATATCTTTTTCAGCTCTTTGTTTTCCAAATTTGGAATGAGACTTCAGGACCTTCTGAGAAAAAGTCGTGTTTGCTGGGACAGGGCTGTGAGACCATATCTCAAGGCCTGGCTTGGTACCAACACTGACTACTCTGTCTGGGGCATATTTTATGGCCTCTCTGGAATGGGAAGTAGTCTTATTTCCCTATTATTTAAGCAAGTAAATGTTTACAGAGTAGCAGGGTTAGTTTTAAACAGCAGTTTTTACCCAAGATGAAAGTTACTATACTTCATAAAGTGTTCCATGGGGCTGACAGGTTTCAGGTTTGATTTAAAACACAGTTCACTTCCTGAAACAGACTTTTGCACGGGCTGGGTCTTTGGTTCTGCAGATTGAAGATTTGCGAGTCCAGGTGGAAAGAGAAAAGCAGACCAGTCAGGATCTGGAGACCCTCAGTGAGGAGCTGATGGAGGAGAGAGAACAGCTACTCCATGACATAGAGACCCTGAAGGCTGAGAAAGCTCAGGAGGTAGGCCCTCCAGCACCCGTGCCTCCCCTGGCACCCCTGCCTGCAAGAGGGAGAGTCCAGGGTCACAGCCATGTCCTGGGAATCCAGCAGTGATTCCTGGGTTACCAGTTTCCTTGTCAGCTGCAGTCTGACCAGCAATTCCAGCCACAGCAGGGGGGCAGGGACAGATATTGCTTCCCAGGGACACTGGCCATCTTGTTTTTGATTGTGATGACTTGGGGGAGGAGAGGGGAGATGCTCCTGGCTGTGGTGGGAGAGGCCAGAATGCTGCAAAATGTCCTGCAGCACATGGGACAGCCCGCAGGACGAAGATCCCCCTTCAAAGGTCCAGCTTCACGCTCAGAGCCCTGGATAACCTCCAGGGTTGATCCACCCCCACATTACAAGAAGCCCAGTGCTGGGGCAGTGGCTCAGGGACGGCACCCAGGAGCCAGGCTTCTCTCTTTCTGTTCTGCCAGTCTTGGCCGTGACTGTAGTACCTCACCAAGAAGTGGGCAGGAAGAATGTGGAGGGTGAAGAGACAGAGGGAAGGCCTCCCGGGATCCTCTGTGGACATCTCATAGGCCACACCTGACACATGACTAACCATAGCTGCAGGGGAGGCTGGGTATCAGGTACTTGAGTTCTTCAGCCTCTCTAGTATTGCAGAAAAGGGGGCTTGGAGTGGTGCTGTGTATACTTAAGAGACATGCATCCACCCTCCCCTGATACGGCTTCCAGTCTAGCAGGTTCAGTGATAGATGACAAGCCAGGTGACTTCAGATCTGTGCTATTGAGGGAATATACATGGGTCCAGGGCGAGTATTGTTAGGTGCAGGACATTTAGAATCGTGGTGCAGGGCTTCCCTGAGGTGCAGTCAATCATACTGAGACCTGGATGATGAGAAGGAGCCAGAGAAGCTGGAGGCTGGGGGTGCAGGCAGGTGAGCATTCACAGCAGAGGGAAGATCATGTGCAATGTCTGCAGGGGAGAGTGGCGTGAAGAGCCGCCACTGGGGAGGGCGGCCAGCTTGTCGGGCCCCTGTGGACCAGGGTAAAAAGCACCAAGGAAATCAGTTTCATTGTTTTAAGTAAGAGAAGATGTGGTTTCTGTTTCTAAGTCATCTGGCTGCTGTGAAAGTGTTTAGACTTGAACTGTCTGGGTGAGGATCTCCGTGCCCTTCACCTTGTGTCCATATCAGCCCTTTGGGGAACATTAGGACGTCTTTTGGGTCCATGATGAGATGGTCATTCCAGACCTACACTTTGGGCTCCTAGTTTGGACCGAAATCACGCCTGTGTCCTTTCCATTGTGTTTTCCTGAAGATCAAGGATCTTGAACAAGTGGTGTGTTCGCTGCGGGAGCGTTCACAGGCCAGCAGTGAGGCCTGCGTGCAGGACATTGAGAATGAGAGCAAAGTCCTCCACCAGACGGTGATGGAGACCAGCAGCAGAGTCAGCAAGCTGGAGCGGGAGCGGCAGCAGCTGCACCAGGACCTGGAGCAGGTGAAGGAGCAGGCGACGCGGGCCCAGGAGCTGGAGCGGGAGCTGCACTGGCTGCAGGAGGAGAACGAGATGCTGGCCATGGAGGTCAGCGCCCTGAGGACAGCCCCTGAGAGGGTCCACGCCCTGGAGCGGGAGAGCCCGGACCTGTTGCTGGAGAACCAGAGGCTGCAGACGTCTCTGGACACCCTGCAGCCCGAGGGTCTGGAGCGGGACAAGCAGCTGGACACCAGGGTAATTCTGGCCTCAGAATGAGTTAGGACGGATTCCTCCCTGTCAACTTTCTGGTGGTTTGAATGCGGTTGGATGGGTGTTGTGTAAATATCGGAGAAATGGGTTGGTAGTGCTGTTCAGGTTCTCTATGTCCTTACTGATTTTCCATGTACTTTTCAAAGTAGTCAGAGAGGGTACCCAAGGAGCTTATCCAGAGAAAGGGCATAAATTGCCAAGAAAGGTCACAGGGGCATGGAGGGGCCCAGGACTAAGCTTAGGCCCATGTGACAGTCTGTTTCTGCCCTGGCCTTCCCACAGCAGTTCCTTAAGTGCAGGTAGAACTGTCCTCAGCTCAGCTGGGTGTTGCCTGTCCTGAGGGTCCTGCTATTTTGGTGTCCACACTTGACCTGCTCTTGGCCCCTCCCTGCATGTGGGGATGTGGGGTTCTGGAGTCTGTGGTCCCCCTGGGCCTGCACCTGGTGAGGCATCATCCCCTTCTCCCTCCCGGCAGGTGGAAAATTCCACTCTGAGCTCCCAGAGCGCCTTGCTCACTGCGCTCACAGAGCAGAACACGCAGCTCCAGCACCAGCAGCTGGTGGCAGCCCACGAGGCCCTGCAGCGGGAACACGCGTGCCTGGGTGCGCTCCATGAGCACCTGTCTGGGGAACATGAGGCCCTCATGGATGAGTACAGCCGCCAGAAGACACTGCTGCGACGGACCCTGGAGCTGGAGAGCAAAGCTCTCAATGACAGGTGCGTGCCTGCAGTTGGTGGGTGACTGACGGGCTCCCCTAGGCTCCTGTCTCCTCTTCACTCTGGCCCCTCATGTTTCCTCTGGTCCCGCTGCTTCACATTGAAGAGAAGTAAATAAATCCACCATCACCCTCAGCGATGTGGAGTTGGTGCGCCTGGAGGCTGAGGGGCAGGAGGATACCCCAGGGGAGAAGGGTGTGCCCACTAATCCCGGCTCTGGGACACCAGGTGTCAGCATTGGCGTCCCAGCTCCCCTCAGGATTCCTACCCCCTCTTCCTTTTTTCTCCAAACCAAGGACAAGGAGGGGAAGGTTCACCTCGGCTGCCTATGTTCAGGGGCGTGCCTTACCGAGCTCCCCGGGCCTTTTCCCTGTACAAGTCTCACAGTCTTGGCTTCTGATTTTCTTTTTTACTTTTAATTTTGGAAGCTTTGGAATATATGGACCCGTACGGGATAGTATAGTGAAAACCCCATGTTCCCCTCACGTGCAGCAGAATTACCAATACTCTGTCATTCTCATGTCACCTTCACCTCTGACTCTTCATACACCTTTTTTAAAGGTAAAACTGATGTACCTTAAATGCATAAATCTTAACTTTGTGCTTTTGCCAAATCAGGGCTTTGTGTGCATGTAGTCAGCCAACTTCGGCTGAGCTCCTGTCCTGGCAGATCCCTGACTGCAATGGCCCCGGCAGGTGCAGCAGGACCCAGAGGCTGGGGGAGGTGTGTAGTGCACAGGGCTCCAAGGCGGGGGAGAGAGAGGGAGAGATGCACTACAGAGAGGCTCTCCCACACTTGGAGCAGCCCAGGAGGGAGCTGTCCACTTCCTGTGCTTGTGAGTTGTCCCTGCTGAGTACTTCTCTTGCCTCTGCCTCAGCAAGATGCTAGGCAAAGGTTGGGGCTTCCCTGGGAGCAGCTGAGGTGCAGGGATTTGGCATCACAGGGACCAGGAGGGCACTGAGCCTGCAGAGCCTGCAGAGGGCGCCTGCTGCTACTTGATCTTGGGGGCGATGATGTTCATTTACACACTCACCCAGTGCTTCCTGTGGACTCTCTCTCCTTAGCCTTCCACCCCTTTCTCCACCCAGATTCCCATCCTTTGGGGGTGCCGAGACGTCTGCTCCTATCAGACTCTCGTTCTTCCAGCCAGAATGAGCATCTTCTGCCTTTGGCATCTCCATCTCTGCCTCCTCCGCACCCATCCTGTGTTCACGAGACGCTTAGTGAGCACCCACTGGGCGCCTGGTGCTGTCTAACATGGTTTGAATGCACCCAGCTGACTACTGATGGGAGCCTCCTGTGGTGCCCACCCCTCACCAGGCACTGCGGGCCCTACCCTCAATGCCCTATGATAACCGTGTGGATATATTCTTATGGCTGTTAACATGGGAAGGTTTGTGCAGGTGGCATTTGACTGGTCTGAGGGAGGAGTTCATTGCTCTGCCTATGACTCCTTGCTTGGTGGACCTACTGTGTGATTCAGTGGTTTTTGCTGGTTGGACAGATACCTGGAGGCCCTTGGTGTGTCTGCAACAGGGCTGCAGGTTGGAGGTGGAGGTGCCTGGAACACTGGCCGGGGGCTCTGTATTCATTTCACCTGACACTTGCCTGGGACACTCGCTCCTTCGTTTCCCTGGTGGACATGCACTGGGTGTCAAGCCTCGTACCTGGGAGTCAGTGGGGAGAAGCACTCGCAGTTTCTGCCCTGCAGGAGGGTGGTTACTAATGGTTGCAATATGCTTGATCCTGTGCTTTTCCAAGACACAACAGGGAAGCAGGAGGTGGGGACCCTAATGGTCCATAAACTGTTTGTCAAACCTGAAAGCCTGATAGAGCCTCCACCCCCACCTTCCACTTCCCACATCCCGTCCCAGCAGCCTCCACCCATGGCTAAAGGCCACAGGAAGGAACGTTTGTCTTCCAACAGCCACCTGAGCAGGTGTCTGAGTCTGACTCCGCACAAGTGTTGGCTCCAGGCAGATGGTACAAGTACAGCTGATATGGGGTGGGCTTGGATGGAGGGCTGCAGGCAGGGGCTGAAACCCTGGAACCTGGGTGGTCTCTGCCAGCCTGTCTCTGGGTGTGGACACCTTAGGAATGGGGTCTGGAAAGGGTTTTGCCTGCCTGGGGAAGATTGAAAGGTGATGACTCAGTCTCCACTTTGGACCTGGGGGGCCCCCCGAGTCACCCTGAGCAGGGAACGTTCCTGCAGGACGAGGCACAGACTGGGACTGGTCAGGGGCTCCCTCTTGTGTTCTGCTGCCCCCCAGCGAGGACTGTGGGGGACCCTCTTCAGACTGAGACAGGAAGGAAATAAAAGCCCGAGCTGAGGGGGAGGCTGTGGGAGAGAGAGGGCAAGGGCTGGACTGGGGGTGCCTTGAGGAGCAGGGTGCGGAGTTGTGTTCCTGAGCTGGGGTGGAGAGCTCACCCAGGGCCCAGTGAGGGGGATCAGCTGTTATGGGCGGTGGAATTCTGCTGTATTTGCAGTGGTTTCTTTGAGAAGGGCATGGAGTTCAGAAAACAGTGGTTTTGTTCCCAGTGGGATGAAGGAGGGAGGCTGCTTTGACAGGGACTGGAAGGGACCATGGAGACACGTCGGGTGGGAGGAGGGGGACTTGCCTCCTGGGCTGGAGGAGACCCCCAGAGCTGGCCCAGTGTCTGTCCCCTCTCTCTGTCCATCCCCGTCCCCTGTCCATCCCCTCTCCCTCAGCTCTGCAGAGAGAAGTCGCTCACCCAGGCTTTGAGGTCTCCCTGGATGTCCATTCCTAGCGGGTGTGTTTCCCTTCAACAGGTACAAGGACCAGCTCCAACATAAGGCGGCGCTGGAGCAGCTGGGGACGCTCTTGACCACCGAGCGGGAGGCTCTGCAGCAGGAGCAGAGGACGAGCGCCATGGCCGCCGAGGAGAACCAGAGGCTGCAGCGAGAGCTGGACAGGTAACCACCAGGCCCCCTGCAGTGCCTCTGCCGGGATGTCATTCAGACTCACTCACTCAGCACCCGCTGAGCTGAGCTCAAGCGAGACCCCTGGTGATGGTGCATTTTTACCAACCCTGCCCTGGAAGCAGCTGGTGGGATCAAGGTAAAGGGGCCTCCAGCTGGTGGCTGGAAGGAAGGACTCGGCAGCTGGGATGGGGCATTGTCTCGGTTTGGACAGTCTCCCCTCCCACAGTTATGATGCTGATGACTGTCAGGCAGGGGCACCTGCATCCTCTCACACCAGCGATTCCGTGAGGGAGAGAGGCTCGGTCCTCAGCATTCACGCATTCCCATTTGTGAATTCACCTCCTGGCTGAAATGTACTGGTGACCCCCAAATCAGTGCCCGTGGCCTGTCATGGACGTGCCCAGAGTGGGAGATACTGGAGTCTCCTGATGTGCACATTTGCAGCTGAGGTTGAACAAGGCCTTTGACTCCAGACTTGTTTCAGCTCTCACCTACCAGCGTCCTCTTCATGGGCCACTGAGTGCCATGGTGTTCTAATTTGTGCGCTTTGGTGGCGATTTCGCTGTTTGAAATGGCCCCCAAATGGAGTGCTGAAGTGCTGTCTAGTGTTCCCAAGTGCAAGGCTGCGCTGGGCCTCACGGGGAATATTCGAGTGGCACACAAGGGTCATTCAGTCCCAGGTATGGTGCTGTTGGCTCTGAGTATATTACACGAGGCATCTTTATGTCTTCATCAGTTGACAAAATGTGACCAGAGACTGTCAGGAACTGGTGGGAAAGTTTCAGTACTCACTAATTCAGGGTTCGCGTGGCTGGGTAGAACATTATACTGCAAATCACGAGAATTGACTGAGCTATTGTTATCCTTTAAAAAAAAAAAAAAAAAAAAAACAACCACAGCAACAGAGGAGGAAACAGGCTCAGGGAGATTAAACAACTTGTTTAAGGTCAATATTCCTAGTTAGTGACACAGGCAGGATTCAAATCCAGATCTTGCCTCAACCCAGAAGTATGACCACATGAACCCTTCCTTCCCACAGCCCTGATTTAACATGTGCTGTGGGGCTGTAAACTCAGCTGCCTGCAGTGGCCAGGCAGGTCCAGCAGGTGGGGAATTAGAGTCAGCAATAGACCAGGCCCTGGTGGAGAATACACCTCAGCTAGAGGCTGTCAGCTGGGAGGCAGGCCTGGCTGCCAGGTCATCCTTCTTTATGCTTTTTTTTTTTTTCCTGAGAATAAGATATCTGAATGTTGATGGGAAACTTAAAATTTTTGAATGCTGGTAAAATAATTTTTTTTAAAGCTGCTTTCTGGGGGCGGGACAGAGCACCGGGAGGACCTGGAAACATTTTTGAGGCTCTGGACCCTTAAACCTAAACCCAGCGATTATTCACAGGACCACAACAGAAGAATCTTTTTATCTTTTTCTGTTTCCTTTCTTTGTTATTTTATTTTTTGTAGTTGACTTTATTGGAGAGACATCAATTAATAAAACCATACATGCTTTAAAATGAAATAAAATAGGATAAAATAAGTAAATGTTAAAAATTAAAAAAAAAAGCTGTGTGAGCCAAACTTGACACACCTGTGTTCAAATTGAGTCCATGAGCCTCTGGTCATATGAGCTTTTTGGTATATATCTTCCCCAGGAATCCCACTCGGGTAATGATGATGGTGATAATTTCAGTGGGTTTAGGTAACAGTCCAGAATCTCCTATTTTATTTATTTCAAGTGTTGAAATTAGAAAGGGGCTTGGAATTGGAAGAGCAGGACATAGACATAGAGTCTTAGAGCAAAAATGGTCTGATTCAGTATTTAAGTGTTTGAAACAAAGAACCCTTTTCCAAGTAGGCAGATGTGCCAAAGCAGAAAAGCAGAAAGGACTTTTACAGGGATGCTCTGTTGCCGTGGTGTCCGAGCCTGCCTGTCCTTCTCCCCCAGCCCGCAGTGGGGCACCTGGGGTAGCCTCCTGAAACCCCAATGAACACAGTTTGAAAAACGCTGATTTTGTTCAACCCTTCATTAACACATGAAAAAAACTGAAGCCCAGAGAGGTTGCAGTTTAGATTAAGGTTGCACAACTGGGACAGAGCCTGGGAATGCGCCTCAGCCCTTGGCCCTGTGTCTCTCCACCCCTAGGGCCAATTCCCTGCACCAGCAGCTGAAGGGGGAGCAGGAGGAGCTGCAGACCCACAACAAGAAGCTGCAGACCTCCCTGAACGACACCCAGCTGGAGGTGAACCGCTGGCAGGCCCTGTACGAGGGACTGAAGGGGAAGCATGAAGAGCTGCAGACCCACAGCAAGAAGCTGCAGACCTCCCTGAACGACACCCAGCTGGAGGTGAACTGCTGGCAGAACCAGTGCAACTGGCTGAGGGAGGAGCTCCAGAGCACGGACATCTCGCTGACCGAGCAGGACAACCACTGCCAGGTGAGGCCAGGGCTGGAGGCCCCAGGACCCTGGGTGGGCCTGCTCCCTGGGCTGATGCGGTGGGCTCAGCCAGGTGGGAATGGGTCCTCATTGGCATCTCTGCTCGAAGGGTGTGTGTGAATGTCACTCAGAGGCAGAGAGGAAGCCAGAGGCAGTTGACTGGGACAAAAACCATGACTGGCAGGGGTGTGCTACAGAACACCTTTCACCTGATTTTTGCTTTTTGTCGGGGAGGTGCATGGAAACAGTCAAGTACCGTTTTATCTCTGTCCTCTCGGCTGAGCACTCTGCTCTCTATGTCATCTCATTTAATTCTCACAATGATCTTGTGAGCTGGGGTTCCCATCCTTGTCCCTCTGAAGTAGCGGGTTGGAACCACGTTTGTCTGAAGACAAAGTTTGGGACTTCCTGCTACACCAACCGCGATGATATTCTAGAGCAGGAGCTGGCCAGCCTCAGCCCAAATTTCAGGTCCAGTTTCATGCCTGTTTGTGTACAGCTGAGAACCAAGAATAGCTTTCACAGATTTTAATGACGGGGGAAAATCAAAAGTAGGATAATATTTGGGGGCAAGTGAAAGTGACATGAAATTTAAATGTTGGTGTCCACGAGTAAAGAATTTTGGTTTGTTTTTTTAAACACAGACACACCCATGCATGTGCATTGTTTCTCTGGCTCCTTTCCTGCTGTAATAACAGAGTTGAACAGTTGCAATGGAGACCACTGTTGGCCCGGAAAGCCTAACATATTTAGTACCTCGCTCTTTACAGGATAAACGTGCCAACCCTGCCTAGAACAGAGAGGTGCAATAGGAATATAATGCAGGCCACCACATGTAACACTCAGCTTTCTAGTAGCCATATTCAAAAAGTAAAAGGAATCAGGTGGGATTGATGTAGGGGTCTGTTTTATTTAACCCTTATATCTAAAGTATCACATGTAACCCCAAAAGCTTATTAATGAGATTTTTTTATAATATGTTTTTACTGACCTTTTGAGAGAAACATCCATCAGCTGCCTCCTGCATGCCCTCTACTGGGGAATGGAGCCAGCAACCCAGGCATGTGCCTTCCTCAGGAACTACACTGGTGATTTCTTGGTGCATGGGATGACACTCAACCAAGCCACACGCACCGGGCAGTTTATTAATGAGATATTTTACTATTTTTTGAATCACTATTAAGTCCTCGGAACCTATTATATATTTTGCACTTATGGCTCATATCAGCTCAGACTGGCTGCGTTTTCAGTGCTCAGTGGCCACACGTGGCCAGTGGCTGCCTGATTGGACGGTGCAGCGGCAGAAGGCTTGGCCATCCCCATGGCATTGGCCGTATTGGTCATGCCAGCTGACGTAGATCATACCAAAATGGCCATCTTTGTGCACGTGGCCTTTTTCTCTTTTTGGAAGTCGATTCTCAGCAGTGGAATCATGGGAGCGTGTGGTGTTTGAGACATTGTCCATCTGTGTTTTAGCTGGTCTCCCGCCTCAAGGGCAACTTGGAGGGAGAAAAACGTGACCTGCAGAGCCAAATCCAAAGGCTGAAAGAGCAGAACCAGAGGCTTCTCCAGGAGGATGTGGAGAACAAGGACCAGCTCCATGAGGAGCAGCAGCAGTACGTGTGAGGGGTGTGGGCTGACGGACGCCCGTCAACAGAGGGGTCGTGGCTTCCAGCTCCATGACTAGACCGCGCCATTCTGGGCAGCAGAGTACCCCCTGGGTGCACTGGTGTCCCAGGCAAGGGGACAGACTATCTTACCAGCACATCTTTCTCATTTTCCGGGGAATGGTTCTAGATTTCTGCAAATAGGGGTGGTTGGCTTTGTTGGCTTTTCAGAGACACTGCCCCCTGCCAGACACTTCTTAATCTTCTTTTGGGATCAAGTTCACTTTGAAAAATACAACAGTGATAAAGAGAGGCTCCTAGGGAAGGACTTCAGTTCGCAGGCTGAGCCCTTTCTGGGTCTGTTTTTCCCTTAATGGGCTGGAGAGTGGGTTGTTGGTGCACAGTGGCTGTCCTCCCTCTGCTGACATTGCCTTTGCTGACAGGCCTGGCCTTGTGAGGTACACATAACCAGTTACCCGGTCTTCAGGAACCGGTAGGGGTGGTGGGATGTGAGCAGAGCTATGTGCACACAGAAAGATGCTGAGGAGCTTCCTGGAAATGGAAGGAAGCATGGTGGTGGGAGTTGGAGTTCTGCTGCTGACAGGGATGGCGAGAAGGCTAGCCAGTGTGTCGGGGGAACAGGGGGTGGAGAACGTCAAGGTGGAGCTTGGTGTGGTCTGGGTGCAGGGAAGGTGCAGGGAGTGGCAAGAAGGAAGGCTGGGGGAGGCAGTGCTCAGCCATGGAAGGCTTCCATGCCCGGCTAATGAGTAAGATTCACTGGGAAGTGGGTGATTAAGGGATGCTGGTGTACAGGGCCTAGGAAGCTGCCAGAAATGAGGGCAGGAGGAAGAGCCTTGGTGCTGGAAACCTTGTGGTTTGGAAGTCAAGTGACCCGAGATGCATCTTGTGGGTCCAGGGTGGTCTTCACCCCTCGGGGCTGTGCTGCTGGGACTGTCCTTCCTTGTGATCAGGAATGGCTGGCCAGTGTGGGACAGAGGGACATGGCCACAGTGGCCACTGGGGCACTATCCCAGCTCCCCAGGGTGACGATTCTGCTCACTGATCTCCCAGATTCATCTGCTCTTCTACAGGGGGCTCAACACCTACCAAGGATGGTTGACATGGGAAACCACACTGTACTTTTGGGGTAGAAGTGAGAGATTGTAGCCTGAAGAGGGCTCTCTCTAATGCAGCTGGTAAAAATTACCAGCAGAGGCCGGGCAGGTGCAAACTAGAAGAGTGGGGACCTGGTACCCTGGGGATGATCTGATGATGGTTTTGCATTAGAAAGTGTCTGTAGGAGGTCAGAGAGAGGGTAGGCTTCCTGAGCCTGCTCCGAGCAGAGTCTGCCCCAGTCTGGGATAGCTGTACCATGAGTTTGTGGGGCTAGGGGACAGCTGTGGGAACACAATAACACAGACTAGAAGAACAGAGTCCGAAATGAGGGCGCTGGGAGCAGAGCAGGTCCGTGGCCAGGGACCCAGTGGTTTGCAAGCGATCACTTCTCGCGGGTGCTCACTTCGTGGTGAACTTGTGGGAAAGCCCTTGGATTAGGGGGCCTGGTCACCTTCTTGACTGAAGGAACCTGAGCAGCTGCCTGGATGCCAAGGACTCATTTTCAGGCAGGAAAAGCAGGGGTCTCAGCTGTCAAGGCCACATGGGTGAGGAGACAGGAACAGGACAGGCGCTGGCCGCCCAGTGGGGGCGCTGTATAGCGAGCACTGCGTGCATGGCTCCTAGACAGACAACAGGAAAGCATGGCATGCCTTCTGCTTCAGGAAGGACAGGCTCCCTTTCCCAGGAGCAGAGGTGGCCTCTGGCAGCCCAAGGTTTAAGAGGTGTCTCTCTGGTCCTTTCTGTGTTTTATAAATGTGAACTGACTTCCCACATTTAGGAATTAAGAGATTGTGCTTCAGAGCTGGGGCTTCTGGATCCTTCGGGAAATGCAGTCAGAAGCTCTGCCACATGGAGAGCGGCGCTTCGTTTGCAGGCCCCGCGTTAGGTCCCAGGTGGCACCAAGCGCTCAGCCTCGCCACAGGCCCCCACTCCTCCCTCAGGTCCTCCCAGGCCGCTTTGCTCCTGACCTTCTCTGTCTGGCTCCCAAAAGGCTTTGAGTTTGCTTCACTAGAAGTGTTAGCAGAAGCCCAACATTGGAGTGGGCCCTGGTCGGAGGTCTGACTTTGCTAAACTGACCTTTTTAACCTGATGCCCGTCTAACTCACCGAGGGCAGACCCCTCCCCACCACTAAAGGTATCGTTGGTCTGCACCCGCAGGAGCTAGCCTAGCCCTGGGTCTGACCCGAGTGCCCAACGTCCTGAGCTGACATGGCTGGAACCCTCGGGGTTTCCCAGCTTGAGTGTCAGATGGTTCGGGGTCTCTCTCCTGAGGTGACATCCAGCCTGACCCTCGGTGTTCAGCCGTCTCCTCGACGTGTTAGGCTCCTGGACCCACGTCACATGCTTCCATCCCCGTATTCCCAGCTCAGGGGTCATGGTGGTCATGAGCACCGTGATGTCTGAGTCCCAGAAACACACTGGCTCCTTCTGGGCCAGGTCCCAGGCGGGTGTGATGCGTCAATTTATGTGTTTTATTTTAAAAACCAGATTGTTTTTTCTCTCTCCTCTGTTAGAGACAAATTAAATGCCTTACAGAGACAAAATGAAAAACTGGAAGAAAAAAGCATGGCTCAGCACAAGGTCCAAGATCCAGCGCCAAGGAAGTGAGTTGATTTAAGCGTCAGTAGCTTACACACAGGACAGAAAGCTTGCTTTTTCACGAGTGGGGGAAGCTGTAGCACCTAGAGCAGTGGCCAGTTTGTTGGGCCCGTACCTTCCGCTGTATGGCAGGTCCCTGTGTGCAGGTCCCTCCCAGCATGGAAAGAATTTAGAGTTTCTTTCAGTCCCGCCCTCAGTTCTCAGGGTTATCCTATGAGGGATGGTGAATGCTGCTGGCCAGGAGCCTGTTTAAGGGCAGAGTCTGTGCTTTTAGAGCCACTAAAGCAGGCATATCAGCTTTTGTCTCAAGATTGCCGGACCTAGAAAATTATGCTTCAGTTTTGGGAAGGAAGCTTGGGGCAGATGCCTGGACCAGCACCCCTGTCTTCAAGCACAGGGACCTTTTGTTCTGCCCTCCATTCCTCTGGGTTCACTGGACCCCACCCCCAGGGCAGGTTCACAAACACGTTCCCTTCCACAGAGAGCAGCAGCCCCGTTGGTGGGCCGGCTTGGTCCCCGAGACTGCCGGCCTCCGTCAAGCAGGGCTCCCCCTGGGCCAGGGCCTGAGCCCAGGAGCTGCACCTTCCCATTGACCTGTCCCAGCCCAGCCTTGAGGTCAAATCACATGAATCCGGCAGGGCCTCTCTGTAGAAATCACAGAACCACAGAATTTCAGAACCGCCACCTGACCCTTCTGTTGACAGGGAAATTGAGGCACGGGTGAGGAAATTGAGTGACTTGTGTAAGAACAGTGCTGTTTCGTGGCAGAGCCAGGATCAGAACCCAGCTATGGTCCCTGTTAGATTAGAATGCTTCATTTCCTGTTAGCTGCAATGTATTACACTTTACATTCACAGTTTTCATTTATTTACTTATTTTTTTTAATCCTCACCCAAGGGTATTTTTCCCATTGATTTTTAGAGAGAGTAGAAGGGAGGGAGGGAGGTGACAGCAGTGGGAGAGAGAGAGAAAAAGAGAGAGAGAGAGAGAGAGAGAGAGAGAGAGAGAGAGAGAGAGAGAGAGAGAGAGATGAGAGAGACACATCAATTGGTTTCCATCTGCACACACCTCGACCGGGGCCGGGGATCGAACCTGCAACCCAGGTATGTGCCCTTGACGGGGGATGGAACCCACCACCCTTCAGTGCTCAGGCTGATGCTCCAACCACCAGGCAACCCGTCCAGGGCTCACTGTTTTTACTTTAAGCGGCCCACTCTCCTGCCCTCTTCCCCTCACCCAGATTCCTCAATGCTGGGAATGGGCAGAGTATGCCAGCCTATTTCACGTATTATTACCGCTAGCAGAAAGTGAGGAGGTCCCTGACTCTTTCTGAAAATAGCCTTTTGGTGGAATTTTGCTAACCAGCATGATTAGGTCAGCACAGCACCACTTCCTGCCCTTTGCACAGTAATTAAGAGCTGAGAGCTGGGTTTGAAGTTCTGTTTTTCCGAGGGGCTAGTGTGGGTTCCTGCATGATGAAGGCTTCTACCACCCCTGGGTCTGGGCGAATTAACTGCCCATTGTGTGCCACCTCCTGAGCCTCAGGTGGGATGAGCATGGTGATGGCAAAAAGCACCCTCATTCTGAACCAGATTAAGCGCCACCTTCTCAGGCTGGTGATGGAAATCCCAGCTTGCATAGGGCATCTGAGACACCTGCTGGAGGGGCAGTGAGGGTTGGCTGTATCCTAAAAACCTACTTCTTACAGGAAAAAGCACTGGATTGGAGCTAAATTCTTACTCAAACTCATCAAACTAAAGAAAGGCGGTTCCAGAGAACGACGAAAGTCAACCCCAGAGAGGCCTCCCTGCCTGCTGGGGTCCTCAGACCAGGCCTCGCCCAGTACTTCTCAGCCTCTTCAATCGCAGCTGGAGCCCCTCGAGGCCACCCCATGCTGCTCAAAGGGGACAGAAGAGCAAGGCACCTGCAGGGGGCCCAGGGGAAAAGGTAGGAAGGGCTTACTTGGCTGCAGGCAGGAAGTGAAGGGGGGAGGATCTTAGGTCTCCCTCAGGGATGGGAGAACCAAGGAGACTGCGTGCTAGGTGTGTACATGTGTGTGCGTGTGCGTGTGTGCATGTGTGTGTGTGTGTGTGTGTGTGTGTATGATGCTGAAGGGGGCGTGCTCCACACATGCACATCTGTCTCCTTTGGTATGTGAACATCCAAGTAGGAAATATAACCCCCAGTGTTGTTGTACTCTCATCCCAGAACAATTCAGTTCCTTTAGCATGAGGAGCCTCATGCCTCATGGACACTGTGGTAGGGACTCGAATATCCAGACCTGGTGTCCACACAGTTACTGCAGAGAAAAGCTCCACAGCAGAGGATTTTTGGGTTCCCTGTTTCCTCCAGGCCTACAACAGGCCATTTCTGTAGGGAGATCCGCGGTGCACTTAACACGTGATTGACAGTTGCAAGGTCTTCAGCAAGGCCTCTTGTGGCTCTGATCTTCCTGTCACTTTGACAAGTGGGTCTGGTTTCCTTCTCTAACTTGATCTGGCCTTGAGTCCTGCCACCACGGGGTGCACTGTACCTCATCATTCAGGGTTGTCATGTGGAATTGCCATAGGTTCTGAAGCGGATTCCTAGTTGCATGTGCTGTATGTATTTAATGGAATCTAAGAGGCAGTCAGGACAAGGGTGCTCACATAAGAAGATAAATGGGTTGTGGCAGTGACGATTTTTTCATAATTGCCACCTGGCTGACAGTGACTGTGAGTCAGGATCGAACCTGCATCCTGATTTCAGAGATGTTAAGGTTTGGGAGAGGGGCTGTTGGGGTCCAGCCCCAGCAGGTCCATGGGTTCCCAAAGGTGTGGATGGAGTCGGGGAAGAAGGAATGACACGGAGACAGCGTTCAGTTGATCAGCAGCCTAGCCAGGTTCTTTAGTCAGGTTCTCCAGCCAGGTTCTGTCTTTATTCTCCTGTTACATCTGTATTTATACCAGTTGATTTTAATCCTATCTATTCTATTCCAAAGGTTAGGGCCTTTTGTTATCTCCATTCCAAGGTCACTACTCTATTTTTCTGTTAAGCTACAAGGAAGTAACTGAAGGAGATTATCCTAAGTAAAGATTATGTAGCTTAATCGTGATTGTTCATAGTTAAAGTGATTAACTACCCTCCTGGCACTTAGTTAAGGGGTTTTACTGATTTATTCCCTTCCTTAGTCCTGTTAATTTCTAACTCCAGGGAAAAATCCCCACCTGGGGAAACAACCTTTCTCAGAGAGGTGACCTTGGTTAAAACACATACTGCTAAGTAGGGGAGCAAACATATTAAAAACAGTATGCCATATATGCCAGGTCCCTTGAAACATATGCTGTGCAGATGTTTCTTCCCTGCAGCGACTGTGTCAAGCAGCAAGGATGGACCGGCTTCCGGCAAGGGGGAAAGTGCACCTTACTTGCCTTAAACTTGGCTTAGTTTTCAATTAAGTTTTAAATATCATTTCATACATGACTTACCTATAAACCTGCCAAACATGCACCCTGAGAATTTAAATTTTATGAAGGACACCTGGACTTCCTGAAGAGCAGCCCAGGCCTGAGACTTGTGCCCTCTCAGGGGCGGCTGTGACAGCACCAGAGCCCGTGACAAGCCGCCTCCTGAGTGTGACCTGTGTACATGCCTTTCTGGGTGACATTCACCACTTTAGGACCTCGAAATGCAAAAAGCAAAGTGTGCACAAGCATCCATACCAGTGTTTGGGGACTAATGCTCTCATTCCCAGTCTTTACAGGAGGTGGATTAGGTCAAATGCTCACATGCAGGGAAATGATAATGAAGCTTATTAACATTTATCTTGAGGCGTCTGTTGCCACGGGTGCTCATGGGGGCTACATAATTTTTTTTACATTCACCACCTCCCCTTGTGTTATTGTCTAAGTTGACTTAATTAATGATAATCAGCCTAATAGAGCTAGCAAAACTTTCAGAGAAAAGATGCTTGACTGCCCTGGCCAGTTTGTCTCAGTGGTTAGAGTGTCAGCCCTCAGACTAGAGAGTCCAGGGTTTGATTCTGGTCAAGGACACATGCCTGGGTTGAAGGCTCAATGCCCGGCCCAGTTGAGCTATGTGGGTGGCACTGAATCAATGTGTCTCTCTCACATAGATGTTTCTCTCTCTGACGCTGCCCCTCCCTTGTACTCTCTCTGAAAAAAAAAATATTCTCAGGTGAGGATTAATAAAACAAACAAACAACTGTTTGGATCCCTGAATGAGGAGGTCAGTGGTAGATATTAGTAACGACAGCCATGTAATGGGGGCTCTTTCTGGGCTCAGCACCCTTTAGCTAGTTTCACATTTTACGTCTCTCCTTTAGTTCCAAGTGCCATGTGAGGCAGGCACGATTCCTATCCCCTTTTCGGGGCTGGGAAAGTGATGCTTGACAAGAATAAGCACTTGCCCAGAGAATAAGGGGTGGTGCTGGGATCTGAACCTGTGCCTGACAGATTACAGAGCCTGAACTCTTAACCACTCTGAGCACTGCCTGCAGTTGAAGCTGCTTTGGTCCCTGAAGGTGTTGACCAAGCCTGGGGCACCAGCATTGCATAGTGGGTTCTTTCTCCTGTGGTGTGAGCTGTGGCCACCAGGTGGTGGTGTGGACAGAGAAATAACAGCAGGCCTGCTATGGACTTGAATCCTAAGTCAGAAATAGGATAAATCAGTTATGCTCATGTACATGACATGTTCAGGAAGTTAGGCCAATTGGCTGCTCCGATAAGACTCCATAATTTAAAGGTAATGAAGCGTAGGTTTGCAGTAGAGGATGCGTAGGGATCTAAATGGGAATAATTCTTGATGTTGACAGTATTTTGATCTGAAAAAGATGAATTTCAAACTCATCCTTCCATAAGAGGCTGTTTGAGATGCACAAGGACTACTAGTGAGCAGTTCAGGTGGCCTGTCCCATTGCAGCAGCCAGAAGCACCCCAGGAAGTGTCCCAAAGTGTTTGAACAGGAGCAGGAGTTAGTTGTGTGAGAGCCAAGTTGCCAGGGAGCTTGTCATTAGGGCCTAGGAGTAAGAAAAACCTAAACTAGTAAACATTCTTATTTGATAGTTTAACACATTGACATTGAAAAATAGTCTAAGGCATCGGCTCCTAGAGCAATATAGAATCCTCCTCACGTGCTAAGTAAATCCTGGGCACAAGGATGCCACTAAATTAATTAAGTGGAGTCAGAGCATAATGGCTCACTGAGTCCTGATTCTGGTTGTGCCGTGGGTATTGTTTCCAAATCTCCTGGACAGGACAGGACTCTGATTTCCCAAGAACATTTAGCTAATGCAGTCATTTGTTATTATTCATTTCATTTATTTGCTGTTTTGTTTTGTTTTTCCTTCCTCTCTTGGGTTATCCAGGGGATCACAATTTAGCAACTCAGCACAAAAAGAGTCACTTTTGGGGAAGCAGAACCGAGGAAAAGCCCAAGTCTCCATTGTCCCGTCTGGCTTTCTGTAAACGCCTGAGGTTCTCCTCTTCCTCTGACATCGAACCTGCTTCTAACTAACCCCTCCCTTTCTCAGACACTGGGGATTTCTAATCCATCAGTGTCTTCACAATGTACCTGCCTTCATGTCTGAAATTCAAACAAACAAACAAACAGAAAAACAGTAGCTAAAGGCCAGATGACCCATAGTGGACCCCTCCTCCTGACCCAAATTCCAAGCCAAGCTTAAAGTAGCCAACCTGGATTCTGACTTTAAAGGAAACCAGTTGTCCCAGCCTCTGGACCTGACTCCAGCACAGGGCAGTGTTAGGGGAGCCTCGGGGCATCCACGCCAGGTCCCTGGGCCAGGGTGTCTGTGCTAAGTGAGGCCCTGGCCCCAGTGCCGCCCCCCTCTCGCACCTGCAGGCTTGTAGACCATGCCCCTGTGCAGCACAGAACTAATCAGCGGTCGCTATGCTTCCGAAACTATGTGGCCCCTGTCAAGTGAGATTTTTTCAAGACTTATTTTTGGGCAGCTAACTTTAAATCTGCTGCCCTTGTCTCCACTTTCTGTGTCAGAGCGCAGAATCTTGGCAGTCCCTTTTTAGATGTGTTCTGTGTTTGAAGAATTGACTGCTCCACTCAGCATCTCAAATAATCGGATTGATGTTGCCAAGCCAGGGTTCAGCCCAGAGTGACGTTTTAGGACCGTGCTGAGGTCCTCTGACGTCTTGGATGCTGCTGTGAGGGCAGCAGTGGACAGACAGGACATCAGCTCACAGTCACCATCAGCTGGGAGCACTGGTCCACAGAAGCCTTTAGCTACTGCATTGTTTTCTGTCTTCAGCATCCTCATACCATCTCCATGATTTTGCAAAGTCTATTTCACCTGAGTGATACTTACATACTTTCCCTTGAATCGACTTGTGGTTTCCACTTTATTTTAAAAAGAAAGATTGTTATCGGTACTGTGAATGGAAAACCACTATCATATAAACACAAGGTCACCGTAAAAGTAAAGGGGTGACTCTCACACTGCTCCTGTCAGTTGATGTGGCACTGACTTTGTCACATGAATCCCTCTGATTCCTGGGCTGCCGTGTGCTGGTCCCCTGCCTACCTGCCCAGCATGCTGTTGGAAACGCACGCTCTCTGCCCTGGCTGCTGTCTGGCGCATCCGCCTCCCTGCTGCTCCTCAAGCTGACTTCACGCAGTGGACGCCTGTCAGATTCATTCCACCAGACTTGAATCTTGCTTCTCATCAAGGTTATCTTTCAGAATCCAAATCTCCCCTTGATTTCAATTGCAAGGCTTGGGTGCTTAAAACTTCCCCATGAGTCCAGACACTGGGGGTTTGAGGGGCAAGGGGGGCAGGTCCTGGGAGAGTGTGGAGGGCCCAGAATCCCCACAGTGGGCGTGGCTCCGGGACCATAGCCCTCCGGCTGCCTGGAGCAGGACACTGTGCAAAACAGCCTTGTCCTGATGCTCTGAGGAACTCCAGCCGCATTCGTTTTTCACTTGTATTTGGTTAGCCATCCCCTTTCCTACTACAAGGTAGTTGAAGATATTTTAGGAGTGTTTTTCCTCCCAATGTTGTTGTTGTTTTTATTAGGATTTTATTTAACTTTGACTAGAGTATATGTTCACAGTAGAAAATTCAGAGATTGCCAAACATACAAGGTAAAAATCATTCTTGCAGTCAGTCACCATGAGAGATGAAGACTTCTTAAACAGATGACTGTTAGGGTGGCAGTGAACTTCTTTCTCAAATCATAAGGGAAGCCCTTTGGCAGGGTGCACATCTTGGACCTGGAGGGCCTGGCCCACAGGTCGGGAGTGGACCTGAGCAGCCACAGGCCAGGTCTACTCACTAGTGAATCAGGGATTGAGGGACATGGTAGGGGGCCCAGTAGCTAATGTGTTGGACTTTTACCAACATTTTGCTGAGCCTCCTGAGCTCACCCTTTATTTTCTCCGGGCTGTTGGAGGCTCACACTGTGAGCCATGGTTAGAGCCAGGGCCGGCCTCCCGGGGCGTCCAACTCAGGCTGCCGCCAGGGCCCCCCCTTAGACCACAGCCTGTGAGGCACACAGCCCCGCTTTTGTCCCTGGGCTCCCTGGCCCTGCTGCCTCTGCTTCTAGGCCTCAGTGTGATCGCCCCACCTTGGCATGGGATTTTACAGCCTCATTTCTCACTGTCCTTCTCTGCCCCAGGCCCTGGGGACCTAATACCAAAGGGAGTGGCCCCACCCAGAGGCAGCCTTGACCGCATTCCAGGAGATGCCTCCGCTGACCCAGCCACCAAGCCCCGGCCATCAGAGCTGGGCTCCGGGGCCTGTTCATCCTCAGCCATCACTACAGCTCCTTCCAGCTCCACCTCCACCTCCCGCCACCCAGGCCGCACCCACGGTGAGTCACGGGTCCCTCCAGAACCAAGAGAGATGAGCATCTCGGCCCGAGGTCCTTCCCAAAGACCCCGGCTCACAGGGGCAGGAGGTGCCTCTCAGACTGAGAGGTGGTCAGCAGGTGGGTGACGCTGTGGACAGGATGGCGTCCCACACACACAGGTTCAGAGCTCAGCTCCACCTACAGCTGTGCACCTTTGGGAGGGTAACTCCGCCATCTGGACGACTGGGCCTGAGCCCTGAGACCCACACCACTGCTCAGGAATTGGTGGCACCAGGTGGCTTCCTAATGGAGGTGAACCAGAGTTTGGGCTAAAATCAGGCAACATTGGAGGTTTATTCTCCAGGGAAGAGACTTGACTGGGTCCCTGCATTGGAGGTCGGTCCATGGCGTGGAGGGCAGGTGTCCCAGACTGAACAACAAGGGGACTTGGGGAGGATTGACAGGTTGGATGTCTCCTAGATGCCAGTAGCCCAGCGTGCTCACACCTTAGATGGGACATTACAGTCCTCTTCAAGGCATCGGATTAGTGGGAGACACTCCCAGCAGGGCAGTCGGGTCACATCTTGCCAGGGGGAGCCCATGAGAGGTCAGGGTCCCCAGACACCTCAGGAGCACCTGCAACACCAGAGACAAACCGATTTGAGAGCAACAGGGTCAGCGGGCATTGTTACAGAGACAAAAGCTTTAAAATGCCCGTCATGACATCAGAGTTAGCCACTTTGCAGGGTGCAACCAGAGCAGGATGCTGTGAAAAGGAGCATCTGGGGATGAGCACTGGGAAATTTAAAATATGCAACAGAGGGGAGAAATACAGCTTCAAACTTAAAAAGACATTCTGCTTATGACCTAGAGATGACAACGTCTGAGGACAGCAGAAGAGCTGGAAATGACTGCCCTGGAGGTGTTAGAAACTGACGAGAAAAGAAGTGATTATGATTTTTCATCATCTTACCTCCCACTGAACCCTGGAAGCTATGACAAGCATAACTGTGATTTGACAAGCCCAGCAAAGACACACAGGGCCTCTGCCCTCAATGCTGCCAGGCTCAGCTTCAGAACCTGGCCCCTGGTTTACAAATCAGAAGCACCCCTGGGAGAAGGTGAGGTGAGTGAGCACAGGGCAGGAGGCAGTCCCTCTGTGCTCCTGGACAGACACTGAAACGGCAGCCACTGACTGATGGGTGTCAGGGGTGCTGTGCCCTGCGTGGCTGGGGTGGGCTCGCTCTGTGTTCCTTGTGGCCACTCAGCAGTCGGCCCAGTCTCCCAGGCTCTGCAGAGCGGAAGCCCTGCCTGGGCTCCAGCAGGAGCTGGGAGCACCACCTCCCCTGGGCCTGCCAGCAGGCTGTGTGGCTCTAGGCCCGGCCCTCCAGGCGAACCCTCTGGCTGCCTCAGCCTGGATCCCCACTGAGCCAGAGCCCAGGCCTGTTCAGATGCCTGCGGAGCCTGCCCGAGGGCCCTCAACACTGCACACCCAGCACTGCCCACGGTGATTCCCGGCAGCCCAGTGCTCACGCTCAGGGGGACCTAGAACTGTCTGCAAAATGGAGACCCTGGTGTCTGTTTGGAGGGGACCCAGGGCTGCTGTCAGAGAGCAGCTGGCAGGCCTGAGGCACAGGGCATCCTAGTCCTTCTCAGGGAAGAGCAGTGACTGGTGGCCCATGGATTCCCGACGTTGCTGGTGAGGAGATGCTGGTGCAGGCTCATTCTCTAGGGATCCCGCCTCCTCCCTCAGGTGGTGGTTCTTTCCTTTACCTTCTTCCAGGCCCCCCCAACCCCCCCCTGCCCCCTGCTGGAGAGCCCAGGCCCCTGGGAGGGGATTGCTCTCAGGGCCCTGCTTTGGGTGCAGCTGGCCCTGGAGGTGGAGGTGCTCCCGGGATACTAAGTATCAGCTGCCTTTGCTGCATGGCCCTTAGGCCAGGACACTGCTGTCCTTTGGAGTCCCAGTCATTGCGCAGGAGGAAGAGTGATTTAAAGTTAAGTCAGAGAGAGTCCCCAGTGTGAGGCTGTCCCAGCAGGAGAAATGGGAAGAGATAGGACATGCAGGGCATGTACTCCCTAAGGGCAGGGTCCACCCACCCCTCCCTCCTCCAGGAGCTGGACACGACCACGACTCAGGGCTGGGCCAGAGTCAGAGGTGGCCGTCTGGCAAAAGGCCCAGGTTCCCCGTGGATGTTCCAGGTCCGCTGACTCACCAGCATTATGTTCTCCACGGGCTAGAATTCAGATGACAGCCCCTGTGAGTGGTTCCCAACCACAGGCAGCACGGGGAGTGGGCGGTGCATGGTCCCCTTCAGCCTGGATTTCAGACCTGTTTCCACCATCAGTGCTTTTCCTTCAAGCTAAGGCCTGTGTGCAAGTCCCACACACAAAGGAGGTGAAAGTGGAGGTGTTATGCTGAAGCAGGAATGGGGACCCGCAGTTCCTCAACACCCCTTCCCTGTCTCCCCGAGGGGCCTAAGCATGCAGCTGCTGCTTCCATCTCTCCCGTGATGGGGGGTCACTCTTCTGGAGGCTCGGACTGCCCTTGCCTGAAGGAAGGCCTAGTGGCCCAGGCAGAGAGCACTGGTTGCAGGAAGGTCTCACCTTCCTCACCTGGAGTGGAGTTGCCCAGAGCAGCTCCCAGTGGTAAATTTCATCTTAGAAATTGGTGGAAACTCTTGCCATCTCATGGAGGCAGAAGGGAATCAGGGAATGAGACCAGCCTTCTCGACCATTAACAGGCGCTTCGGGTCTTTATAATTTCCGAAGAACAAAACCCTAGGAGGGTGGGGAGCTAAATTTTTAATTAAAACAAAAACTGAGAGCGTTTACATTGGCTTCGGCGTCTGAAGTATCAACAATAAGTGCAGGAGGAGCCCTATCTCCCACCCTCCCATTGCCTAGAAAGCTCCATGGTGCTGGCATGGGCTCCTGCAACTTATGGGCAGAGACAGGCTCTGTGGGGGGCATTGTGACACCGCGGAGCCCTCCCCTCTTCACACTGGGTGGAGGGTAACACGACAGGAGGAGTCGGCCACTGTTCTTGGAAGTGTCACCGAGGGGCCAGATTTATGCTGAATCCGCTGAGGAAAGGGATTGTCTTCCTAAGTGTTCTGATTCCTCGAGCTTCTCTCATCAAGAGGCAGAGGCGAAGGGGTGGGCAGAGCAGGGCTGGAATGGACGGAGGCTTTGGGAGCCGCTGATCTGTATCACAGTTGCCTTTCAGTGACACGTCCTTTTCCAAGAGGAAGGTGGGTTTTTTTGTTCAAGTTTTTCCTTCTCAAAGGGGGGGCTGGTTCTGCTTCTGTGCTCTTCATGGGAACCAAGTACTTGTTGGCTAACCCCAAACCCCAGTGCTAAGAGGCTTTATCTGATGCTTGCTATTTGGGGAGCGCTCGAGGGCTGGGGACCTGGGAGCCCTGTGCCCCAGTGAGTCCAGAGCAGACTGCTTGGCGGGGCGGGAAGGAGATTAAGGACAGCATACAGCCATGGAAAGCCAGCACATTCTTTCCTCCTGAGACCACAGCATCTGCCCCTCGGACCACCAAGGGGAAGTGGGCCCTGGAGCGGGCTCAGGCTTCATTGGGCACACGTGGCGCACACACTCTGCCCTGTCCTGGCTCCCGCCCTCACCAGGTGCCACTGTCCTGGTCCAGGCAGGGTGTTTCCACGTGTTCTAGAAAGCTCCATGTGTAGTAAGGGTGGGCTCCTCACCCCTCTAACACTTCGCTTTCTCAGAGCCGCCTTGTTTGGTCTAAACAAATTTCCTTTGTTTGAGCCCAGCCCCAGACCTCACAGACACAGAAGCACAGGCTGTCATCCCGCACAGCTCATGCCCACTGTGCACAGGGCCAGGCACTCAGGGGAGGTGGGTCCCCTCCTGGGGCATCTCCAGAATCCAGGTCTGTGCTCCTGGGGGCGCTCC
The DNA here is from genome assembly GCF_963259705.1 of Myotis daubentonii. Lineage (NCBI taxonomy): Eukaryota > Metazoa > Chordata > Mammalia > Chiroptera > Vespertilionidae > Myotis > Myotis daubentonii. Next base: position 15,980,974 of record NC_081851.1, on the reverse strand, counting down.
CCTGAGCTGTGGCAGAATCGCTCTGTTATGTCCTAATGGTCATAGTGGAGGGCTGAGTCTGGGCTAGAGTGGGTCATCGGCCCTTTCGGTTAAGGATTGTCCTTTCCGCTCAGGTCCCAGCCAGGCAGCTTGGAGAGCCATAGGGATGCATCCAGTGACAGCTCACCTCAGGGCCTGAAGGGTAAGTTGGCTTTCCTTCTGGGCACTTTCCAGTGCCCTTGGATCTGGGCTCTGAGCTTTGTGTTGTTTGTGTGATTTAAAGAAGACAATTAGCAAGTTCTTCACAGCATGATGGGTTTGCCTCCATAGGGCACATCATACAGTTTCAGGCTCAGGCCTGGGAGTTTTCACGGATTTGGGTTCAGATCCCTTCTCCTCACTGACTGGCTCTGGGCACCTGGGTGAACCACCCATCCTATGAGTCTGAGTTCCTGCAGCTTCCGGATGGGTACAGGGCCGGGAGTTCCAGTCCATCGTGGTCAGAGGACACGGGTGAGTGTGATTCCTTTACAGCGTTTAAGTTTGTTAATGGTGCAGAAGATGGTCTGTCACTGTCCCAAGGGCTAAGGAGTGTGGTGCCTCACAGCTGTTGCTAATTTCAGCTTTAGCAGGAGCTCTGCACTTCCCTCCCACATTATTTTGTTTTTAACCCCACTGTGAACTTCTAGAGAATCCCAGCATGTCCTTGCCATCCCCAGTGCCAGCCTGGGAGAAGTGTGCTCTGGGCTCCCCAGCAGGGCTCCCTGTGTTCCGTGAGCCGGAGGCAGCACAGAGCCCACTGGAGGTAGGTGAGCGAGAGTGAGAGACTGACGTGTGTCCCTCTGTGTCCCCTTGCCCTGACACCAGGTTCCTCCGACCCCACCGGTTCCACCACAAACCCAAGAGCAGTGAGGACCTGATGCCCAGCAGGGACACAGCACTCTGCCCCGCCCCGCGATGCCAGCACCTCAGGACACACTACCCTCAGCCTCCAGGAGTATCTGCCCCCCAGGATGGGCCTCTCCACCAGGAGGCATCCAGAAGAGGGGTGTGGCCCAGCCCCAGGCTTGGTGTGGACCTGTGCCCCCTGGAGCAGAGGATGGTCACCCTGGGGGAGTTCCTCTAGGAGCTTGATCGGGCTCCCCCTATGCTGTGTGAGGCCGGGAGTGCTCTTTACTCTCTCTCCCCTCAGATGGACCTGGACCAGAGGGAGACCTGGACAGCAAAGTCACAGAGAGGGATGGGGTGGGGCTGGCGCCACCTGGCTGCAAAGCTGGCTTGGATGGGGGACATAACCACTAGCCAGAAAGTGACTGTGCTGGCAGCCCGTCCAGACCTGGGAGGCTGTTCTCTCCATGGATGCAGGGAGCGGGCAGAAAGGCCAACATGGAGGGCCTGGGCCATGCAGTTTCTGTGCAGTTACTCTACGCAGCCGCTGGGCAGGAGGCGGTCCTAGACCCTCTGTCAATAAATAAACAGGAAGGCTGTGCTCCAATGACCCTTTACTTGTGGACATTGTCCTTTGAATTCTATAGAGTTTTCACAAAAGTCTGCTTAAAAAAAATTAATCATTTAAAAATGTAAGAAGACTGCTTAGCTCATAGGCCATACAAAAGCGAGTGGCAAGTCCCAGCTGGCTTTTCTCAGTGGTTAGAACATCAGCACATGGACTGAAGTGTCTCAAGGTGGATTCCAGTCAAGGGCATGTACCTCAGTTTCAGGCTCAATCCACCAATTTTGATTGGGCATGTGCAGGAGGCAACCAGTCATTGTGCCTCTCTTACATTGATGTCCCCTCCCCCAACGCTTAACCCCTTCCACTTTCTCTCAAAATCAATGGGAAATATACCTCCTCAGTTGAAGATTAACAACAACAAAAAGAGAGAGTAGATGTTAAGGGGCTGTAAAAAGTCCCCAGCACACTCCGGCCTGTGGCAGCAGCTCATACGTCCATCCATCTGCTGCCCTTTCTGCGCACTTACCCTGTGCCTCCCTGGGCTTGACACTGGGAAAATGCAAATGCCAAGGTCACAAACCCTGGAGACTGGAAAGAGGGAATGACATCAACGCCTCTCATGCTGGATGGAGAGATTCTGGCCCTGTCTCTGGGGCCCAGCCTACTGTAGTGGTTTTTGTGGGCAAGAAAGACAGCTATCAGTGCAGCGTCTCAGATCAGCTTTCCTTGAGCACAGGCCATAAATCACCATTTTCTAGGTCCTAGAAGGTTCTGGAAAGCAATTGTACTTCATTTTAATTAAGTGATCTGGGTGCTGTGCACAAATCCAATGCCTGGTGGTGTTTGCTCCTGCCAAGAAGTAGGTATCTCAACACCGAGAAACACAGCAATGAAAGGAAGCTCTCGCAGCTCCTCATTCAGGTGGAACATGTTCGAGGACCTTTTCCCCAACACCAGAAAGGTGACACTGGGCAGCCCCGAGTCCATGGAGAGGGCTTTCCCCAACCTCGATCCTTATCATGGAAATGAATTTATTCGAGAGACCATGATTGCGTGTGATTAAGCCAATTTACTAAAGCAGTTAAAGCAAGCACCTTTATTAAAGAAGCAGGGCGAGCAGACCTATCCATCTGGCTTAGGAAGTGCAAACAGGCTCTCAGCTAATCTGAAGAGCCGGTTGGGTGGGGGTCTGAGGCGTTTTACATCCTCCTGATTGTAGGTCTCAAAATTCCTCTGCTGACTGTTTGGTGCCTATTCATTCTCAAGGCCCCTCTTTACTTTGGCATGGCCTTCCCAGAATTCATGAGAGGCACCTGGCAACTTGATCTTGCCAAGCCGGAGACTGCTGGCGTGTCTGTTAGGGAGTAAAAACAAATAAAACTGCCATTTTCCCTTTCTCCTCCTCTCCTTTTCTTATTCTCTCCTTAGGGAGGCTTTTACCCATTTGCTCCGTGTCCTTGGCTAGAGAAGATAATGGCTTGTTATTCATAAGCTGGTTGCAAATGGCCCACCCTGCTTGGCCTTGTTTTAACTTTCCTGTCTCAGTTGCCCATTCCTCCTGCCCTGGAATTGCCCTAGCTCCTTGCTGTGTAACAAAGGCGCGGCCAGAGGAGCAGCCGGAACCCACAGGCCACTCTGATCTTTAAGTAACTGGTGCAGACGCCATGCTATTCTGTTTCTGAAAAGTGAAGCATGAAGCAAAACGAACCTTGTTTTAATTGAAGAGTAGAGTGTGACAGGCTCTAGATATGTTTGGACATCTGTAAACAGAGACTGTGGGCTACAACAGAGGCGGAGAGACCGGGCCACCAAGTGCTGTGTACAGTCTCCCGCTCCCCTGGACTATGCAATGTGGCCGCCCTGCCAGGACTCGCTGCACGAAAGGTTCTACGCGGCAGGCACTGTGCCCTGGGAGCCAGGGTTCTGGATCCAGCTGCTGCTGGGCTTTCTAACACACACTTCTTCCCCATGGGTTAAGATAAGGTGAGCATGATCCTGGCAGGTCAGGACTCCATTCAATTCCTGACTCAGGCACTCAGAACAGAGTGGCCTTAGACCAGGGGTGGGCAAACTTTTTGACTCGAGGGCCACAATGGGTTCTTAAACTGGACCGGAGGGCCAGAACAAAAGCATGGATAGAGTGTTTGTGTGAACTAATATAAATTCAAAGTAAACATCATTACATAAAAGGGTACGGTCTTTTTTTCCAATAGTTTTATTCATTTCAAATGGCCAGATCCGGCCCGCGGGCCGTAGTTTGCCCACGGCTGCCTCAGACTATTCACCAAACCTCAGAGAATAAAACTACTTGGGATGAAAAGAGATTGCTCCTAAGCACCAAGGGCACAGTGAACATTCCAAAGGGAAGAGCTACAGACACAAGGGTATTTGGAGTGGACAGGAATAGTAACAGCCAACATCTATTGAACCTAATACGTGCTGGGTGGTGAGCTGAGGGCTTTACCTCATGCAGTCATCTCAGCCCCCTTTGAAGCCTTGTCCCACAAGGTTTCACCCACGAGGACCCAGTACAGAGAGGGTTAGGGACTTGTCCAGGCCACCCTCCTAGTAGGTAGCAGAGGTGGGATTCAAAGTCGTGCGCTATGGCTTTCAAGGCCAAACTCTTAACTGCTTTCAGTTCAGCAATGTTTAAAAAGCACACGTGCAATTTTATGGCATGAATAGTTAATTTGGAAAATTCCATTCCTGAATATTTTGCAAGAAGGAGAAATTTCACAATGAGGACAAGCAGAAGAGGTTGATCCAGCCCCAGAGAAGAGCCTGCTGGGAGGTTGCTGGGCGAGTGCTCAGCAAGAAAAGCAAAACTCCCTGCTGTCCCATCCACCTGCTCCCTCTGCCTCCCTGCCAGCTGCTGGGGTATCTTCTGCCTTCTTGCCACTGTACATTTCCTTCCAGAGACTCGCCTCGGGCCCAGTAAGAAGGCATGGAGTTGGAAGCTGCCCAGAGGAGTTAGAAAGTGAGACACCCACCTCTGCCTTTACTTCCCTGCTGCACTCCAGCTGCCCTCCATCCCTGCCCCTCCAACCTGTCCTGACAACCAACTCCTGCAGCGCCCAACCCCAGACACTCATTCTCAGACAGGAGTGGGGCACCCTGCTGTGAGCCAGGCACTGGGGGGAAGGAAGGCCATGCAGAGAGACAGCTGTGGGACAGCGACCCCACTGGGCAGTGCAAAGAATGCTGGGAAGGGAGTCAAGGGAGCATTGAGGGCCCGCAGCACAGATTGCCTGGGCCAAACAAGACACTCCATAGGGGAAGTCACTTTCCTGTCTGAAAACTGGGGCTGGCGTTCAAGAGGTCTTTTGAGTGGAAAGGGTCACGGGATTTGATAGAACAAGGTGCTGAGTGTCCAGCTCAGGGTGGTTTAAGATGGGATACAGGTGGTGATGATGGCTGTGGACTCACCTGCCTGGGTGTGAATCTCAGTGCCTCCATTTATTACCTGTGTGACTTTGGGCAAATTACCTGACCTCTCTGTGCCTCATTCCCTCATGTGTATAATGGGGATAAAAGTATCTACCTCAGAGTGGTGAGGATCAAATGAGCTCATGCATTTCAGTGCTTAGAACAGGGCCTGGCACAAAGTGCTCAAAAACTGGGAGCTCTGTCAGAGGGAAGCTGACAGAGATGGGAAGAGATCAACCAAAGAACGTGTACCAGTTTGCATATATGCATACTCCATGGCCACACTCAAAGGGGTGGTGAAGGCCTGGGTGGGAGAGAGGAGCGGGTTTGAAGAGGTCAATAGGAGGAAAAATGGGACAGATGTAATACTTTCAACAATAAAGATCTAAAAAACAACTGGGAGCTGTGAATATTGTTATTGTCATTTTGAGCCTGGGGGGCAGAGGCTCCTAAGGCCTCCGTGAATTCTCAACAAGACCAGTGGGAGGTCCTCTGTGCTGTCCCTGCCCACCCTTGGATCTTCTTGTTCAGGCCCTGGGAAGTGGTGAGAGTGCAGGCTTGGAGGAGCTGCTCCCCCAGGTGCAGGCACGCTGGAGGGAGCACTGCCAGTGCTGAACAGCAGCGCGGGGCATCCCAGTTCCTCTTCCGGGTGGGGTGTTTCTTCTGGTTTAGCAGCCACCCCTCTGCTGGCACCGTGACCACCTGGTAATTAGTTCCTAACACATTCTATGAGGCCAATATAACCCTGTGGTCCTCGTGGGTGAAAAGACAGTTAACCATTTCCTAGAGCTCCTCCGCACAGCTGACCCAACACTTCCTTGTCTTCCTGCCAGGCTGTGTGTTCCCTGTTCCCTCTTAGGCCAAGGGCAGCTGTCAGGCACAGGGAGGTGGGGGGTGGGGGGTTACAGTCCAAACAAGGGCTTGAGCCTTGGAGGAGGATACAGCTGGCCTATGAGTGGGCGGAGAGCGCAGGCTGGGGTCGCTGGTGGGTAGGGCCTCCTGGCTGGCAATGGTGTGGACACAGGTAATCCTGTAGATGCAGGTAATCCTCAAGCCAGAGAGCGATGCGGGTGGAGAGGGCGTGGGAAGGCTCTTGGGGATTTAGCAGTGGGCAGAGGAGAGACCACTGACTTGGAGTCAGTGGCTTTGCGCAGGTCACTTGCTGTAGCTGGGACTCTGTAAAATGGAGATAAATACTAGCCATGGCCACCTCCCAGCAGGCTTGTGAGGACAAAAGAGAAGTGAGATGGTTTAAGAATACAAAACTGAGATGCTTTGCTCTACACGTCCCTTTCTCCCCCCACCCCTGCGGCTTCCAGAAGACAGGAGGGAGAAGAAGGGAGTTTCCCAAGGAAGCAGGCTGGAGCAATGTGGGCACACTGGACCACATGGATCAGAGCATCTGCCATTGAGAGCTCAGTTCCAGAACCAGATGGCTTGGGTCCAAATCTTGGCTCCATTAGAGCTATTAACTTGAGATAATCATCTACCCTCTTTTTAAGCCTCAGTATCACCTTCTTTTTTCATTTCTTTTCCTAAAGTTTTGTTGTTAGTATATAGGAAGGAATGGATTTTTGCACATAGATTTTGCATCCTGTAATTTGACTGTGTTTATTGTTTCTCATAGGTTTTTGGTGGAATCTTTAGAGTTTTCTATATATGGAATCATGGCATCCACAAAAAGTGACAGTTGTCTTCTTCCTTCCCTATTCGGGTGCCTTTTATTTCTTTCTCTTGCCTTATTGCTCTGGCTAGACCTTCCAGCACTGCAGGGGTATTGAATAGGAGTGGTGAGTAGACATCCTTGTCTTGTTCTTTATCTTAGAAGAAAAGCTTTCCGTTTTTCACCATTGAGCATGAGATTACTTGAGGGTTTATCATTTATGGCCTTCATTATGTTGAGGTACTTTCCTTCTTTTCCTATTTTATTGAGTGTTTTAATCATAAATGGATGCTGTATCTTTTGAAATGCCTTTTCTGCATCTATTGATAAGACCATATGATTTTATCCTTTCTTTTGTTAATGTGGTGTATTACATTGATTAATTTGTGTATGTTTAGCCATCCTTGTGACCCTGGAATGAAACCCACTTGATTGTGATGTACTGTTTTTTGGGGTGTACTGCTGTATTAGATTTGCTAGTATTCTCTTTAGGATTTTTGCATCTGTGTTCATCAGAGATATTGGTCTGTAGTTTTCTTTTTTGTTTTATCTTTGCCAGGTTTTGGTATCAGGATTATAGTGACTTCATGGAATGTGTTGGGAAGGTATTGCCTCTTCTTCCATTTTTTTTGAAGAGTTTGAGAAGGATAGGTTTCAAATCTTCTCTGAACATTTGGTAGAAATCACTGGTGAAGTCTTTTGGCCCTGGACTTTTATGATTTTGATGGTTGTTTCAATTTCCTCACTGTTGATTGGCCTATTTAAATTTTCCAATTCTTCATGATTTAGTCTAGGAAGCTTACACATTTCCAGAAACTTATCCATTTCTTCTAGGCTATTGAATTTGATAGCATATAGTCTTTCATAATATTCTAGTATGATCCTTTGTATATCTGTGATGTCTGTGGTGACTTCTCCTCTCTCATTGCTGATTTTGTTTATATGGGTCTTTCCCCCTTTTTCCTTTATGAGTCTTGCAAGGGGTTTGTCAATTTTATTAATCTTTTCAAAGAATCAGCTCTTTGCTTTCTTGATTTTTTGTGTAGTCTTTTTGTTCTATATTTTATTTAATTCTGCTCTAACTTTTATTATTTCCTTTCTTTTGCTAACTTTGGGTTGCTTTTGTTCTTCCTTCTCTAGTACTTTAAGATGTGATGTTAGGTTGTTTACTTGGGATTTCGCTTGTTTCTTGAGATAGGCCTATAATGACATAAACTTCCCTCTTATTACTGCTTTTGCTGCATCACAGAGGTTGTGATACGTTATATTGTCATTCTCATTTGTCTCTATATATCTTTTGATCTCATCTTTTATTTCTTCTTTGACCCAGTCATTTTTTAGTAGTATGTTGTTTAATCTCCACATATTTGTGGGTTTGTTTACTTCCTTTTTGCCATTGATTTCTAATTTCAATGCATCATAGTCAGAGAATATGCTTGGTATCATTTCAATCTTCTTGAACTTGTGGATGCTAGTTTTGTGACCTACCATATTGTCTATCCTTGAGAATGTTCCATGTGCGCTGGAGAAAAATGTATACTCTGATGTAAGGCTCCATAAATGTCAATTATGTCCAATTGGTCTAGTGTTTCATTTAAGGCCAATATTTCTTTCTTGATTTTCTGTTTGGTTGATCTGCCTAGAACTGTCAATGGAGTACAAAGGTCCCCAACTATGATTGTGTTTTGATCTGTTTCTCCCTTTAGTGCTGTGAGTAGTTGTTTTATATATTTCAGTGCTCTCTGGTTGGGTGAATATATATTAATAAGTGTTATGTTTCCTTGCTGTAGTGTCCCCTTTATCATTATAAAGTGTCCATCTTGTTATCTTGAAATCTATTTTTTCAGATATTAGTATGGCAACACCTGCTTTTCTGTGGATGTTGCTTGAATCTACCTTTGTCTTTGCAGCTTAGATATGTCTCTTGTAGGCAGTGTTTAATTGGGTTTCGTTTTTTGATCCACTCTACTACTATGTGCCTCTTTAGCGGTGAATTCAGACTATTGACATTTAGGTTAAGTATTGATGTATGAGGATTTCCTGTAGCCAGTTTATCTTTTGTTTTCTGGTAGCTCTGTGCCTCCATTGTTTTGTGTTTGTTTGTTTTTTTCTCTTTATGTTCCTGTCAGTTGTTTTTGTTTGGTGGTATTCTCTTTCCTCTTTTTTTAGCTATATGTCCTGGTTTGGTGATTTTTGTATGTGGTTACCATTAGGTTCATAAAAGTGAAGTTGCACATATACCGTACTTTTTTTTCCCTTTTGAGTGCATCTGACCTTCATCTTCCTTTGCCAGTTCAGACCTTTCCTTCCTCCCCTTTTATGTTTTTGTCACAAATTATCCCTGCTTATGCTGTAGGTTTTTTGGTGATCTTACTCGTAGTGTTGTGACCTTATGTTCTTTGTTTTAGGTAGAATAACTCCCTTGAGTATTTCCTGCAATGGAGGTTTTCTGGTGATAAAATCCCTCAGTTTCTATATGTCATGGAACATCTTCATTTCTCCTTCATATTTAAAGGATAATTTTGCTAGATATATTATTTGTGTGGGGTAATTTCTCTCTCTCAGGCATTTGAATATTTAGTTCCACTCTCTTCTGGCTTGTAGCGTTTCTGTGAGAAGTCTGATGAAATTCTGATGGGTTCTCTTTTGTAGGTCATGCCCTTCTTTCCCCTGACTGCTTTGAGAATTTTTTCTTTTGTCATTAATTCTTGACAGCTTCAATACCAAGTGCCTTGGAGAAGGCCTCTTTGGATTGAGGTGACTAGGTGTTCTGTTTGCTTCTTGGATAGGAGGATCTAGTTCTTTCCCTAGATTTGGGAAGTACTCATAAACTATTTGTTTGAATAGACTCTCTGTACCCTGCTTCCTCTCTTCCTCCTCTGGAATGCCTAAAATTCAAATACTGCTTTTTTTCTGATGGAGTCATATAGGCCTTCTAGAGCTTTCATTTTTCTTTATGCTCATGTCTCTCTCTCTTCTTCCTTCTGCATCATTTCTTGATTCCTATCTTGGATATCACTAATTCTTTCCTCCATCTGGTTGGTTCTATATTCTCTGCTCAGTAGTTCATGTTTAATCTCTTTAACTGCGTGCTTCATTTCCAAAATTTCTGATCAGTTCTTTTTTAAACTTTCAATCTCTTTAGTAAAGTTCTTATTTTGTTCATTGATTTGTTTTCTGAGTGTTCTGCATTTTCTGTCAGTATTTCCTCACATCTTGTCAGGTATTTTCAGAACTACAATCATGAAATCTCTGCCATTTATATCACATATTTCCAGGTGTTCCAGCTCGCTTTCTGGGTATTTTTCATTTTCTTTCTTGTCATCCTCATTGCTGTGGCTCTCCATGGTGTTTGCTGTCCTTCTTTGCTTAAGCATTTATCTCTGAAGAGGTCTTTCTATTATTTTCCAGGAGAAGGCCCTGAATCATGAGACTTTTTACCTCTGTGGTCTCCCAGTCTTGAACTTCTGCCTCTTCTGTAAGACAGTACAGCTGGGCTGCTTGGGGGTGCAGTTTATTTTGCTCTTACCATAATAGTGACCTCTGACTTCTGTGAGGTTCCACCCCAACCACCCCTCCTGGGCATCAGTCACAGAGGGAAACAGCGATTCTACTGCAACAGCTCTAGGTTTACAGATAATATACCCCTGGATCTGGCTCCAAGGGCAAGAGGCAAGTTTCGGGCGTCCAGGGGGTGCAGGGCTCTGTGGTTCTGTTTCTTTGTCTGACACACCACCATCAGCTCAACAGTGGAGAGCTGCACAGCAGAACCCCGTGAAAGTGCTCTGTCAGGCGTCTGCTGACACAATCACTGTTTGCTTCCTCGCCACTCTCCCTTTGGGCTGCCCCCTCTACCCACCCCACCCCCCGGGCAGCTCTCTGTTCTTCCCAGCCAAAGGGCTAAGCCATAAGCTCCCAGCTGCACAGTTGCATTAAGGGCCATCACCCCATTTATTCCCATTGCCCACCTTTATATGTTTTAGTGTGTGGATCTCTCAGGCATGCATCTGTGTTGAGCAGGGATTTCTTTGTTGAATTATAGCTGATTAACTTGTTGAAATTCCTGAGAGGAAAAGGTGCACTCTCAGGGTGCCATTCCTCTGACTTCACCTCTGGTGAGGTGTCTTGAAGATGAGGGAAGAAGCTGAAGGTCAGACACCTGACGTGAGTGACTGGGCAGGCAATAGACTAGTGGAGATGGAAGCGGGGCTGGCCTCACTGAACATGTCCTATGTGATAGCAGGAAGCTGGTTATGTCAACTTTCCCCCGGGGAGGGTGGTGCAATCTGGGCGTCCTGAGAGGGTAGAGGGGCTGAAACTACAGAAGAGCTGCTGTCCCACAGAGAGTATAAAGTGACAAAAACAAGCCAGCAGTAAATGTGAGTGTGAGGGACGTGCAGCAAGCACCCACCATCTACTGCCCAGTAGCAGTCCTTTGTGCCTGTGGCCTTCCTGTCTTACAGGACTAAAGGCTCCCTGAGGGCGGGAGCCATTTCTTCCTTAACTCTTGGTCTCCTGTGTCTAGTCTGCTACTGTGGACATTATAGCTGCTCACAAATACTTGTTGAATGAAACCCAGAGGTTCTGGGCTATCGTGTAAGCCATTCCATCTTTTTAGGCCTCTGTTTCCTTGTCCCAAAATGGGGAAAATCACAAGGCTGTTGTGAAAGCCGGGCAAGGGGGCAGAGTTTATAACTGTAAAAGATTTTGCAAACACAAAGTGTAAATGCAGTCACTACATTTTGAAATACAAATTCAGTCACTATATTTTGAAAACTTGAATCAGGCTTTGATCTCCCAAAGGCTGTGTCCTAGTTCTGGCCACAGGTTCGGCTGGGTCTCAAGTTCCCCTTCTAGCCGCCTCTGCTCCCCAGCCTGGGAACTCATGTAGGACACTTGATCAAGAGCAAGCCCCAGACCTTCTGGACCTTTGAGTCCTGGCTACTCAAAGTGTGGTGCACGGGCCCGCAGCACTAGCAGCACCTGGGAACTTGAGGCAAATTCTCCATCTCCATCTCAGACCCCTAGGGTTGAAACTCCAGAGGTGGGGTTCAGTAACCTGTTGTAGCAAATCTTCCAGTGACTCAGAGGCACCCAAGTTCAAGAACCACTGTCTAGAACAGGGGTGGGCAAACTTTTTGACTCGAGGGCCACAATGGGTTCTTAAACTGGACCAGAGGGCCGGAACAAAAGCATGGATGGAGTGTTTGTGTGAACTAATATAAATTCAAACTAAACATCATTACATAAAAGGGTTCAGTATATATATATTTTAGTTTTATTCATTTCAAATGGGCTGGATCCGGCCCGCGGGCCATAGTTTGCCCACGGCTGGTCTAGAATGTCAAAACTATCTTTTTGCTCCAAAGTGAACAGAGGAGGTACTTTAATCATAGTAAATGTTTCTTCTTTGTCCTGTAGGCTTGACTATTTGTGACTTTGGTTGCCAGACTTCACTTATCATTGGCCTAGGAAAGAGGCCACCACAAGCCATTGTTCATCTCCCCCCTCCCCGACACACCCACCCACACACACACACTTTTATATACAACAACAATAAACAACAATAAACAACTGGCTTTAGGCCTGGGGATTCTCAAGGAATTCTTAAGACCTGAAAGGACGTGTTTTCGCTGTGTCTCATTTGCCCTGTTTTATTGGCTTGTGAGGGTTTATGTTTATGAATGAATTTTATCTTCCTTTGGGCGGACTGAATCTGGACTATGGAGAACCTGAGGTCCTGGGCGCGGTTTGGGGACCTGTGCTGTTGTTGACTTCCTCGTATGTAAGCCAGGTGAACTGTTTGGCCCCACAGGTGTCACAGATAGGAGAGCGAGCAAGAGGAGGGCAAATAGGGCTGAATTCTGACTTGCTGAGTTGTGTGGGCACAGTTTAGGGGTCACAGCCTCCCATTCTCACCTTCAGAAGATGGAAGCAAAACAAAAACACAAAAAGCAAAATATAAGAAAAGTCTGGCCACTGTGATGAGAATGTAAGATGGTGCAGCCACTGTGGAAAACAATGACGGTTCCTCAAAAAGTTAAACATAGAATTACCACAGTGTCCTGCAACTCCACTTCTGGATGTATACCCACAAAAACTGAAAGCAGGGACTCAAATAGATATCTGCACACCCATGTTCATAGCAGCATTATTCACAATAGCCAAAAGGTAAATACAACCCAAATGTTCATTAACAAGTGAATTAAAAAACAAAATACAGAATATACATAGAGAAGAAAGGAAGGAAACTCTGAAACGTTACAACATGGATGAGCCTTGAGGACCTTATGCTAAGTTAAATAAGCTGGTCACAAAAAAAGATACTGCCTGACTCCACTTCTACGAAGGACCTAGAATAGTTAAATTCATAGACAGAATGTAGAATGGGGAGTGCCAGGGTTGGGGGGTGGGGAGCAGAGGGGAATGGGGAGCTAGTGTTTAATGAGGATAGTTTTTCAGTTGGGGAAGATAAGAGCTCTGGAAGGGGGTGGTGGTGACAGTTTCACACAGTGTGAATGTACTTAATGCTGGGAACAGTGCACTGAAAAAATTGTCAACATGGTAAATGCTATGTTATGTACATTTAACCACAATTGAAAACAATGATAACACTCCACTACCCTCACTGGAATGCCAGGAGAGGAGAGGGCAGAGAGGTGAGCCTGATGGAGTCTTGTCTTCCAGGTACTGAGAGGTTGCGGGTAAGTCTCAGGTGGGAACTGAAGGTGGCAGGGAGATGGAATGTGGAGCAAGAAGACCTGGATTCTAACACCAACACTTCCTTCCTCAGGTTGGCTTTGGGTGAGTCACTTCCCCTTTGGGACCTCAGTTTCCTCACCTGTGAAATAGGGAGTTAGCATTCACTCATTCCTTCCAGAAGTGTTCATGAGTGCCTCTGTTATGCCAGGCACCATTCAAGGTACACAAGGCCCTTGGAACTTACATTCTCAGATCATCAGCAAGCCGACAAGTCAATAAATGAACCCAATCTCAGATACTGATGGGTGCTCTGTGTAGCAGTGGAATAGGATGGTGAGATGGTGACTGGGGAGAGGTTGATTTCAGCAGGGTGGTCAGGGAAGGCCTCACAAGGAGGAGGAGGCGACCTCTAAGCTGACATCTGGCAGCAAAGGAGCCAACCCTGAGGTGGAGGTAGAGTTGGGGTGAAGGCAGCAGCGCTCCAGTAGAGCCAGCGGCTGGTGTCAAGACCAGGAGTGAGGCTGGGTGACCAAGGCACAGAAGCTGGCCAGTGTGGCTGGAATGTGGTGGTGATGGGCAAGGTGTAGGGAGCTGGAACCATGTTGGGCCTTGTAGGTCCCATAAGGAATTTGGGTTCTGCCATAGGTGTGATAAGAAACCATCTCAGTGGGTTTAAGCAAGAAAGAGGTGGTTCTGGTCTGCATTGTAGGTGTTGGGTGGATAACGGTTGGAGGCATGAGGGGGAGACCTTGGCTATAGAGAGAGAGCCACAGGGAGTCCAGGTGAGAAGGGAGCAGTTTTGGACCAAACCCATCTCTCACCTATTTTAGTGACATTTAGGAAAGCTGCAGGGCCCTTTCCCAGAAAAAATGCACATCTATATGATAAAAGCCTAAGTGACTATTACAGCGGAATGACCAGAACGACCAGTCACTATGATACGCACTGACCACCAGGGGGCAAATACTCAACACAGGAGCTGCCCCCTGGTTGTCAGTGCACTCCCACAGGGGGAGCACCGCTCAGCCAGAAGCCAGGCTCATGGCTGGCAAGCACAGTGGCGGTGGTGGGAGCCTCTTCCGCCTCCATGGCAGCACTAAGGAGCAGCGAGCCGAGTGGTAAGGAGCAGCAAGCAGGCAGGCAGTAAGGAGCAAGGGTTCCCGGACTGTGAAAGGGTGCAGGCCGGGCTAAGGGACGCCCCCCCTCCAGTGCATGAATTTTGTGCACCGGGCCTCTAGTACTTATATAAGATTGAGAATTTGATTTCCAGGGAATGCCTCAAGTTTATCCTCCATGAAGCTCAGGGAGGGTACTGCTGGACTGATGTCTCTGAGCCCCTCCCCAGCACACTGTACCCACTTCATGAGCCCTGGCTTGGGAGCCACAGGTCCAGCAGGAACCATGACAGAGCCTGTAGGATGTAGGTTGTGGAGAGAGGGACTCTGGCTTCCAGGTTGAAAAGCGAGGAGCCCCAAGTTGTTAAGGAAGCTCCACTTGACCTTCCAGACCCCTAACTCACCTGGAGAGGAAAGGTCCCCCCAGCCAGGCTAGTCTAGCCAGAGTCACCCATGTGTGGACTGAAGTGAGGCCTGGGTTTGCTGGCCAACTGCCACCTACTTTGCAAATCCGGGTGCCTCTAACTGCTGGAGAGACAATGGGCCAGGGTCCCTGCACCCCAGGCCTGGGCTGTGGCAAGACCTCTCTGGTTCCAGGGAGCATGCTGAAGAGTGCTGGACCCGATGGGGTAAGCCAGCCCACTCCTGGGTATCTTCTGTTGCAGGAGGAAGACAGTGAACTGTCACCTGTAAACTCCCCATTGAGCCCCTTCACTAAAGATCAACCTAAGGAGCATACACTATATTATGTTCAAATTTAACTTTAAAAAGAGAAATTAGAATTCTTTAGACATCAAGGAAAATTCATGCATAAAAGCCACTCAGGTTGAATGAATGTTTTCAACACACAAGTGGAATTATCCTAAATAATTAAGAGGTAATATACAAATGGACAATCACACCCTCACAAGATGGCGGCACCCACAGCAGGGGTGGGGCCAGCTGCTCCACACGCCTGCCACCGGGGTCACCTCAGCTCTGCCAGGAGCCTCGGGTCCTCCTGCACCCCCCACTGACTGAGGCTCAGGCAAGCAGGGCTGGCCTGAGATGCAGATAAGCTGCCGATGGTGGCTGCCCAGCTGCCCAGGGCCGGCCCGAGGCTCAGTAAACAGAGCCAAGCGCGGCTTGCATTGCCAGCAGTGGTAGCAGCAGAGGTGTGATGAGTCATTGCCTTCCCCTGATCGCTGGGTCACCTCCCACCCCTGGGGACCCCTGGACTGTGAGAAGGGGCAGGCTGGGCTGAGGGACCCCCCTCCAGTTTAATTATATCAAATTTCTCAAATTTCATATTGGTGTATTAAAAAATAACTTAGTATAGCATTTAAAAATAGAAATACTGCTCACGTTGCTAAAGTTATTTAAGCACATACATTCATTCTGATGGAATTTTAACACAAATCTGGATACTGGAGAACCTTCCTGGCCCTACAGAACTGGAGTTTAATGGGCACAGCATCGGGAGAGCTCATCGCTGGGGCACAGGATTCATGGGATGCCATTGGCTGAGGCACCACAATGACTTCCCTGGAACCAGTCATTTCTGGTGTCCTTCATGCCATGAGTGAAGGTTAAGTGAGAAGTGGACCAATAACTTCTTACCAGTATTTTCACCTCCATTGAATTCTTGACCTGCTGTAGGTGGTCAGGATCTATGGCTTTAACTACAACTCTCTGAAATTCTGTCCCAACCAGAACCATTTGGTTGTGGAGGATCTCAGTCTGACACAGGAGTGGGAGCGGGGGAGGCTCTAGGAAGCCCTGGTACAGCCCCGAATCCTGGCAGCACAGGGCACAAGGAAGGCGCCCGGGCTCTGTCACACTCTGCAGGGAGGAGCGGGCCAGGCCATGGTGAGGATGAAAAAGAACCTTGACTTCAGAAGGCCAGCTCCCTAAGCAGCTGGTACCCACAGAGCGGGAGCCCCCAAGCCAGGAGGGCCCGGAGCCCGTCCTGCCCTATGCCCTGCCCTGCCCTGGCCACCTTCTGGGGGAAGGGAATGTACTACCTGCAATGAGCACTGCTGGGGCTGGCCCTCAGAGGTCCCAGCACAGACTCCTCACCATGGCCTTAGCCGCCCCAGGGCCCACACCCCCTCCGGGCTTCCAGAGGCCACTTGGTGCGGGTAACCACCAGCAGAAGCTCCCTGACCTGTGGATGCAGCGTCCTCCACAGGTACCAATGCTGAATTCTGGCCAGGCAGGATCCAGGCAGGGAGCAGCGCTCTGCGAGGGGTGGGGTGGCGCCCTCTGCTGGCAGGAGGGTGGCAGTGCCAGAAAAGGCTCAGCAACCTCAGTATGTCTCCTCTCAGAACACTTGGTCCCCTGACGTGGTGGTGAGTGCAGGGATATGTTCTCACTTCGTACAGGAGATCCCTACCAATTATGGACAAGAGGCCTCTTCAGAAACTGCCACCAAAGGAACCCTGCTCGTCAGCAGGGCATGAACCTTTTCACACGTGGGCTCATTTACCTGGATGCCCATCTACCCACAGGAAAATGTGTTGAGTTATTCTTGCTTGTGTTTACTAGTAGTTAAGGGGTATTTCATACTCAGCTTGCTGCTTTGAGACTTGTGTTTCCACTCAACCCCAGGCCTCTGTCTCCTTCGTGTGGCCTGTGATACCTCTCCTGGGGTGTGTTCTACAGTGTCCCCAACCCATGCCTATGGGAATAGTGGCCGTGACCTTATTTGGGATAGGGCCTTTGCAGATGTAATCAAGTTCAGAGGAGGGCTTGGATTGGGTGGGCCTTACCTGCAATGACAGGTGTTCTTCTAAGAGGGAATTTGGACTCACTCACAGGCCATGTGACTGGGACTCAGGGGTGGGTGGGGGGATGGGTCTCCAAGCCATGGACCAAGGCTAGCTGGCCGCCACCAGCAGCTGGGGTGGACCTCGACCGATTTTCTCTTGTGGCCCAGAAGGAGCCCACCCTGCCCGCACCTTGATTTCTGGGGATGAGTATTTCACAGGCTGAGGTGGGAGCCCTGGATGCTGGACGAGCTTCAGTGTGGAGAGCTCTGGTCACTGCCCACCTGCCTGGACCACAGTCTCCTAAGCTCCTGGAGATAAGTACCAGAGGGGAAGGGACTCCCAAACAACACCCCCTGTCTGGGGGTTTGGAGGAGGTGGGGTGCCTGAGGCACTGGCCTGCCCTTGATCCCTGGGTACCTGACACCCATGCTGACTGGTGGGCCATGGCTGACTTCTGCCCGGGGGCCTGGGGACCAGTGTGCAGGGCTGTGCAAGGGAGAGGCAAGAGCATACACACGGCCCTTGGTGAGGATGGCGGGGCTGGTGCAACACAGGGTCAGGGAGAAAAGCCAGATGGCACGAGGCAGCCCCTAACTTCACCAGCAAGAAAACAGACCCAGAGAGAGAAATGGCTTTCCACAAACTCATCCACTCAGGACAGGTCACACCTGGAAGCCTGAGCACAGCCCACTGTTTCCTTCTGTTCCTCATTTCCCGCCCAGAAGAGGGGGAGGCGGAGCTGACTGGGCAGACTGTGCTCTGTCCTCAGTCCACCAGCTCAGGCGCCTGGCGAGGGTTTCATCTTAGGCCACAAGGAAGAGAAATGAGTGAAGCCCAGCCCCACTCAAAGCCCTTGCAGCCACCTAGACCCTTCTCCTGATCTGGGAAAGGGGGTGGTGGGAAGGAACGAGTGAGGCAGGTGAGGGGAACTCAAGGCTGAGGCTGTGCAGGGGATGGCCACCCCACCACTTTTCCCTTCAGGCTGCCCCCCGCTGAGCAGCGTGCCAGCTGGGCTTCCCTTTGGTGACACAACCAGTCTTGTCCCACCACAAGGGGGATGGGCAGAGCCCATGGAGGCCCAGTTCTGACCCTGCTCTGGGGACTGCCACCTTCTGTCAGCACCTCCCAGCCTGTAGCAGCTGAGTGCAGGTGTTACAGAAGACTGGAGAAGAACCAAGCAACGCTTAGAGAGATGGAGTTACATTTATTATTACGCACGGGCCCAGAGAAAAATGCCTCTAGAATTCTGGGCGAAGTCACACAGGAAGTTGTATTTATACCTTTTTACCCTCTTTGTCTCTCAAATATGGGGTTTTCTGGTCACCTTTGTGAGTTATTAAAGAGCCTCTGTTTTCTGGGGCTTTGAGACCTCAACCAAAGGCTTGGCCTGGTGCCAGAACTGATAAGTTCGTCGGGGAAGGTTTAATGGCCTCTCTGGAATGGGAGTAGTCGTATTTTCCTTATTATTTAGCCAAGCAAGCATTTACAGAAGCCAAATAGTAGGGTTAAAATTTCAAACAGTTTTTGTATAAGATGGATACTTCATTCCCCACTGGTTTTATGTACATGAGTCAAATCATTGACTCTTTTGTGTCATTGTTGGGGAGGGAGTTATATTGATCCCTGAGAACTATAAGCTTCATAGAATTAATTCTCTGCCAAATAAAGTCAGTGGGCCTGTTTATAAGATAAGGGCCCAGAATGAGGGCCAGGAATAATCTCTACAGCAGTGGTTCTCAACCTGTAGGTCGCAACCCCTTTAGCGGTCGAACAACCCTATCATAGGGGTCGCCTAAGACCATCCTGCATATCAGACATTTACATTACGATTCATAACAGTAGCAACATTACAGTTATGAAGTACCAACGAAAATAATTTTATGGCCGAAACCGGTTTGGCTCAGTGGATAGAGCGTCGGCCTGCGGACTGAAGGGTCCCAGATTCGATTCCGGTCAAGCGCATGTACCTGGGTTGTGGGCACATCCCCAGTAGGAGATGTGCAGGAGGCAGCTGATCGATGTTTCTCTCTCATCAATGTTTCTAACTTTCTATCCCTCTACCTTCCTCTCTGTAAAAAATCAATAAAATATATTTTTTAAAAAAAGAAGAAAATAATTTTATGGTTGGGTCACAATATGAGGGAATGTATTTAAAGGGCCATAAGGTTGAGATCCACTGCTCTAGAGGGCCTGAAGAGTCCTGGACTCTCTATTTTGCCTGGTTCTCTTAAGCTGGCTGTGGTAAAGACACTTCGGGATCCCATCGAACTTGATTGCCATGAGGGTGGTCCTTTTCAGGTAGGAGTAAGTCCTTGGGTGGCAAATTTCTTTATCTAAACATAGTCACCGGGTTTGAAAGGATGGACCAGATCAGAAGTTGATACAGGCAGAGCATCTTGCACGTGCTTCTGGACTGCTTTCTGGGGGGAACGTAAAGCCTGTAAGGACTCGAACAAAGATTGGTTATGGATTTCACATTTTTTAGATTGGGTAGGTCAGGGTCTGGAAGAGTCACTAGAATCTGTAGAGGCCCCACAGGTTTTAGGGCAGCCTCCTAGGCTGCTTCCTCTGTGGCCCTGTTCCCTCTTGCTTCTGTGCAGACCTGTACCTTGTAAATAACATTATGTACGTGAGCCATTGCAAATGAGTATCTGCTATCAGTATAAAGGGGCTCAATGGGCAGCCTGAGGAGCTACAGAACTACACACAGGAACGGCAAAACTCATTGAATGACAGACAAAGGGAGGTTAATGGCTTCCATTCTTAGTGCAACTGGCTAATAGAGGAAGAGTTTGAGCTGGAGACCCACACCAAGGGAGTGCAAATTGCCAGAAAGGCACACAGCTGGAGCTAAAGTGTTTGTCTGCCCAGTGCAATTGGCTGAGCAAGGAGCAGGAGGAGCTGCAGGTCTACACCCAGGAACTGCAAACCTCATTGAATGACAGGCAAAAGGAGGTTGACTACTTGCATTCTTAGTGCAGCTGGCTAAGAGAGGAAGAGTTGGAGCTGGAGACCCACACCAAGGGGTGCAAAATTCCCTGAAGGGCACACACCTGGCGGTAGAGTGCTGGACTGCCCAGTGCAATTGGCTGAGGGAGAAGCAGGAGGAGCTGCAGATCTACAACAAGAAACTGCAAACCTCATTGAATGACAGGCAAATGGAGGAGATCCACTGGAAGGCCCAGTTCAAGGGGCTGAATGGGCATCAGGAGGAGCTGTAGATGTACACCCAGGAACTGCAAACTTCATTGAATGACAGGCAAATGGAGGTTAACTGCTTACATTCTTAGTGTAACTGGCTAAGAGAGGAAGAGTAGAAGTTCGAGACCCACACCAAGGGGGTGCAAACGTCACTGAAGGGTACACAGCTGGCGGTAGAGTGCTGGCCTGCCCAGTGCAATTGGCTGAGGGAGAAGCAGGAGGAGCTGCAGATCTACACCCAGGAACTGCAAACCTCATTGAATGACAGGCAAGTGGAGGTTAACTGCTTACATTCTTGGTGCAATTGGCTAAGAGAGGAAGAGTAGGAGCTCGAGACCCACACCAAGGGGGTGCAAACTGCCCTGAAGGGCACACACCTGGCAGTAAAGTGCTGGCCTGCCCAGTGCAATTGGCTGAGGGAGAAGCAGGAGGAGCGGCAGATCTACACCCAGGAACTGCAAACCTCACTGAATGACAGGCAAATGGAGGTGATCTGCTGGAAGGCCCAGTTCAAGGGGCTGAATGAGCAGCAGAAGGAGCTACAGTTCTACACCCAGGAACTGCAAACCTCATTGAATGACAGGCAAATGGAGGTTAACTGCTTACATTCTTAGTGCAACTGGCTAAGAGAGGAAGAGAAGGAGCTCGAGACCCACACCAAGGTGGTGCAAACTGCCCTGAAGGGCACACAGCTGGCGGTAAAGTGCTGGCCTGCCCAGTGCAATTGGCTGAGGGAGAAGCAGGAGGAGCTGCAGATCTACACCCAGGAACTGCAAACATCATTGAATGACAGACAAAAGGAGGTTAACTGCTTGCATTCTTAGTTCAGCTGGCTAAGAGAGGAAGAGTTGGAGCTGGAGAACCACATCAAGGGGGTGCAAACTGCCCTGATAGGCACACAGCTGGAGGTAAAGTGTTTGTCTGCCCAGTGCAACTGGCTGAGCGAGGAGCAGGAGGAGCTGCAGATCTACACCCAGCTACACCCAGGAACTGCAAACCTCATGGAATGACAGGCAAATGGAGGTGATCCGCTGGCAGGCCCAGTTGAAGGGGGTGAATGGGCAGCAGGAGGAGCTGCAGATCTACACCCAGTAACTGCAAACCTCATTGAATGACAGGCAAATGGAGGTTAACTGCTTCCATTCTTAGTGCAACTGGCTAAGAGAGGAAAGTAGGAGTTGGAGACCCACACCAAGGGGGTGCAAACTGCCCTGAAAGGCACATAGCTGGTGGTAAAGTGTTGGCCTGCCCAGTGCAATTGGCTAAGGGAGAAGCAGGAGGACCTGCAGATCTACACCCAGGAACTGCAAACATCATTGAATGACAGGCAAATGGAGGTTAACTGCTTGCATTCTTAGTGGAACTGGCTGAATGGGCAGCAGGATGAGCTGCAGATCTACACTCAGGAACTGCAAACCTAATTGAATGACAGGCAAATGGAGGTGATCCCCTGTCAAGCCCAGTTCAAGGGGCTGAATGGGCAGCAGGTGTACCTTCAGAGCTACACCCAGGAACTGCAAAACTCATTGAATGACAGGCAAATGGAGGTGATCCCCTGGCAGGCCCAGTTCAAGGGGCTGAATGGTCAACAGGGGGAGCTGCAGATCTACACCCAGGAACTGCAAACCTCACTGAATGACAGGCAAAAGGAGGTTAACTGCTAACATTCTTAGTGCAACTGGCTAAGAGATGAAGAGAAGGAACTGGAGACCCACACCAAGGGGGTGCAAACTGCCCTTCAGGCGGTAAAATGCTGGACTGCCCAGTGCAATTGGCTGAGGGAGAAGCAGGAGGAGCTGCAGATCTACACCCAGGAACTGCAAACCTCATTGAATGACAGACAAAAGGAGGTAAACTTCTTGCATTCTTAGTGCAGCTGGCTAAGAGAGGAAGAGTTGGAGCTGGAGAACCACACCAAGGGGGTGCAAACTGCCCTGATAGGTACACAGCTGGAGGTAAAGTGTTTGTCTGCCCAGTGCAACTGGCTGAGCGAGGAGCAGGAGGAGCTGCAGATCTACACCCAGGAACTGCAAACCTCATGGAATGACAGGCAAAAGGAGGTGATCCGCTGGCAGGCCCAGTTGAAGGGGGTGAATGGGCAGCAGGAGGAGCTGCAGATCTACACCCAGTAACTGCAAACCTCATTGAATCACAGGCAAATGGAAGTGATCCACTGGCAGGCCGAGTTCAAGAGGCTGCATGGTCAATAGGGGGAGCTGCAGATCTACACCCAGGAACTGCAAAGCTCACTGAATGACAGGCAAATGGAGGTTAACTGCTTGCATTCTAGTACAACTGTCTGAATGGGCAGCAGGAGGAGCTGCAGATCTACACCCAGGAACTGCAAACCTCATTGAATGACAGGCAAATGGAGGTGATCCACTGGCAAGCCCAGTTCAAGGGGCTGAATGGTCAACAGGGGGAGCTTCAGATCTACATCCAGGAACTGCAAACCTCACTGAATGACAGCTAAATGGAGTTGATCTCCTGGGAGTCCATGTTCCATTGGCTGAATGGGCAGCAGAAGGAGCTGCAGATCTACACCCAGGAACTTCAAAACTCTCTGAATGACAGGCAAATGGAGGTGATCCGCTAGGAGGCCCAGTTCAAGGGCCTGAATGGGCAGCACGAGCAGCTGCAGATATTAAACCTAGGAACTGCAAACCTCATTGAATGACCGGCAAATGGAGGTGATCTGCTGTCAGGCCCAGTTCAAGGGGCTGAATGGGCAGCAGGAGGAGCTGCACATCTACACCCAGGAACTGCAAACCTCATTGAATGACCGGCAAATGGAGGTGATCCGCTGGCAAGCCCAGTTCAAGGGGCTGAATGTGCAGCAGGAGTACCTTCATATCTACACCCAGGGACATCAAATCTCACTGAATATCAGGCAAATGGAGGTGATCCGCTGGAAGTTCCAGTTCAAGGGGCTGAATGCGCAGCAGGGGTAGCTGCAGATCTACACCCAGGAACTGCAAACCTCATTGAATGACAGGCAAATGGAGGCGATCCGCTGTCAGGCCCAGTTCAAGGGGCTGAATGGGCAGCAGGAGGAGCTGCAGAAACACAGCAAGGAGGTCCAAACCTCCCTTAACTCCAAGGATCTAGAGGTGAACCTCTGGCATGCCCTGTACTAGGGACTGAAGGGGGAGCAGGAGGAGCTACAGACCTACAGGAAAAAGCTGCAATCCTCCCTGAAAGGCACACAGCTAGAAGTAATCTGCTGGCCTGCCCAGTGCAATTGGCTGAGGGAGGAGCAGGAGGAGCTGCAGATCTATACCGAGGTACTGCAAACCTCATTGAATGACAGGCAGCTGAAGGTCAACCTCTGACAGGCCCTATACGAGGGACTTTCGGGAGAGCAGGAAAAGCTTCAGACCCACACCAAGGAGGAGCAAACCTCTCTGAACGACACGAAACTAGAGGTGAACCACTGGCCTGCCCAGTGCCATTGGCTGAGAGAAGAGCAGGAGATGCAGATCTATAACAAGAAACTGCAAACCTCATTGAATGACAGGCAAATGGAGGTGAACTGCTGACAGGCCCAGTTCAAGGGGCTGAAGGGGCAACAGGAGGAGCTGCAGACCCACTCTAAGGAGGTGCAAACCTCCCTGAACGACACGAAGCTAGAGGTGAACTGCTTGCGGGCCCAGTGCAACTGGCTGAGGCAGGAATAGGAGTCTCAGACCCACAACAAGGAGGTGCAAACCTCCCTGAAGGACAGGAAGCTAGAGAACCGCTGGCAGACCTTGTACAAGGGACTGAAGAGGGAGCAGGAGGAGCTACAGACACGCACCAACAAGCTGCAAACCTCCCTGAATGGCACACAGCTGGAGGTGAACTGCTGGCCCACAGAGCACAACTGGCTGAGGGAGGAGCAGGAGGAGCTGCCGATCTACACCAAGGAGCTGCAAACCTCATTGAATGACAGGCACCTGAAGGTGAACCTCTGACAAGCCCTTTATGAGGGACTGTAGGGAGAGCAGGAAGAGCTGCAGACCCACACCAAGGAGGTGCAAAACTCCCTGAACAACTGGAAGCTAGAGGTGAACCGCTGGCAGGCCCTGTATGAGGGACTGAACGGGGAGCAGGAGGATCTGAAACCTACACCAAGATGCAACAGACCTCCCTGAAGGCACACAGCTGGAGCTAAACTGCTGGCCAGCCCAGAGCACATGGCTGAGGGAGTAGGAGGAGCTGCAGATCTACACCAAGGAGCTGCAAACCTCCCTGAATGACAGCGGCTGAAGGGGAACTGCTGGCAGGCCCAGGTCAAAGGGCTTAAGGGGCACCAACAGGAGCTGCACACCCACACCAAGGAGGTGCTAACATCCCTGAATGACACTAAGCTTGAGGTGAACCATTGGCAGGCCCAGTACAAGGGACAGAAGGGGGAGCAGGAGGAGCTACAGACCCCACCAAGAAGCTGAAAACCTTCCTGAACAGTACAAGGCTAGAGGAGAACCGCTGGCAGGCCCTATACAAGGGACTGAGGGCGGAGTAGGAATAGCTGCTGACCCACACCAAGAAGCTGCACACCTCTCTGAATGAAACACAGCTGGAGGTGGACTGCTGGCACACCCAGTTCAAAGGGCATGAGGGACAGCAAAACAGGAGCTGCAGACCCACACCAAGGAGGTGCTAACCTCCCTGAAGGAAACACAGCTAGACCTGAACTGTTGGCAGGCCCTGTACAAGGGACTGAAGGGGGAGAAGGAAAAGCTGCAGACCCACACCAGTAAGCTGCAAACCTCTCTGAAGGAAACACAGCTGGAGGTGAACTGCTGGCACGCCCAGTGCAACTGTCATAGGGAGGAACAGGAAGAGCTGCAGATCTACACCAAGGAGCTGCAAACCTCCCTCTATGAAAGGCAGCTTGAGGTGAACCGCTGGGAGGCCCAGTTTAAAGGGCTGAAGGGGCAACAGCAGGAGCTGCAGACCCACACCAAGAAGCTGCAACCCTGCCTGAACCGCACGAAGCTAGACGTGAACCGCTGGAAGCCTTCTAAGAGGGACTGAAGGGGGAGCAGGAGGAGCTGCACACCCACTGCAAGGAGGTGCAACCATCCCTGAACAGCAGGAAGCTAGAAGTAAACCACTGGCAGGCCCCGGACAAGGGACTGAGGGGGCAGCAGGAGGAGCTGCAGACCCTCAACAAGAAGATGCTTACCTCTGTGAAGGACACACAGCCAGAGGTGAACTGCTAGCAAGCCCTGTGCAACTGGCCGAAGGAGGAACAGGAGTAGCTGCAGATCTACACCAAGGAGCTGCAAACCTCCCTGAATGACAGCGGCTGAAGGGGAACTGCTGGCAGGCCCAGGTCAAAGGGCTTAAGGGGCACCAACAGGAGCTGCACACCCACACCAAGGAGGTGCTAACATCCCTGAATGACACTAAGCTTGAGGTGAACCATTGGCAGGCCCAGTACAAGGGACAGAAGGGGGAGCAGGAGGAGCTACAGACCCCACCAAGAAGCTGAAAACCTTCCTGAACAGTACAAGGCTAGAGGAGAACCGCTGGCAGGCCCTATACAAGGGACTGAGGGCGGAGTAGGAATAGCTGCTGACCCACACCAAGAAGCTGCACACCTCTCTGAATGAAACACAGCTGGAGGTGGACTGCTGGCACACCCAGTTCAAAGGGCATGAGGGACAGCAAAACAGGAGCTGCAGACCCACACCAAGGAGGTGCTAACCTCCCTGAAGGAAACACAGCTAGACCTGAACTGTTGGCAGGCCCTGTACAAGGGACTGAAGGGGGAGAAGGAAAAGCTGCAGACCCACACCAGTAAGCTGCAAACCTCTCTGAAGGAAACACAGCTGGAGGTGAACTGCTGGCACGCCCAGTGCAACTGTCATAGGGAGGAACAGGAAGAGCTGCAGATCTACACCAAGGAGCTGCAAACCTCCCTCTATGAAAGGCAGCTTGAGGTGAACCGCTGGGAGGCCCAGTTTAAAGGGCTGAAGGGGCAACAGCAGGAGCTGCAGACCCACACCAAGAAGCTGCAACCCTGCCTGAACTGCACGAAGCTAGACGTGAACCGCTGGAAGCCTTCTAAGAGGGACTGAAGGGGGAGCAGGAGGAGCTGCACACCCACTGCAAGGAGGTGCAACCATCCCTGAACAGCAGGAAGCTAGAAGTAAACCACTGGCAGGCCCCGGACAAGGGACTGAGGGGGCAGCAGGAGGAGCTGCAGACCCTCAACAAGAAGATGCTTACCTCTGTGAAGGACACACAGCCAGAGGTGAACTGCTAGCAAGCCCTGTGCAACTGGCCGAAGGAGGAACAGGAGTAGCTGCAGATCTACACCACGGAGCTACAAACCTCCCTGAATGACAGCAGCAGGAGGGGAACTGCTGGCAGCCCCAGTTTAAAGGGCTGAAGAAGCAGCAGCAGGAGCTGCAGACCCACGAAAAAGAGGTGCTATCCTCCCTGTATGAAACAAAGCTGGAGGTGAACCGCGGGCAGGCCCAATGAAACTGGCTGAGGGAGAAGCATGAGGACCTGCAGATCTACACCACGGAGCTGCAAACCTCCCTATATGACAGGCAGCTTGAGGTGAACCCCGCTGGCAGGCCCTGTACAAGGGACAGAGGGGGGAGCAGGAAGAACTTCAGACCCACAGCAATTGGCTGCAAACCTCTCTGAACGAAACATAGCTGGAGGTGAACTGCGGGCACACCCAGTTCAAAGGGCATGAGGGACAGCAAAACAGGAGCTGCAGACCCACACCAAGGAGGTGGTAACCTCCCTGACTGACACTAGCTGGAGGTGAGCCACTGTCAGGCACTGTCCGAGGGACTGAAGGGGGAGCTGTAGGAACTTCAGATCCATACTAAGGAGGTGCAAACCTCCCTGAACGAAACGAAGCTAGAGGTGAACCGCTGGCAGGCCATGTACATGGGACTGAAGGGGGAGCAGGAGGAATTGCAGACCCACACCAGTAACCTGCAAACCTCTCTGTACAAAACACAGCTGGATGGAGGTGAACCACTGGCAGGCCCTGTACTAGGGACTTAGAAGGGAGCAGGAAGAGCTGTAGACCCACACCAAGGAGGTGCTAACCTCCCTGAATGACACTAAGCTAGAGGTGAACCACTGGCCGGCCCTGTACTAGGGACTGAAGGGTGAGCAGGAGGAGCTGCAGACCCATACCAAGGAGGTTGAAACCTCTCTGAAGGACACACAGCTGGAGGTGAACCACTGGCACACCCTGTCTGAGGGACTGAAGGGGGAGCAAGAGGAGCCTTTGCCACTTTAGGACCCAGGCACAGCTTCTCGGGGTCTGGTCTCTCTCACTTCTGCGGTGGTGGGGTGTGCAAAGCAGGTTTAGATGTTTCTGCTGCCTAATACATGGGGAAGGCTGACACCCCCAGAAAACTGAGGCACCTTGGAAGAGTAGCTATAAATCATTTCGTTCCATGCTGTACTCTGCTTCTGGACACTTGTCCATCCCTGCCTTTCCCCAGGTCTGTCAGGACCCAACTCACATGGCACCTCTGACTCCCCCTCATGGTGTGGTTCAGCTGACAAGGGTCTCTGAACACTTCTGGGGGCCCCGTGAGAACAGAAGTGCACAGGCCTGTCCTGCAGGACTAGCCTTGGGGTGGGGGACAGGCCAGCTTAGTGTTGCCTCATAGTACGCACTCTGGGTGCCCAGCATCTGACTCAGTGGGTGGGACAGAGTGGATCTGAAGTCCTACTCAGAGGGTGCAATTCCGGCTGGGTTTTAAAGGCTGGTTAGGAGTTGGTTGTAAGGGCGAAGGGGCAGGCTGTGTAATGGGAGCTCAGGGCCTGGGATTATGGTGATACTGGTGAGTATCACCAGTGGTGGGTAGACCGGCTGGAACACTAGTTCAGAATGCTGGGGGCAGTGACCAAAGAGGGAGAGCTGGGCCTTCTTCCTGCGTGAAGCCCCTCCATGTGCTCCAGCTCACATCGCTGATACTAGTCGGGGCTCCTTAACCACGCAGGCTCCATAAGGATGGGGTGCAGGCTGCTGAGGGCAGTGGAGAGACACAGGTCTGGAGCTCTCCATCCTGAGTTCCAGCCCAGCTTCACCCCTGGCTGGCTTTGTGACTTGGGGCTCATTCCTTAATTGACCCAAGTCAGCCTCTTCGTGTGTAGGAACGGACTGTCCCTGCCTCCCTCTGGGGGCTGTTGTGAAGAGTGAATGTGGCAGAGACAGAGAGCACCTAGTGCAGGGCCAGGGACAGGCAGAGAGGGGGCTGCCAGGTGAAGCCAGAGTCACTGACCAAACCCTTCCCGCTGCCAGGCTTTGACCAGAACCATGTCCACTGGTGGTAGGTGCATGGTTTCCCCTATACCGAGAATCTGGGGTTCAGGCCCGTGCGGGGAAATGAACATGTGCATAAGCAGGAGCTACTGGCCCATCTCCCAGGTGTTAGAACCCATGAGTGGGGCAAGCCTTGGAAAACTGCTCCCCAAGAGAAACAGACACATCAGCGTGTATCGGTGCTCGCAAACTGTGAGGGCATTCAGGGGAGACTCAGCCCCCTAAGACATGAGTGGCGCTGGGAGGAATCTGGAGGGGAGGACCAGGGATGAGGGGAACGAGCTGAATGGCTGTGCGTGCTGGTCACTGGGACAGGAGTAAGTGCAGTGGACTCCTCCTGTGTGTGTGTGTGGGGGGGGGGGGGGCTTTGAGGGCCCAGCCATTGTGTTCCACACTCAGCATGTGCCTGACACACAGAGGCCATAGTACTTGTTGTGTCTTATAGACCCCTCATTTCCAGGAAACTGCTGAGAGTAGGTGTGTGAAATGTTCAAATAGGAACTGCGTATTGAACAAGAGCTTCTCTGAATATTGTTCCAGAACCCAGATCAGTGGAGTGACTGTGAGAGGCCTAGCCTCAGCCCTCAAACCCAGAACAGACTCTCAGCCCCACCCCTTCCTTATTAAGGAAAGGGGCTCAGGCAAGTCTCATACCTGTCAGCAGGTGCACTCTTCCAACCACCTGAAGCTGTACGTGCCAGACAGCCTTCCCGAATTTAAATAGTGTCTTGCTTCGGGGATTTTTCCATCTGCCTGGCCTAATGGAGAAGGGCAGGGGCTCAAAAGCGGAGATAGGACTTCCCACTGCAGCAGTGTCATCCCTAGGTTGTTGGTTTGGTCCCAGGTGCCTGGAAGAGCCATCGTGATGACCAGGGGCCTTAACCTCACACCAAGAGCCTTCTCCAGGAGCAGCTGACGGTCGCTTGGTCCCAGGTCAATAAGCTGTACGAGCTTGAGGAGGAGAACGTGCAACTGAAATCAAAGCTGCGCCACCTACATTTGGTAGGACAGGCTGTTGTTCCCAAGTGTAACGTAGATGGGGGCAGTTTTCGGTTCATGTTGTGCCCTTCTCTGATGTTCAGCTACTGGGTCGGTGCTGCCGCCGGCACAGTGACTCGCTGATGGCGGAAAGTCGCTTGCTAAGCTCAGTGGCTTGAGTGGGCACCACTGAAGGCTCCATCACAGAGAGGGCCTGATGCTGTGTTGCTTTCCTGTGAGGATGGAGGGATTGGGCCTCTTTTGCAAAAAGGGTCTCCCTGGCGTTTATGATGTGGGTTGAGCTGTGATGTGAGTCCCTACGGCCTTTCCAAGGCGTTAGGCCTGCTAAGGGGCCACAGAGCTGCCGTCACCATAGCACTTGCTCTAAAGCCCTGCGCTGTACGTCACTTTGTTCAGACACCCCTCAGAGATTTTGGGTGTCTTCATCCCCTAGGTCACTGGGTCAGCATCCCTTCTAGTGGTTGTAAGTCTCACAGCAGGGCTATTTGTTGGAGTCATTTCTGTGCAGCTGTGTTTTGGGAAGTGAGCAGGGGCATGGAGGTCCTTCATCCTGGGGGAATGAGGACAGATGCATGCGGGCTGGGGCCTGTCCAGAGCGTGCCCCAGTCCGCATCCTCACACCCCCCCTTCCTGCACATACAGGGCCAGGACACAGACCAGAAACACCTTGAGAGCTGCAGGAAAAGAACTTGGCCCTCAAGACTGCACAGGGGCAGAATGTGGAGGAGTCCGCCCACCTGTGCTGGGAGCTGGAGCAGCTGTCAGAGGGTAGGCAGCAGCCGCTGGTGCCGTGGATGCAGTCTGATTGAAGACAATTATACTTTAATGGACACTAAGGGCCTTCTCCAGGGGGAGCTGACCATTTGGCTTCTCCCTCATGAGGAAGCTGAGCCCTTGGCTCTGAAACTCATGTGTCAGCTCAAGAAAATAGGGTTTTACTCAAGGGCCATTTGGAACTGTTTCATTGCAATTCTCCCCAAGAACATGAAGGGCCTGGCAGCCTTGAAGTCAGGACATGAAATGCAAAGGAAGTGCTGCCAGATTTCTCAGTGAAATGAGCGCTCTTTCCTCTCTCCCCTCAGATGGACCTGGATCAGAGGAGAGACCTGGACAGCAACTTCACAGAGAGGGATGGGGTGGGGCTGGCGCCACCTGGCTGCAGAGCTGGCTTGGATGGGGGACATAACCACTAGCCAGAAAGTGACTGTGCTGGCAGCCCACCCAGACCTGGGAGGCTTTTCTCTCCATCCATGCAGGGAGCAGGCAGAACGGCCAACATGGAGGGCTTGACCCATGCAGTCTCTGTGCAGTTACTCTATGCTGCCGCTGGGCAGGAGGCGATCCTAGGCCATCTGTCAATAAACGGTCAAGGCTGTGCTCCAATGACCCTTTACTGGTGGACATTGTCCTTTGAATTTTATAGAGTTTTTTTTTTTTAATGTCATTCTTAAAAAAAATTGTTTTTAATCATTTAAAAATGTAAAGACTTATTAGCTCACAGGCCATACAAAAGCGAGTGGCAAATCCTAGCTAGCTTGGCTCAGTGGTTAGAGCGCCAGCCCATGGACTGTTGGATCTCGGTTAAATTTCCAAGCACTGTTTCCCATCTTGAAATGGTTTCATTACAAGTAAAAATTACTTAGTGAGCTACATTTCACTTCACTCAGTGTGTAGCTTGATATGCTATTGGAGCAGCAACAACCACTAGTGTAGCTGTTAACATTCAAAATCACTAGAGATAGAAAGAGCATTGCATGGTAGCAACTGGAATAATTCAAAACAACTCCCTCCACTAAACTCTTCCTTAATCTTTTCCCTTCCTCAATGATCCCAGAATTTAACTCACCAGTCAAACTCATCTTAGCCAATGGTCCCACTGGCACAGGATGGTACAGAAACAAGGTACACACCCTGGGTTCTACTGGAAGAGCCATAGTTCACTGACACCACTGGAGCAACCTATAATTAAAATTAAAACCATTGTCAAAACTTTTTAAGAAAAAAGATAAAGAATGCCATCTATAGGTGAGTATCTCAGAGGCGGCAAGCTGTGTAAGAGGGACCCATGCACACATGTGGCCGAATCAACCAAAGGTGCTCATTCTCATGTGAACACACTTGCTCTGAGGGGAGACACATTCCTTTCATTTCTATTTGCTGTGAATGGAAACCAGCCGGTCTATATACCAAGACAGCACTCCCCAGGTATCCAAAAAGGGAAACCCAATGTCTAAGTGAATTTTACATTTTACTTCATTTTAATCAATATACATTTAATCTTATAAAGTTATGTGTGGCTCAGTGGTTGAGCATCCACCCATGATCCAGGAGGTCACAGTTGGACTCCTAGTCAGGGAACATGCCTGGGTTGCAGGCTTGATAAACCATAGAGGCGGTGCAGGGGGTAGCCAATCAATGATTCTCATCATTGAGGTTTCTATCTCTCTCAATTCCTCTCTCTGAAATCAATAAAAACATATTTTTAAAAACTTGTATGTGGCTAATATTGACTGTATTGGACAGAGTAGATTAAGATACTAGGAAACAATTGTGAAACAGTCATCCCTGAATCTCAGGACACCTTTCCACCACAAGTCCGCAAAGAAGACATGGACAGGCCATAAGTGTTCACAGTAG
Source organism: Myotis daubentonii (assembly GCF_963259705.1). Classification (NCBI taxonomy): domain Eukaryota; kingdom Metazoa; phylum Chordata; class Mammalia; order Chiroptera; family Vespertilionidae; genus Myotis; species Myotis daubentonii. The sequence goes on along the minus strand of NC_081851.1, from coordinate 15,948,750 downwards.
AAACAGGAAGCTCACCATCTGACACGTCCCCACTGCCCTTCCCCTCACCACCTCCTCCTGGACTGAGGCACCTCCCTTCAGGAGCAGTTTGACACTAAACTGCCCCATGTTCCTTGCAATTCGGCCTGTTCTACCCAAGGGTTCAGGCAAGAGTCTCATAGTTGATTTCTGAGACACTATTTTCCTCCCTGATATAAAAGACAATAGCAAAGAGAAGGGTTTTTCCTCTCCTTGATGCTGGGAGATTAGCATGAAATCATTGAGCAGCTGAATTCAAAACTGGATCCACCTAACTGTGGACTTGATATTTTGTGAGAAAAACAAATTAACAAGTTACTGTTAGTTTCATCACTATTCTTCTGCTTATAATTCTTAGCTTCCACACTGAATGAGAAACTTAAAACAATTGAGGGTGGACATGGTTGTAGCATTTCATGGTATTGCAAAAACAACAACAACAACAACAACAAAAATGAAAACAAAAATCTATGGGCGCAGAGAGCAGGACAGGGGAAAGATGAGGGATACCTGAAAAAACACAAGACTTCCAGCGACTAACGAGGGAAAGGCTGGGAAACGGCATGGCGCAACTCAAATGCAGATAAAGTTCTAGGGGTTGCAAAGTCATGGGATTAGGGGTACACAATTCAGACCACAGGACATATAATGTCCCCAGCTGGAGATGGACGCCCACTGCTGGGGGAAGGACAAGCACGTGTAAAATTTGAACGGCTGCAGGCAGATTCCAAACCCAAAGGGCTGTGGCAGGGACGTTGCCAACAGCAGTTTCTGATGATGGCTGCTGCCTTGCTCCCAGCCTGGCCCGGGAAATCTCACTCACTGAAATTTTCACCGGGCCGACGTCAAGATGTCCAACTCAAACACAGTGTTCCATCCCAGGCAATTGCCTCATGGGGACACTGAGGCACCTGTCACACTTCATCCACCACATGGATTAGCTCCTCCCTGAGTCCTCTGGTCAGATTCCTGCCCTGTGATCGCCTTTCTCCCATCTGCAGTCTCCAGGCATTTGCCATTTTGCAGACTCAGTCATCTCCATAATGAGGGTCTTAAAATGCCCATTAATGTAAAAGGATAAAACATAACTTTCTCTTTTGAAGTCAAAGGATTTCACAGGCCATATCTACCGTGTACACTGTTCCCACGCTGGGGGGGACAAGGTTCCCACACCCTTTCCACCCATGTCAGTAGCAGGAAAGTCCCCGGTACCTGAGAAGGAATGTCATGCAGGACAGTACCCAGTTCGGACCTACATGCCCTTGAGCAGACATTTGATATTTCCTAAGCCTCTGTGTTCTCATCTCTATAACGAGGACGTTTCGTGAGGAATGACAGGGCCTGGGCTCTTCATATACACTATTACTAAAAGGAGGTTGGTTGATCCTCCGCTAAAGGGAAGGGGGAGGGGGAAGATGCCAAGAAGGTGGCAATTGTATGAACATGTACGGGACTTCAGTGGCACTTTGAAGACCTAGAACCTCGTCCTGCCGGGGCACTCCTCTCCCTCCTCTTGCACACGTCCCAGTGGGGCTGGGACCTCCGGACTTAGCTCCAAACCTCCATCCTTGTGGGATTCACGGTCATGCCGCTGACATGGATATCCTTCCTTCTCCCACCCAGTGTGCAGCTGAGCGAACTGGTAACCTGCATGAGTCCTGCAGGATGCAGGCCCTCCAGGAAGGCACCTCGGAGAAGGTGGCCATGGCCATGGTACCAGCTTTCCCGGGGGGAATCGTCCCCCACGTCTCCACGCTGGCCTGCTCCAGAGCCCAACGGTTCCTGGACGAGCTTCTAACTAGGTGAGCACACACTCGTGACTCTGCCCACTGCTAGCTGTGAGGCATGAAAATGTCACCACATCTTCCCAAGTCTCAGGATGCTCCTCTGAAAAGTGGGCTGCTGGGGGGGGGGGACTTCATAGCACTGCTGCGGGAACAAGCCATGGCAGGTCTCACCTGCTCCCTGGCTCTGCAGACAGGGTAGCTGGATGTGCGGCGGTTGTTGGTGGCAATTCTTTCACTCTGTCCCATGGAAAGAACTCTGACACACCCATCAGCGGCCTGTGGCATCGGAGGTTGGAAAAGCACACGCAAAGCAACCTGTTAAGCAGTGTGAGGTTTCACCTAGCCGGTCCTGGTCCTTGGTGGACCACACTGGGGATTTCTGGGGAGAGCAGGGACACAGGCCCACTCAGATGTATGGCATGCTTCTGGTGGGAGTTTCTTTACTCGACAATGTGCACACACTTTTGGAGACACTTAGCCTGACTCAAGGAATGAAGCAGTCACAATCCCTGGGCCTCAGTTCTGGGCAATGGGTCCAGCAGTCACGCTGTCCATCATTTGCAGGTCGTGTCCACCATCCATCAGGGCTGATGCGATCAGAGTGATTTTTCCATCTGGAGGCACACCTGCTTACAATGCCCGGGCTGACACACCGCAGGACCAAGTCATAAAGTGAGTGGTCTCCGGGTCCAGAGGGAGAGCCCCCAGAGTCAGCATTGTGGGGACTGTGGTGGGTGGAGGGTGGAGAGTGCCTGGCAGAACCCTAATCTTATACATCATCTGATTCCCAAGAAAGGCCTGGGCTCTGGAGTCTTCTATTCCAGGAGGATAGGAGTCAAAGATGACAGTGGATGGGGTCCCGGGCCTTGTAGACCCAGAGGGGACGCTGTGCTGAGTTGTCCCTCACAGTCCCCTCCCACCCCCACAGACCCACCCCGCTCTGCCTGCCCCCTCCATATCCATCTCCCCTGACCACGGTGGCCAGGCTCAGAACAGAACTGTGGTGAGCAGGCTGCTCACAAGTCTGTCTCAGTCCTCAGCCCAGATGCCCAGGGCCTGGAGGGTGGGGGTGGGCAGTGCACTGGACCTTCAGGAGAGCTGCCAGTGGGAAGAAGAGTCTGACACAGACTCCGTGTTGAACCTGCTGGATCCCACAACTGCTACAACCAGGACAGCCACACAGGGGCCGGGGGTGGCATGGGGCTGTCCCCTGGGTGGGCAAGGGGGGCCTGCACAGAGGCTCAGATCTAAACAAGTGTGCCATGGGAGGGCAGAGTGGAAGGAAACACCAGGACTCAGACTCTGCTGCCCACCTGCCTCTCCCCAGGGCCTTTGCTGCGATGGTGGGGACCTGGCTGGACCACGTCCAGGGTTTGGGGCAGCCCCTTCCTTTCGCCTGCTTCGAGGTAGAGCAGGCCTTGGTGCCCGTCAACTCCCCCGCCTCACACCTGGTGGGCCACGCCCAAAATCTATGGTTGGCGCTGCAGTACCTTGAGCCCACCGAGGCAACTCAACAAGGTGAGGCGGAATGATCATCTGGGCAGATCATCGGGGGAGGGCAGGCTCATGGGCTGGAGTTCCCTTAAAGGCGGTGGCATCTTTCCTGTCTGCACTAAGTCACAGGAAAGCCAGGAGTGTGAGTCAATCTGTCTCTTTCTCCTGCTCCAGGTCCACGCCCAGAGCTCCAGAGCTCTCCTGAGGCAGAGGAAGGGTCTGCTCAGGGGCCAGAGCCTGGTCCAACGAGAGGCCCTGCCCTGGCCAGGCCTGGCCCGAGGCAGTACCTGAAGCCATTATGGAGCCAGCTACTGGCTGCGCTGGAAGCCTTCTCTCGTGCTGTCAGAAGAGTTCTAGGCGATTATCTTAAATAATTCAGAGGAATACATCCCAACTGTACATTTATAATAGTAAATAAGGATAATTTCTAAAAGTATCTACCTATTTATGTAGACTATGTCCCATTAAGTTAAATACTCCTTTTGATTAAATAAGGATGTTTATTAAAAACACGTGTAGACCATGTCTTCTCATGTACATATACATAATTACACACACACACATACACACACACATGTACACATATATGCTGACATGGAAGGTGCTCACTATATAATACAGTTTTAAAATAAGTTTTGAAACATTTAATTTCTTCTGATAACTACGTATACACTGATAAAATCGGGAAATAAAATCTGGAAATATATACACCAAAATGTTCACGCTAGTGAACTGTCAGAAGTGAAACTACTAGAAGTGACAGTTTCTTCTCATTTTGCTTTATGTATAGGTTCTGGTTGACACAAGGATCATACCTCCAATATATAGATAGACAGTGGAGAGAGGAAGGGAGAGGCAGAGAACATAGATGAGAGGTGCACCAGCCGCCTCCTGCCCACCCCCGCCATGGAATTGACCGCAAAACCCTGCCACATGCCCTCCCTGGGAACTGATCCGGGAACCTTTCAGTGCAAGCGGAGATGCCCATCCAATGAGCCCCATCAGCCGGGGCTAGACTCAGTATATATTTTAAAAAATACACTTTGATTGATTTCAGGGAGGGAGAAAGGGCGAGACAGAAACGTAAACCATGAGAGAGAAGCATTGATCGGTTTCCTCCTTCATGACCCCTATTGGTGATCCAGTCTGCATCCCGGGCCTGTGCCCTGACCCGGAATCAAACCAACTGTGCACTCCTGCCTGCTTCACAGGCGGACGCTCGACCACCGTGAAACACTGGCCAGACTCAATCATATCTTTCTAAACTTTCCCAAGTGCCAATTTGTCTCTTGAAATGGTCTCATGAAAGGAAAAATTACTTAATGGGGGGCATTCTACTTCCCTCGCCGTTTAGCTGGATTTGCTATTTGGCCAGAAACAACCAGTAGACTAGCTCTCAACCATACTTAAAATCACTAGGGATAGCAAGAGCATTGCTTTGTTTGCAACAGGAGTAACTCAAAACAACTCCCCCCACTAAACACTTCCTGAATCATTTCCCTTCCTCCATGAGCCCAGAATTTAACTCACCAGTCAAACTCAGCTTAGGGAGAGGCAATGGTTCCACTGGAACAGGACTGTAGGGAAACAAGGTACGCAGCCCTGGTTCTACCGGAGGGGCCATAGTTCACTGACACCACCACTGGAACAATCTATAATTGAAACGAAAACCACCATGTCAGAAAATTCTAAGCAGAAAGGACAAAGGAATGCCACTGGTGAGTATTTCAAAAGGAGGCACGCTGTGCAAGAGGGATCCGTTCAGTGCTGTGGCCCAATCATCCAAAGCTCATCGTTCTCATGTGAGCAGCACTCTTGCTCTGAGGGGAGACACATTTCCTTTCTTTCATTTCATATTTGCTTTCAAGGCAAACCAGCTAGCTGGTCAATACACCAAGCCAACACTCCTCAGGTACCCAACAAGAGAAACCTAAATGTCTCAGTGAATTTTAAGTTTTACTAAATTAGAATTAAAAAAAATTTCATTTTAAATTGATATGCGGCTGCCCGGCTGGCGTGGCTCAGTGCTTGAGCGTGGACCCCAGAACCAAGAGATCCCCGTTTCATTCCCAGTCAGGGCCCGTACCGGGGTTGTGCGCTAGGGGTTATGGGACCGATGATGCTCTCTCATCATTGATGTTTCTCTCTCCCCTTCCCCAGCCTCCTTACCGCCCCCACCCTCATCCCCCGCTCTCTCTGTTCCATTTCCCTTCCTCTCTCTGAGATCAATAAAAACATATCTGTTTAACCAGCTCTATGTGGATAATATGGACCCTATGAGACAGGGTACTTCAAAACACTAGGCAACCGTTGTGAAACAGTCATCCCTGAATCTCGGGACACCTTTCCTCCACAAGTCCACACAGAAGAAATGTACGGGGTACTTAGTGATCACAGTAGAAGCAGGAAGCTCACCATCCCACATGTGCCCACTGCCCTTACCCTCGCCACCTCCTCTTGGGCTGAGGCACCTCCTTCAGGAGCAGTTTGACACTCAACTGCCCCATGTCCCTTGCAATTCGGCCCGTTCTGCCCAAGGGTTCACACAAGAGTCTCATAGTTGATTTCTGAGACACTAAGTTCCTCCCTGATATAAAGCACAATAGCGAGGAGAGGATTTTTTTCCCCTCGTTGATGCTCGGAGCTTATCCTGACATCACTGAGCAGCTGAATTCAATATTGGATCCACCTACCTGTGGACTTGTTCTTTTGTGAGAAAGACAAGTCCCTACTCTTAACTTCATCACTATTCTGCTACTTATAATTCTCAGCTGCCACACTAAATGAGATCCTTAAAACTCCTGAGGGTGGACAAGGTTGTAGCATTTCATGGTATTGCAAAAAAACAACAACAACAAACACGAAAACACAAAGAAAAAACGATGGGAGCAGAGAGCAGGACAGGGGAAAGATGGGAGATGCCGGAAAGAACACCAGCCTTCCACGGACTCCAGAGGGAGACGTCGGGATACAGGGCATGGCACAGCTCTAAGCTGGGCTGGCAGAGTGTGATGCCAATGAGGATCTCAAAGTGTGACCACAGAAAAGGGGTGAGGGAGAGACAAGACTGCAAAAGAAGCTAAGGTCGGGCCATGGAGGGCCTGGACGGACACGCTAAGGATTTGGGACTCATTTCTAAAGGCCATAGGAGACCACTGTCAGTTTTCAGAAGAGACATGATCCTATTGACATTTTCAAAAGATCCTTCGGGCTGCCCGTAGAGAATGCTTAGGGACCTGGTGATACTAGAGGTTGACAGGTCACAGAGAACACATGGGATCAGGAGGCCCTGAAGTCAATGTGGCTTAGTACTCTTGCTGCTCACCTTGATGGCTTCACACTCGAATCGTCGTATCAGGAATGCCAAGGTGGAAATCTATCCCACTCATGGGACTTGACAGCTTATGTCTAGAAGTTACAATAAAGTAGCACGATATGCCGTATCTTTTCTCAGACCAAGACACTCTCAGAACAAAGTGAAGAACATACCAAAACCAAGATTTGCTAAAGCGGTAAGGAAAAGGGTGTGGACTCAGCTTCCAGACAGAATAACAGGTCAGTGGCACAGACAGAGACGCGCACACACACACAGAAAGCCAGAGAGAGGCTGAGAGGAAGGAAGGGACCTCAAGAAGGAGAGTACAAGACAAGTGACAGGACCTGACACCCCATCAGCTGGGCTGTCCTCTATGTTGTTCAGAAGCCAGTTCCTGAGCACTCAGCAGACACACAAGGATGTTCCCACCAGGAGGCTGGACTCACTCGAAGCCACTGTGAAGGCCCCTAAGGCTTGGACCCACATGAGGCACTTGTCTGAGGCTAAGTTTATAACAAGAGACCACGGTGAGGTTTTAGGCCAGTGGGTGACCCTATCTGAATTTCCTGTCATTGCAAACCCTTAAAGGTACAGACTTGAAAATGAGGCGCACATGTGCAGTGACTTCCCTGAGATCACAGGCTGGGCCCAGGGCTCTTTTGTCTAGTGTTGCATGCTGTGTGCCATGTCATCTTCCACCTCTAGGTTTGTGTACCAGATTCATGGGACACCAGCCCACAGCTGTTAGGGGCCTTGTCCCATCTGCACCTGATGACTTCCTAGGGAAATGGTGCCTAGCATCATCCTCACTGGGCAGCTTGGGAGCCTGGGGAGGCCCAGAGAGGCACAGAGGCTTCCCCCAGGGCACAGAACACCTAAGAAAAAGGAGGTGTGAACTCGTCTTTCTCCCCCAAAACCGGGGGCCTCCTTCTTCCCAGGGAGCGTGGGGGGAGGGCTGTGTTGGATGCTTGTAGACAGGTATGGAGATAACATGGGCCAGGAAAGTGAGAGGTCAGCAGCCCAGAGGGGCCTTTGGGTGGCCCTGATTGGAGGAAGGGGCACAGGTCATGGAACCTTGAAGGGGTGACCTCACTTCACTGGGGACAGATCCCCAACAGAAATGGGAACCGCGGTAACCAGGTACCCACATTCTAGAGACAACTGCCTTTCCAGCTCACTTGAGAGGAGAAGGTCAGGACACCAGGATGTCTCTCTGTTGCTTCCCGTTCTTCCGACGCTCTGGGCAGAAGAAAGCCCAGGGTAAGAGATGTTTCTGTTGCTGGGGAAACAGGCGCAAGCGCCACCACCAATACCCCTCGTCCTCTGGCACGAGGCACACACAGGTAACCAAGGGCAGGCCCTTTCAGCTCACACTTGGGCGTCAATTAGGGGTCACACCTGGGGAGCCCCACACCTCTTACCCCTCATCCCGTGTGTGTGTGTGTGTGTGTGTGTGTGTGTGTGTGTGTGTCCGGGATGGTGAGGGGAAGGAAGCGGGGAATGAGGGATGCTCATCCTGGGCTCAGGAGCAGGTTGGTAAGTGTCAGAAGTCTGGAGGGTGTTGGAGGGTGTGTCACGTTCACTGCCCAGGTCATGGCTCACAGGAAGGGAAGCTGAGTGCTGGGGTCGAAGCTCTGCTACCCACTTGTTAAATCGCAGGGGTGCTCAAGGGGTCATCAACTTCACTCCCTGCCTGGAGGTCTTTGCAGATGCCCCTCTCTGCCTGATCTGGGGAGCAGAATGGGTGGTGGGCATCTTCCCCACTGGTAATGCCCGGGGCCCCTGATGCCTCCTGGCACGGTAGCGGGCTCTGTCTTTGCAGAGCTCCAACAAGGGCAGCATCGAGGAGCTGGCTGACAGGTTCACGTATGCCCTCAACGGGTACGAAGGACAAGTGCGTCAGGACAGGAGAACCATCCAGTGCCAAACTGAGGTGAGAGCTGGCCCACACCCAGGACCCTGAGGTGACTGGGGTGGGACCAGAAGTCAGACTCAAATCTGGGGCCTCAAAGTTCTCACAGGCCCACTCCCAAAGTGATCTGTACCTTCAGTCCTCCCGACCAGCTCCCTGGTAGGGGAGGAAAGCAGTCTTTCTTCCTGTGCTTCTTGGGATCAGAGAGAAGGCATCTGTTGCTCTCTTTGCCTCATGCTCCTTTCAACTGATGAGCTCCCTGCCCCAAGTATCCTGTGGACCAGCCCCAGCCCGACTGTCCTTGTAGGCCTTCTCCAAGCCTTACACATCATCCCACTTGATAGTGCTGTGTATTTAAAAAAGAAAAAAAAGAGGGGGGAAGCGGGGGGGTAGGGTTAGGGGCATAGGAAGGGATTGAGGTCTTGAATACTTTTCTCTGCAACCTATCACCTCACAGAGGACGACAAACCATTGCAGCATGGCCAGCTCAGGAGCTGTGGCCTGACCCAACTCCATATCATCCCAACAAGGACAGAGTTTTCCTCAGTGGTTCAGGCTTTCACTGTGGCTCCACCTTGACACAAATCAATTGTTGCTAGCTCAGCAGGGCTGCCAGGAACATCCTCACTGTTTCCTCACAGACTAGGTCTGCCATGACACAGGACCACAGATTGGGTGGAAGGTTCCTGATGCCTCCTGGCTCAGTACCCACTCTGTCTTTGCAGAGCTCCAAGGAGGACATCATTGAGGTGCTGGCCCATGGACCCGACTACACCACCTACGGGGTCAGGGTGCAGGTGCACCAGGCTGACGACACAGACCAGTGCCTGTCTGAGGTGAGAGCTGGCCTCGAGGGTCTCTACACCCACAACCTCAACACAACCTGGCAGTGCCCAGAACCCACACTCAAATCTGGGGACTCCCCGGGCACCCTCCCAGGACTCTCCCTAGTGTCCCACAGCCCCAAGACAAAGAAATGCGGACCCCCACGCCCCCCTCCAGCTACATGGGACGGTAGAGAGACGCTCCTCACATATTTGTAGCAATATCAGAGAGAGAAATGTCCTGTGACTTCACAGTGGACCATGAGCACTTGGGCATTTCGCTGTTTGTGTTGCTTAAACTACACTTGCCACGTATCCTCTGGAGCACTCAGCTCCACTGTCCTTGCAGACCTGGTCCAGTCGGGGAGGTCGTTTGCCCAGCGATGCGGCCTTTCAGTGCTGATGGACATGGGCCTAATGCAGTTCAGCTGCCATGTCAGCAGTGCTGCCCAGAACACTGATGTGTGTCGGAACGGACTGTGTTAGGTTGCTTGCTTGCGCTGCCATAACATAGGGCCACACTGGGTGGTGTTAACAGCAGACATTCATTTCCTCACAATTCCGGAGGCTAGAAGTGAGAGATGGTGCTGTCAGCGGGGCTGGTATCTCCTGAGGGGGTCGCTCCTCAGCTTGTAGATGGCTGTCTTCTCTCTGTGTGTCACATGGACTCCCCTCTGCACTGCCACGTGTCCTCCCCTCCTCTTCTAAGGACACTGGTCAGATTCGATGAAGACCCACACCACTGAATTCACGTCACCTGAATGACTTGCTTGAAGACTAAAACTCAAATGCAGACACATAATCAAGTTCGAGGGGTTGCAAAGTCATGGGATTAGGGGTACACAATTCTGACCACAGGACATATAATGTCCCCAGCTGGAGATGGACGCCCACTGCTGGGGGAAGGACGAGCACGTGTAAAATTTGAATGGCTGCAGGCAGATTCCAAACCCAAAGGGCTGTGGCAGGGACGTTGTCACCAGCAGTTTCTGATGATGGCTGCTGCCTTGCTCCCAGCCTGGCCCGGGAAATCTCACTCACTGAAATTTTCACCTGGCCGACGTCAAGGTGTCCAACTCAAACACAGTGTTCCGTCCCTGGCAATTGCCTCATGGGGACACTGAGGCACCTGTCACTTTACACCCACCACATGTATCAGCTCCTCCCCGAGTCCTCGGGTCAGATTCCTGCCCCGTGATCGCCTTTCTCCCATCTGCAGTCTCCAGGCACTTGCCACCTTGCAGAATCTGCCATCTCCAAAATGAGGGTCTTAAAATGCCCTTTAATGTAAAAGCATAAAACATAACTTGCTCTTTTGAAGTCAAAGGCTTTCACAGGCCATATATACCGTGTACACTTTTCCCACGCTGGGGAGGGACAAAGTTCCCACACCCTTTCCACCCATGTCAGTAGCAGGAAAGTCCCCGGTACCTGAGAAGGAATGTCATGCAGGACAGTACCCAGTTCTGACCTGCATGCCCTTGAGCAGGCATCTGATATTTCCTAAGCCTCTCTGTTCTCATCTCTATAACAAGGACCTTTCATTGGGACTCACAGGGCCGGGCTCTTCATATACACTATTACTACAAGGAGGTTGGTTGATCCTCAGCTAAAGGAAAGGCGGCGGGGGGGTGGGGCGGGGGCGGGGGGAGAGATGCTGAGAAGGTGGCAATTGTATGAACATGTACGGGACTTCAGTGGCACTTTGAAGACCTAGAACGTCGTCCTGCCGGGGCACTCCTCTCCCTCCTCTTGCACTCTTCACAGTTGGGCTGGGACCTCCCGACTGAGCTCCAAACCTCCATCCTTGTGGGATTCACGGTCATGCCGCTGACATGGATATCCTTCCTTCTCCCACCCAGTGTGCAGCTGAGCGAACTGGTAACCTGCATGAGTCCTGCAGGATGCAGGCCCTCCAGGAAGGCACCTCGGAGAAGGTGGCCATGGCCATGGTACCAGCTTTCCCGGGGGGAATCGTCCCCCACGTCTCCACGCTGGCCTGCTCCAGAGCCCAACGGTTCCTGGACGAGCTTCTAACTAGGTGAGCACACACTCGTGACTCTGCCCACTGCTAGCTGTGAGGCATGAAAACGTCACCACATCTTCCCGAGTCTAAGGTAGCTCCTCTGAAAAGTGGGCTGCTGGGGGGGAAACCTCATAGCACTGCTGTGGGGACAAGCCATGGAAGGTCTCACCTGCTCCCTGGCTCTGCAGACAGGGTAGCTGGATGTGCGGCGGTTGTTGGTGGCAATTCTTTCACTCTGTCCCACGGAAAGAACTCTGACACACCCATCAGCGGCCTGTGGCATCGGAGGTTGGAAAAGCACATGCAAAGCAACCTGTTAAGCAGTGTGAGATTTCACCTAGCCGGTCCTGGTCCTTGGTGGACCACACTGGGGATTTCTGGGGAGAGCAGGGGCCCAGGCCCACTCAGATGTATGGCATGCTTCTGGTTGGAGTTTCTTTACTCAAAAATGTGCACGCACTTTTGGAGACACTTAGCCTGACTCAAGGAATGAAACAGACACAATCCGTGGGCCTCAGTTCTGGGCAATGAGTCCAGCAGTCATGCTGTCCATCATTCGCAGGTCGTGTCCACCATCCATCAGGGCTGATGCGATCAGAGTGATTTTTCCATCTGGAGGCACACCTGCTTACAATGCCCGGGCTGACACACCGCAGGACCAAGTCATAAAGTGAGTGGTCTCCGGGTCCAGAGGGAGGGCCCCCAGAGTCAGCATTGTGGGGACTGTGGTTGGTGGAGGGTGGAGAGTGCCTGGCAGAACCCGAATCTTATACATCATCTGATTCCCAAGAAAGGCCTGGGCTCTGGAGTCTTCTATTCCAGGAGGATAGGAGTCAAAGATGACAGTGGGTGGGGTCCCGGGCCTTGTAGACCCAGAGGGGACGCTGTGCTGAGTTGTCCCTCACAGTCCCCTCCCACCCCCCACAGACCCACCCCGCTCTGCCTGCCACCTCTATATCCATCTCCCCTGACCACGGTGGCCAGGCTCAGAACAGGACTGTGGTGAGCAGGCTGCTCACAAGTCTGTCTCAGTCCTCAGCCCAGATGCCCAGGGCCTGGAGGGTGGGGGTGGGCAGTGCACTGGACCTTCAGGAGAGCTGCCAGTGGGAAGAAGAGTCTGACACAGACTCTGTGTTGAACCTGCTGGATCCCACAACTGCTACAACCAGGACAGCCACACAGGGGCCGGGGGTGGCATGGGGCTGTCCCCTGGGTGGGCAAGGGGGGCCTGCACAGAGGCTCAGATCTAAACAAGTGTGCCATGGGAGGGCAGAGTGGAAGGAAACACCAGGACTCAGACTCTGCTGCCCACCTGCCTCTCCCCAGGGCCTTTGCTGCGATGGTGGGGACCTGGCTGGACCACGTCCAGGGTTTGGGGCAGCCCCTTCCTTTCGCCTGCTTCGAGGTAGAGCAGGCCTTGGTGCCCGTCAACTCCCCCGCCTCACACCTGGTGGGCCACGCCCAAAATCTATGGTTGGCGCTGCAGTACCTTGAGCCCACCGAGGCAACTCAACAAGGTGAGGCGGAATGATCATCTGGGCAGATCATCGGGGGAGGGCAGGCTCATGGGCTGGAGTTCCCTTAAAGGCGGTGGCATCTTTCCTGTCTGCACTAAGTCACAGGAAAGCCAGGAGTGTGAGTCAATCTGTCTCTTTCTCCTGCTCCAGGTCCACGCCCAGAGCTCCAGAGCTCTCCTGAGGCAGAGGAAGGGTCTGCTCAGGGGCCAGAGCCTGGTCCAACGAGAGGCCCTGCCCTGGCCAGGCCTGGCCCGAGGCAGTACCTGAAGCCATTATGGAGCCAGCTACTGGCTGCGCTGGAAGCCTTCTCTCGTGCTGTCAGAAGAGTTCTAGGCGATTATCTTAAATAATTCAGAGGAATACATCCCAACTGTACATTTATAATAGTAAATAAGGATAATTTCTAAAAGTATCTACCTATTTATGTAGACTATGTCCCATTAAGTTAAATACTCCTTTTGATTAAATAAGGATGTTTATTAAAAACACGTGTAGACCATGTCTTCTCATGTACATATACATAATTCCACACACACACACACATACACACACACACAAGTACACATATATGCTGACATGGAAGGTGCTCACTGTATAGTACAGTTTTAAAATAAGTTTTGAAACATTTAATTTCTTCTGATAACTACGTATACACTGATAAAATCGGGAAATAAAATCTGGAAATATATACACCAAAATGTTCACACTAGTGAACTGTCAGAAGTGAAACTACTAGAAGTGACAGTTTCTTCTCATTTTGCTTTATGTATAGGTTCTGGTTGACACAAGGATCATACCTCCAATATATAGATAGACAGTGGAGAGAGGAAGGGAGAGGCAGAGAACATAGATGAGAGGTGCACCAGCCGCCTCCTGCCCACCCCCGCCATGGAATTGACCGCAAAACCCTGCCACATGCCCTCCCTGGGAACTGATCCGGAAACCTTTCAGTGCAAGGGGAGATGCCCATCCAATGAGCCCCATCAGCCGGGGCTAGACTCAGTATATATTTTAAAAAATACACTTTGATTGATTTCAGGGAGGGAGAAAGGGCGAGACAGAAACGTAATCCATGAGAGAGAAGCATTGATAGGTTTCCTCCTTCATGACCCCTATTGGTGATCCAGTCTGCATCCCGGGCCTGTGCCCTGACCCGGAATCAAACCAACTGTGCACTCCTGCCTGCTTCACAGGCGGACGCTCGACCACCGTGAAACACTGGCCAGACTCAATCATATCTTTCTAAACTTTCCCAAGTGCCAATTTGTCTCTTGAAATGGTCTCATGAAAGGAAAAATTACTTAATGGGGGGCATTCTACTTCCCTCGCCGTTTAGCTGGATTTGCTATTTGGCCAGAAACAACCAGTAGACTAGCTCTCAACCATACTTAAAATCACTAGGGATAGCAAAAGCATTGCTTTGGTTGCAACAGGAGTAACTCAAAACAACTCCCTCCACTAAACACTTCCTGAATCATTTCCCTTCCTCCATGAGCCCAGAATTTAACTCACCAGTCAAACTCAGCTTAGGGAGAGGCAATGGTTCCACTGGAACAGGACGGTAGGGAAACAAGGTACGCAGCCCTGGTTCTACTGGAGGGGCCATAGTTCACTGACACCACCACTGGAACAATCTATAATTGAAACGAAAACCACCATGTCAGAAAATTCTAAGCAGAAAGGACAAAGGAATGCCACTGGTGAGTATTTCAAAAGGAGGCACGCTGTGCAAGAGGGATCCGTTCAGTGCTGTGGCCCAATCATCCAAAGCTCATCGTTCTCATGTGAGCAGCACTCTTGCTCTGAGGGGAGACACATTTCCTTTCTTTCATTTCATATTTGCTTTCAAGGCAAACCAGCTAGCTGGTCAATACACCAAGCCAACACTCCTCAGGTACCCAACAAGAGAAACCTAAATGTCTCAGTGAATTTTAAGTTTTACTAATTTAGAATTAAAAAAAATTTCATTTTAAATTGATATGCGGCTGCCCGGCTGGCATGGCTCAGTGCTTGAGCGTGGACCCCAGAACCAAGAGATCCCCGTTTCATTCCCAGTCAGGGCCCGTACCGGGGTTGCGCGCTAGGGGCTATGGGACCAATGATGCTCTCTCATCATTGATGTTTCTCTCTCCACTTCCCCAGCCTCCTCACCTCCCCTACCCCCACCCCCTGCTCTCTTGTGCCCTTTCCCTTCCTCTCTCTCAGATGAATATAAACATATATGTTTAACCAGTTCTATGTGGATAATATGGACAGTATGAGACAGGGTACTTCAAAACACTAGGCAACCGTTGTGAAACAGTCATCCCTGAATTTCGGGATACCTTTCCTCAACAAGTCCACACAGAAGAAATGCACGGAGCCCTTAGTGATCACAGTAGAAACAGGAAGCTCACCATCCCACATGTGCCCACTGCCCTTCCCCTCACCACCTCCTCCTGGGCTGAGGCACCTCCTTCAGGAGCAGTTTGACACTAAACTGCCCCTTGTCTCTTGCAATTCGGCCCGTTCTGCCCAAGGGTTCACACAAGAGTCTCATAGTTGATTTCTGAGACACTAAGTTCCTCCCTGATATAAAGCACAATAGCGAGGAGAGGATTTTTTTCCCCTCTTTGATGCTGGGAGCTTATCCTGACATCACTGAGCAGCTGAATTCAATATTGGATCCACCCAGCTGTGGACTTGTTCTTTTGTGAGAAAGACGAGTCCCTACTGTTAGCTTCATCACTATTCTGCTGCTTATAATTCTCAGCTGCCACACTGAATGAGATCCTTAAAACTCCTGAGGGTGGACAAGGGTGTAGCATTTCATGTTATTGCAAAAAAAACAACAACAACAAACACGAAAACACAAAGAAAAAACGATGGGAGCAGAGAGCAGGACAGGGGAAAGATGGGAGATGCCAGAAAGAACACCAGCCTTCCACGGACTCCAGAGGGAGACGTCGGGATTCAGGGCATGGCACAGCTCTAAGCTGGGCTGGCAGAGTGTGATGCCAATGAGGATCTCAAAGTGTGACCACAGGAAAGGAGTGAGGGAGAGACAAGACTGCAAAAGAAGCTAAGGTCGGTCCATGGAGGGCCTGGACGGACATGCTAAGGATTTGGGACTCATTTCTAAAGGCCATAGGAGACCACTGTCAGTTTTCAGAAGAGACATGATCATATTGACATTTTCAAAAGATCCTTCGGGCTGCCGGCAGGGAATGCTGAGGGACCTGGCGATACTAGAGTTTGACAGGTCACAGAGAACACATGGGATCAGGAGGCCCTGAAGTCAATGTGGTTTAGTACTCTTGCTGCTCACCTTGATGGCTTCACACTAGAATCATCGTATCAGGAATGTCAAGGTGGAAATCGATCCCACTCATGGGACTTGACAGCTTATGTCTAGAAGTTACAATAAAGTAGCACGATATGCCGTATCTTTTCTCAGACCAAGACACTCTCAGAACAAAGTGAAGAACATACCAAAACCAAGATTTGCTAAAGCGGTAAGGAAAAGGGTGTAGACTCAGGTTCCAGACAGAGTAACAGGTCAGTGGCACAGACAGAGAAAGGGAGAGAGAGGCTGAGAGGAAGGAAGGGACCTCAAGAACGAGAGTACCAGAGAAGTGACAGGACCTGACACCCCATCAGCTGGGCTGTACTCTATGTTGTTTAGAAGAGAGTTTATGACATAAAGTCCAAACATAACAGAAATACAAGCAAATGTCACCATACTGTTCACAAAACTTTTAATGACACAGATGCTTACCTTGATGAAGTGTGCATACTTCTTTAGTTGTTCTGAAAAGCATTGTGTAATCCTTGCAGTAATGATCTAAGTAAAATTCCAATTTTAAGTCCCTACAACAACAAGAACATATAAAATACAAATAACTAGGAAGGTATTACAATATTCACCCCCAACAGTTAGCATTCATCAGTAGAACTTTCCCATTTAAAAACATACTCATGAGAAAAAAGATAATCAAATCCAAAGCCCCTTTATTCTATTTCTGGACTTTCCTGTGCCCAGTATTGTAAGTGCAATCTCAACTACTTTTGCTAGACAAATTTTATGTAGGTGAAACTACTGTAAAAACACTGTGATCTCGGTTCTCTTCTATTACCTATTAGTTGTTGATCTTCAACAAACCATCTCCAGAGCCTCAATATTTTCTTCCAGAAAATGGGGAAATACCAGTTAATTCACTGTGAAGTTTTAAAACTAAATAAAATATGTGAAAAATACCAGAGCCCGTTATTAGGGTTGGAAATCATTTCATTATAAAACAGTTTTCATCATAGTAATGATTTGTCCTAAGAGAAATAAAAAAATTAAAAGTGCCATGTCTCAGAATACAACTTCTTTATCTCAAGGAAGATCACAAAGATTAGAAAATGTTCTGTAATATTAACTCAGACGTTGATATTTTTATTCCATTCAATTTTATTATCAAGGGTCACAATACCCAAGTGTGTGACCTTTAGAATTCGGTGTTTAAACAGAGTGCTGGCAAGGCTGTGAAAGTGCAGTGTTAGCACCATTTAAATGCAGACACAGAAGGCGACAGCACAAGTGCAGCAGAGAGCCCACAGCTAACCAAGCGTCATGGTCTTGGAAACACACTCTGACAGGTTTTCTCATCACTAATGGGGATCATGATTCCCTGGCCTTGTTGACAATTTATGTAGCTAAACTGCAATTCTCTGAACTGTAAGCACTACTAGAATGTAGGTATTGTTACAGCATAGCAGGTATTGTTATAGACCTTCCACCACAGTGCAGGCAGTCAGCCTGTCAACATGAAATGCTCTTCGGGTCACCCCCAGTGTTTACCATGTTTCCTGACTTCCTGCTGGTCTTGGGACAAAGATGACTCACAAGCCCTTACATAGCCAGTATCTTCAAACAAGTCTGTGTTTTGCAAAAAATGCTCTGGGTTCTTAAGGCCAATTTCTGAGTCACCTGAGCACTCCTGGAAGTTTTCACTCTACACACAGTATTTACCTTGCCAACTGAACAAGGGGGGTCAACAAGTGAATGAATTCCTTCTCCCATCAGAGTATTCCATTTAGGCTCCTCAGAGACCCAGTGAAGTAGGAAAAAGATTGCAGGTATGTGAGAGAAGTGTAGAAGAATCCAGACTGAGATTCTGTGACAAGTCTTCATCCTTCATCTGAGAAACTTTCCAAAGGATTCAGACATAAAGATCTGTTCAAAAGGTGAGACTCAACCTTCTGGTGGTGGTCTGAATTCAGTAAATATTCCCAATCCCGAGAAGAAACAGATTGATTTTTTAAATCATGCCTCCTTGTAATTAGGGGGGTGGGAGTGATCAAGGAGGGGTCGATGGGGGGAAAAGGAGACATATGCAATACTTTAAACCTGTGTTAAACTCAACCTTCCTAATGCCGCGACCCTTTAATATAGTTCCTCATGTTATGTTGACCCCCAATTTCACTGTTACAAATTAAACATAATTAAAGCATAGTTATTAATCACAAAAACAATATGCAATTATATATGTGTTTTCCCATGGTATTAGGCGACCCCTGTGAAAGGGTCATTCGACCCCTAAAGGGCTCACGACCCACAGGTTGAGAACTGCTGCTTTAAACAATAAAAAAAAATTCATTTAAAGCAATTCAAGTTCCATTTTCACATTAAGTTGATCTAAGAATATGAAAAAAAAATCCCAATGCTGGCCCAGCAGGTGTGGATCAGTGGTTGAGCATCAATCCATGAACCAAGAGGTCATGGTTCAATTCCTGACCAGGGCACATGCCCAGGTTTCTGGTTTTATTCCCAGGAGGGAGTGTGCAGGAGGCAGCCAACTGATGATTCTCTCTCATCAAGGATATTTCTCTCTCTCTCCCTCCCCCTTCCTGTCCTTAAAATCAATTAAAACATTTTAAAAATTAAGTAATCACAATGCTGGAAAATGAAAGGAATATCAAAACACCTAAATGACTTTAGTGATCTTCTAAATCCTCTGTTGTCATGTCCAGTCTCCAAAGCACTTTCTCCACGAGATTTGAGGCTCTTTTTTGTCATTTCCATAGTCTCCACAGCACCTTCTCCAGAAAGAGATGTGGGACTCTTCCTTTAATGAATAATATAAAAATGCTTAGACAAAACCACAATTATTCATTTTGTTTTGAACAAGAAAAAAAGAGGTATACATTTGGAATAAAAAAGTTCAATAAAATTCCAAAAAGAAACTTATTGTAGGCTTTTTCAGACTTACCCTGTGATATGATAAATGCCTAAAATTAAAACAAAATGCTTATATAAGAATTGCATCTAAATAATAGCCTATTAACAAATAATATCTAAATAAGAATTGTGGTGAGCTAGAAGGGGACAATAAAAAAGGGGGGACATCTATAATACTTTCAAAAGGAAAGATTTTAAAAATAAATAAATAATTATGACATATAGCTATATACTATCTTCTCACCAGCTCAACACATGCACCATGGGAACTAAAAAAGGTAAAATAAAATTAAACAAATTAATGATAAATATTATACGAAAAGATAAACTATGTGTGTAAATAAATTTTAAGAAAAGAGTAGACAAAAATTTAAAAATCTACTAGATAGAAGCCTTGCCACAAAAGTGACCTCAAACCGTGGCTCAACCTGTATTGACCTTATGTCCTTTATAAAACTAGAGATTACCAGAAGAGCTATTCATAACCTACAGGTTTCTTAATGATCTTATCATTCTTAGACAGTCAGAAAAAAATCTTTAGAAAAACTAAACTTTCCCTTTCATCTTGCAAAACATAAACTAGGAAATGCCATTCAACTTTCACTAGCATGCCTAACAATCACTTGAAATTATTTAATGGTATTTTATGGGTTTTTTAATTGTGCTTAAATATACATAATGTAAAATTTACCATTTTAACCATTTTGTGGTGTACAAATTCAGTACCATTAAATACATTCATTCATAAAGTTGTGTAACCTCAATGCTATCCATTTCCAGAACTTTTCCATTATCCCAAACAGAAACTGCCAATTCAACAACTCCCCCTTTCTCCCTCCCTCAGCTTCTATTTTCTGTCCTTATGAATTTACCTATTCGAAGCAAAGTACCCCATGAAGGTGGAATTATACAGTATTTATGTTATGTTGGGTATAACATCCTCAAGGTTCATCCATGTTGTAGCACATCTCAGAATTTCCTTCATTTTAAAGGCTAAATATTTCATTGTAGGCATATACCACATATTGTATATCCAGTCATCTCTCCATACACACTGGGGTTGTTTCCAATTTCAACTATTGTGAATAATGCTGCTATGAACACTGGTGTTTGACTGAGTCCCTGCTTTCAAATCTTTTCTTTTTATTTCAACATTTTTTTTATTAAGCTATTACATATGTCCTTATCCCCCCATTGCCCCCCACCCCACTCCCGTTCATGAACTCACTCCCCTGGGTCTGTGTCCATTGGTTATGCTTATATGCATGTATACAAGTCCTTTGGTTGACCTCTATCCCTTACCCGCACCCTCCCCTATGTTCCCTCTGAGGGTTGAGCATCTGATCAATGCTTCTGTCTTTTGTGTATATATACTCAAAAGGGGAATTGTTGGATCATATGGTAATTCTAGGTTTAACTAACCCCCCCGCCCCCCCCCCGCTAATTTATCTTGAAATTTATTGTTGAAATTATTATAGATGTCCCTTTCTATCCCCCATTGATCCCCTCCACCGTGCCTAGGTTTAATATTTTGAGAAACAGCAAATGGTTTCCCGTAGTGGCATTTTTTTACTTTTCCACCAGTAATCACAGGGTTCCAGTTTCAACATCCTCACTTATTTTTTTCATTGTTTAATATATCAGTCATCTCAGTAGGTATGACATGGTATCTCACTGTGGTTTTGATTTGCATTTGCCTAATGATTAAACATGCTGAGCACTGTTTCATGTGCTCATTGGCCATTTAGAGAAATGTCCGTTCAAGCCCTCTGTCCAGTTTTAAATTGAATTGTCTGATCTGTGGTTGTTGAATTTAGGAAAAACCAGCATTAGAGCTGCACTCCCACCTGAAATGTCCCAAATCTATGCTGTACCTATTATTGACTCAGCTTCCTTTTATGAAATCACATCCTCCAAGTCTCTAAAAGCAGATAGTATTTTATTTTTATTTTTAAATCTATACTGTTGAAAGTATTACATAGGTCCTCCTTTCCCCGCATTAATCTCTTCCGGGCCACTCCCATCCCCACCCCAATAGTATTTTCATACTCTCCCTTACTCCTGATGTCTCAGGACTTGCACATTCCCTCAGCTCTGTCTCTCATCTCTGTCTTCTCTCTTCAGAGCCAATCTTTTTCCCCTGAACTATCATAGAACAGTATCCTTGACAACAGTCCCTCTACTCTCCAGCCAATACTACACATCCTACACACTGCCACCGAAGTCATATCTTCTCAAAATATAGAACTGAAGATGTACTTTCCATTTTAACAGCCTTGACAGGCTCCTTCTGGGTACAGTTTAAATGTCAAGTTCCCAGGTACAAACAAGGCCCTTCAGTTTGGATCCACTCAGCACCTGCAAGCATCTCTCCACACCCAAACCCTGTGTACATCCATTCTGAAATTAGAAGAAATCATGTTTTTCCATAAATCATTTGGCTGATTCGCTCTGCCTAGAATGCCCTTCTTTTCCCAACTTCCAGTTCAATCAGCAACTTCTTTGAGAAATCCTTCCTTCAGAGCCAGTCCCATGACTCTCACCACACTGTGGACACACAGGTATTATATGGCATTTTAATTTATCTGCATACAGCATTTTAGTTATCTGTTTATTTGTTCAACTAAATCACATGCACCTGGTATTGATTCCTAACCAAATACAAAATATCTTCCCCCATATAGTAAGAAGACTAAAGAACAATATGTTTTCCAGACCAAAAGGACTGAAATTAAAAATCTTATCGCTCTATTTACAAGCAATCTTAAGATAAAGGAGACAAAAGAGACAATTCATCTAACTGCACATCCATGGAATCTAGTAAACATGCAATCATCCTTTGGAGAATTTAAGATGGAAACATAGAAGCAAAGAATTAGTTTGAGACCCGCCAGCATGGCTCTGTGGTTAAGCATTGACCAATGAACCAGGAGGTCACAGTTTGGTTCCATGTCAGGGCATATGTTTGAGTTGCAGCCTCGATCCCCAGTGTGGGTTGTGCAGGAGGCAGCCAATCAATGATTCTCTCTCATCATTGATGTTTCTATCTCTCTCTCCCTCTCCCTTCCTCTCTGAAAAATAAAAATACATATTAAAAAAAAAACACCAAACACTTGTTGGATATCGTCATGCCACTTTCACAACTACACTAACCATATGGTTACATGGAGGGGGGGGAGGGCGGGGCGGAAATATCATCAAAATGGTCACTGGCGCCCTAGCTGGTTTGGCTCAGTGGATAGAGCGTTAGCCTGTAGACTGAAGGGTCCCAGGTTCGATTCCAGTCAAGGGCACATGCCCGGGTTGCGGGCTCAATCCCCAGTAGGGGGGGTGCAGGAGGCAGCCGATCAATGATTCTCTCTCATCATTGATGTTTCTATCTTTCTATCCCTCTCCCTTCCTCTCTGAAATCAATAAATATATTTTTTAAAACATGGTCACTGGCTTCAATACTCCTGGACAGAAATACTTTTACACATGCCCTCAAGTTTAGGAATAATTCAGTTTATCATTCCCAGTATATTGTTAGAAGGGTACAATGTTCATCAGGAAACAGTTAATGGGGGAAAACACAAAAAAGCAATGTCCAGGTACCAAGATTGCAGTGCTTACCACTAAGGAATTTAACATTAGTCAAAAAGTCTTGAAATCTCTTGTCAATAGCCCAATAATTAAATCAACTGCTATAAATATATTCTCCCCCGCCCCAAAACTTTTTATTCTAAAATTATTCAGTAAGAAAAGGTGAAATAATACAGTGAACACCTGTTTCATCTAAATCTAACAGTTGTTAAGGCCTAGCTGGTTTGGCTCAGTGGTTAGGGCATCGGCCTGCGGACTGCTCCTGGGTTTGATTCCAGTCAAGGGCACATACCCAGGTTGCGGGCTCAATCCCTAGTAGTGGGCATGCAGGAGGCAGCCAATCAATGATTCTCTTCTTACCATTGATGTTACTGATGTTCCTCTCTCTCTCTCTCTCCCTCTCCCTTCCTCCCTAAAATCAATAAAAAATGTTTTAAAAATAAACAAATAAATCTAACTGTGGTTACCATTATGCCATATCTGCTTATGTGCATGTGAGGGATTTGACTGGGGGATGCTGACTACCTGAAAATCCCCCACATCATGACTTCATCATGCATTTCCCCCAAATAAATATTCTCTCCTATACACGACAAAACCATCATCTTGCCTAAGAAAAAATTTTTCTAACATCACCTAATATTCAGTCCATTTGCAACTTTTTCAAAATTTCCCCAAAATGTTTTTTTAAGATAATTTTCTAGAACCAGGACTCAAAGTTCATTCAAAATGGTGCAAAAAATATTGCATTTGGTGATGTCCTTTAGTCTCTTTTAACCTAGAATAGGCCCCACCTTTTTCCCCCTCTATGACTCTTTTTTTTTTTTTTTGCTTTTTACAACTGTTCTTTTTTATTTATTAATTACATCTTTATTGTTGAGATTATTACATTTGTTCCTCTTTTTTCCCCCCAGAACTCCCCTCCACCCAGTTCCCACCCCACCCTCCTCCCTCACTCCCCATCCACTGTCCTCATCCATAGGTGCGCAATTTTTGTCCAGTCTCTTCCCACATCCCCCTCACCCCTTTGCCCCCCAAGAATAGCCAGTCCGCTCGCTTTCTATGCCCCTGATTCTATTATAATCACCAGTTCATTCTGTTCATCAGATTATTCACTTGATTTTCAGATTCACTTGTTGATAGATGTGTATTTGGTGTTCAAAATTTGTATCTTTACCTTTTTCTTCTTCTTCCTCTTCTTGAAGGATACCTTTCAGCATTTCATATAATACTGGTTTGGTGGTGATGAACTCCTTTAGCTTTTCCTTATCTGTGAAGCTCTTTATCTGATCTTCAATTCTGAATGATAGCTTTGCTGGATAAAGTCATCTTGGTTGTAGGTTCTTGACATTCATCACTTTGAATATTTCTTGCCACTCCCTTCTGGACTGCAAAGTTTCTGTTGAGAAATCAGCTGACAGTCATATGGGCACTCCCTTGTAGGTAACTGAGTTTCTTTCTCTTGCTGCTTTTAAGATTCTCTCTGTCTTTTGCTCTTGGCATTTTAATTATGATGTGTCTTGGTGTGGTCCTCTTTGGATTCCTTTTGTTTGGGGTTCTCTGTGCTTCCTGGACTTGTAAGTCTATTTCTTTCACCAGGTAGGGGAAGTTTTCTGTCATTATTTCTTCAAATAGATTTTCAATATCTTGCTCTCTCTCTTTTCTGGCACCCCTATAATTCGGATGTTGGTATGCTTGAAGCTATCCCATTGGCTCCTTACACTATCTTCGTATTTTTGGATTCTTTTTTCATTTTGCTTTTCTGGTTGGGTGTTTTTTGCTTCTGCGTGTTTCAAATCGTTGACTTGATTCTTGCAATCCTCTAGTCTGCTGTTGGGAGTCTGTATAATATTCTTTATTTCAGTCAGTGTATGCTTAATTTCTAGTTGGCCCTTTATCGCAACCTCGAGGGTCTTCTTAGATTTCTTGTAGATCTCATTAAGTTTATCGGCAGTTTCTAGAAAATTCTTGAAAAACCTTAAAAGTGTGGTTTTGAACTCTATATCCAGTAGTTTGCATTCCTCCATTTCTATCATTTGTGTCCTTCTTCTTTGTCTCCGCATTTTTATGCTTCCCTGTGTTGATAAAGTGGTTTTCTGTGCTGAGTGTCCACTAGGGCCCAGTGGTTGAGCCTCCCCAATTACCTGAGGACACTCTAGGTGCACCCCCTTGTGGTCTTTGTGCACAGTCTTGTTGTAGTTAAGCCTTGATTGTTGTAGTTATCACTGGGAGGAATTGACCTCCAGGCCAATTGGCTGTGAGAATCAGCTGTGTCTGCAGAGGGAGAACTTCTGTGCTGGACACACCCCTCTGGGGCAAGACTGGCTTCAATGGGGCTTTGGTGCTCACTGAGTCTGCCCCCTGAGTGCAACCCAAGCATGTGCAATGACAGCAAATTAGATTTTTTTTTCCTTTCCCTTACGCTCTGAGTATTTTTACTATGAACTTGATTTTTATTTATTCAACACTTTGCAACCAAATATAATAATGTTCAAATATATTCTTATACCCTTAAATTTAAGTCTTATAAATTTTTTTGGCAATAACTAATTGAATTACTCAAGTGTTTAAACATTACCATGAAATTGACAAAGAACAGTGCAAAAAATGATGATATAGAAAATAAATGAAATGTTTATTTCCCTACCATTATCTTCACTACATGTTAAAACATACATCTAGCTACTGGAATCATTATATATTGTTTTTATTATTTCTGTTAAATTTTAGGATAAAAGCTTTGTTTTTTAAAAAATTACTCAATAATTAATCAAATACTAAAATTCAAATCAACTCACCTGTTGAACAGGACTATCAATTGTAAAGGCATTGTAAAGAGCCAATGCCTGGCTTTTACTTCCTTTGCTCCAGATCACCATATTTCCAGCCACATATAGTTCCTCGTCATAATCCACTTCTCCAATTTCACTTCCGCCTCTCCTTAACTGCCAGCTTTCCTTAAAAATTTACATACGTAAGACATGTTTAAGCGGTTTTTGTTTCTTTTGCAACATTATGGAGCAAGATTTATTAATTAAAATTGAACAGCAATCCAGATACAAGTCTCCTGCTCTGTCAGTGGAGTAAGACTCAGTCCAAGCCCAACTCTTAGGTTTGGTGCCACTGATTAACAGAGGAGGGGGTGTGGGTGCATGTATCATACTGTATCTTACAGGATTTCAAAAATGGGAATTTACCTCAAGAATTCTCTATATTAAGTATTTTATTATTACATTACCATTTTATGCTGCCAAAAACATAAAGAAACAAAAACTATACCTTACCTATATATCCAAAAATTAAACCAACATTCTTGGGAGACTAAAGACATATTAAGCATATGGGGGGTGAAGCAGAGGGGGCAGTGAAGTGCACATGGGACACTGGGGGAGCTTACCCACCATGCAGACTTCCCTGCTTCACAACTGCATATACATTCACCTTCCTGCCCTTGTGCCAACCATCAAAATGAACAGGGCAGTGAAAGGTTTGGATTCCTAACTACAGACTTCCGCTCCTGGAAATTTTGGTATCCCAAAAGGGATACAGAAATGGAATTAAGATGAGAAAGATTGACTGTTTAACATGCACTTACTTCTCATTCCCCTATTTAAAAACTAGTACTGTATCTACTTATGTGGCATTTCTTTTCTCCTCTAGAAACATGTAAGTTTCTGGCAGCAGGGACCATTGCTAACTTGACTATCTAACCATCAAATAACATGAAATCTGGTCCCAATACTAAGTGAAGAAAAAGAGATTTAAATGGACCATAATCATAGTGACTCTCATTATAAATGCTGAGTTATATGTCTAAACAGCCATGACACTATAATACAATTAAGGTCATTATTTTTAGCTTGATAAAAATTACCAAATCTTAACCTATACCCTAGAAGTAGCATCATACTCATTTCTCAGTTGCTTCTGTGTAGCCTTAAATTACAAGTAGATTGAATCTCTCTACATTTCAAAAGAAAACTGAGAATCTTGATAAAACCTTCTGTTTTTCGTGGATTGTAACCTCCTGCAGGGATCCCACCAAGCCAGCAGCACCATTAGACGACCACAACTCAGAGGCTGGCTGCAGCTGCCAAAGCTGAAGTTTCAAAGCATTAGGGTGGTGTCTGCAGTGGTCTTGACCAAAAGGAACAATTTCCTGCAAATCCCCAGTTGCAATCAGTGTTGCCCTTTCTTCAGAGAAGTTCAACATGGCTTTCAGATATAAATATTATTTCTGTATGAATTCAAACACATTCTGGCCAGCTGTTGGAATCAAAATGAGAAGACAATTATCAGAAGTTTACAGAAGAGCCATTAATCCTTAGATGAGTGTCATACAATCCTATCATATTGTAGGTATACCAGTAATCATAACATAAAGGGCATTCCAGATCTGATTCTTTCAGGTAATTAGTTACCATTTCATAGTTACCTTACACTATCTAAACTAATAAAAGAGAAAAATGGTAATTGGCGTACGACGATACCCTTTTCATTGGCTAATCAGGGCTATATGCAAATTAACTGCCAACTATGATTGGCAGTTAACTGCCAACTAAGATTGGCAGTTAACTGCCAACTAACATTGGCAGGTAACTGCCAACTAAGATTGGCAGTTAACTGCCAACAAGATGGCGGTTAATTTGCATATGTAGGCACAATGCAGGGAGGCGAAAGGGAAAGCAGGAAGAAGCCCCCTGCCACTGACAGTGATCGGAAACCCAGGGCGGAGCTAAGAGCTGGGGGGCAGGGCAAAGGCGTCCCTGGGGCCGCCTTTGCCCTGCCCCCCAGCCATGATCGGAGAATCAGGCGCCTTTGCCGCCCTGGCCAGTGATAGCAGGAAGTAGGGGTGGAGCCAGCGATGGGAGCTGGGCACGGTCGAAGCTGGCAGTCCCAGGAGCTAGGGGTCCCTTGCCTGGGCCTAAAGCGGAGCCCACGATCGCGGGGCCACTGCAGCTGCGGGTCCCCACTGCCCGAGCCGGATGCCTCAGGCCTGGTCAAGGGGCCGATCGGTGATTGGTGATTGGAGGGTGATGAGGGTCAACTCCTCTGGCCGAGGCATCAGGCCTGGGCGGGGGGCTGAGCCGGGGATTGGGGGGATATGATGGTCCCCTTGCCCAGGCCTGAAGCCTGGGTCAGAGGCCTCAGGCCTGGGTGGGGGCCAGAGCCAGGGATCGGGGGGAGATGGGGGTCCCCTGTCCAAGCCTGACACCTCTGGCGGAGGCGTCAGACCTGGGCAAGGGGCCGATCAGGAGATCGGAGGGTGATGGGGGGCTACGCCTCTGGCTGAGGCATCAGGCCTGGGCAAGGGGCAGAGCCAGCAATCGGAGGGGTCTGGGGGTCCCCTGCCCAGGCCTGATGCCTGGGCCAGAGGCATCAGGCCTGGGCTGGGGGCAGAACCAGTGATGGGGGGAAATGAGGGTCCCCTGCCCAGGCCTGACACCTCTGTCAGAGGCGTCAGGCCTGGGCAAGGGGCCGATCCTGCGATTGGAGGGTGATGGGGGTCAACGCCTGAGGGCTCCCAGTATGTGAGAGGGGGCAGGCTGGGCTGAGGGACACTCCCCCCCACACACACCCAGTGCACGAATTTCGTGCACCGGGCCCCTAGTCAGTACATAATTAACATTACAGCTACATGTTAGTTGCTGACAAAATCAACTATAGGAAATCACTGGGCTGAGAGATAAGCACTTATGTCTGACAATATTGATCCTACATTTCCTACGACTACTCACTAATTTCTCCACATTTCACATTTAAGGATTTAGACAAGTTTTACTTTATAGTAAATGGCTCTCAACATTTAAGGGCATTTCTGTTCAAATGCTCGAACAACATTTAAAAAGCACACCTAACAGATCACTGGCATATTGAAATGAAACAAACAAAAACAACATATCATTTCTAATTCATCAAAAGTTGAACCACTTGGTGCTTTAAGAAACTATTAAATGTCATCATTAATTTTGAGCCTCAATCCACCTAAACATATAATTGCAAGCAATTCCAATTTCTGGTGCAAACCCAAAAGACCAAGGCATGAATAAAATTACTGGCAATGGAACATTTATGCTTGTTTGCAGACTTAACAGTTCTAGCTTTGAAAGAACATAATCTACTACAGTTCAGCTTATTACTACAAAGAAGTGGATGAGCTGTGGGTGGAAAGAGCCCTCACCCATTACTTCCAGAACATTTCTACGAACAGTAACTGACAGCCAGTCAAATGTGGCCACTGTATAAGGTGGATGACAGTTCTGTCTCAGACAACTCTTATATGAAAAACGGTTTTGTGGCATAGAGGTTAAGCTGCAATCCTCAAATTCAGGAATCAAAACAAACATTCATGTCAGCACTAGACAACCTTTAAAAACAGTGTTGGAAATGGCTTTCACATCACAAACAGTTTAATTTGACATCGTTTCTCCTCTGAGGTCTTTTTGGCACCCGCAGCTTTCTTGGCTGAAATATCTGAGCCTGTGGTTCCCATGCAGCTCCTCTAGGGTTGCAGTTATGTTTTCTGTGAATTAAGTGTTATTCCTGAGATAACGGTTATGTCACATTCATGACACTTTTTCCTCCTTCTGATAAGTCAGTTTTGAGAACAGTTAAACTTGGGCCATGACTGAGATAGTGCCTGTGGGAGCCTAATCAGAGTACGCCAGATGTTCAAGGCCAATCTGAGCAGGAGAATCCTAATCAGGATGTTCAAGGCCAATCTAAGCAAGGACACAGAGATTGTACTGTACACACTGGGCAGGGGTACCTTACTATAACCCAAATACTGATGTCACTGTTGGGCAGGAAGCCTTTGTGTCTAAGTTAGTATAAACGTATTACTAACGAGCTGGTGCGTGGCTGCTTGGTATGGCTCCTGTTTGCTACTGTATTAGCAAGGGCTGCTTGGCGCAGCCACTGTGTGAAGCTACTTTGAAGCACTGTTTTGTCTGATGGCTCCTTGTTAGCAATGGCTACATGGCCTGCAAAAAAAGGCTCTCCTGCCCTTACCGGTTTGGCTCAATGGATAGAGAACAGCCTGCGGACTGAAGGGTCCCAGTCCAGGGCATGTACCTTGGTTGCAGGAACATCCCCAGTAGGGAGTGTGCAGGAGGCAGCTGATCGATGTTTCTCTCTCATGATGTTTCTAACTCTCTATCTCTCTCCCTTCCTCTACGTAAAAAAATGAAAATATTTTTTTAAAAAGACTCTCCTATATGCCTCTGTCTTCTCATGTCCTCTTTGTCTACTACCTGGCGTTCACGTGCGTACAGCCCCTGGCAGAGAAGGACTGTGCACCCCAGAGCGCCTTATAAAACTTACACCAAACACCCACAAAATCCAGGTGGCCTTCCTATGTTCTAGTGAAGTCAAGGGTTTAACCAACTTACTAACTCTGAGAGGAAGCCACAGAATCGGTAATTAAAGAATCACCTGCACAGAACAATGACCACTTTGTGCTGATCAGCATATTTAGTTCTTTGCAGCCCCAGCTGTGTGCGCCTTCCCAGGGCCCTATAACAGCACCGCATTGAACTGATGCGCTGGCAGGGAGACCTCAGCCTCGCTTCCTGGGAACACAGACCTACCAAGAGCACGCGAGGCGGCTGGGGGGAACCCGAAGGCACAGGAGGCACCGGCGCAGGGTCTGGGCTGAAGGGCCGCGTCCAGGGCCTCAGGGTCTACGAGACCCACGGGCTGAGATGGGCCTCAGGAGCTCTGGCCGCTGGGCGGGCCCGCCCTGAGCTGAGGCCGCAGGGACACCGCGCTCAGCTGGGAAGGAGGCCAGGGGGGGGCGGCGCGGGGAGGGGCAGCGCGGAGCCCAGGCCAGGCCGCCCAGGGCGGTCCGGTGCGGGGTCAGGGACACGCGGCGACCAGCAGCGCCGCCGGCCGGGCCTCGCCTGAGTCACTCGGGACACGTGAGGCGCGGGAGCCGGGCTGCGCCCCCGGGGCCACAGCAGAGTCGGTCACGGGGACTCCGCCGCCGCTGCAGCGTTTCCTCCCCCTGCGCCCCCCGCTCCCGAGAACGGGCGAGCGGCAGCCGCGGACCACGGGCGTTAGCTTCTGATCCAAAACCAAAGGATGGGACCCAGCTGAATTTCCCGTCCTGCTTCGCGCGGGGCCCGGGGGCGGGGCCTTGAAGCGCCGGGTCTCGCGGGAGGCGCCACAGTCCCCGGTCTGGCTCAGCTCGCCTCGGGGAGGATGCTGGGTCCGCCCACCGGTACCGCCTCCATCCCAGGCACTGCGTGCAGCCCTGAAGCAGGACCCGGTCAGCTGGAGTCTGAGCTGTGACCGGACCATCCCGGCCTCTCCATCTGCGCCGGGTCCTGTCACTAGGAGCCTGAGCTGCCTCCACCGGGAGCTGCCGCACTTCCAGGCTAGTTCTGCTTGCTCCCCCGTGGGACTGGGGCGGTGAGGGGCGCGCTGATTTCCTCTCTGCCAGTGCTCTTTCACCCTGTTGGGCCAGACCCTGTGAAAAGTGCAGGGAAGACACAGAGGTCCTCACAGAAACATGGCGTGCAATTTCTGAGCTTCACAGACACACCCCCAGGTGACCCCTAGACCTGGATGAAGCACCCCAGCTTTACCGGCCCTCCCTCTCAGTGGACTTAGCTGTACAATCTCACACTGATGGAAACTAGAAAACTTTCCTGAGCTCTGCTCTCCCACTGCATAGGATGTCTAGGTTAAAAATATCAATGGAGCCCTAGCCTGCTTGGCTCAGTGTATACAGAGTCAGCCTGCGGACTGAGGGGTCCCAGGTTCGACCCAGGCCAAGGGCATATGCCTGGGTTGCAGGCTCCATCCCCAGTAGGGGGTGTGCAGAAGGCAGCTGATCAATGATTCTCTCCATCATTGATGTTTCTATCTCTCTCTCCTCCCTTCCTCTCTGAAATTAATAAAGAAATATATATTTTTAAAAAGTATCAATGGAGCTCTGACCCGGTTGTTCAATTGGTTGAGCGTCCTCTTGTAACCAAAAAAGGTTGGGAGTTTGATTTCCAATCAGGGCACATACCTAGGTTGCAGTTTGATCCCCGGTGAGGGGCATGCAGGAGGCAATTGATTGAAGTTTCTCTCTCACATAGATGAATAAATAAATCCTCAGGTGAAAACTATATATATATATATATATATATATATATATATATATATATATATATATATGTATATATATATTCAATAAACAACTTATGGCCTAAGAAATCAAGTTCAAATTCTTTATCCAGAAATTTAAAATTGGCTGAAACCTATGTCTGCACTAAGATCATCTCCTGAGCGTCCCCAAACACACCTTGCACTTTGTGGTCTTGGGATCTGGGTACACCCTCATTTCTTTATTTGGAATGCCAGCCCTCAGGGTTTAGCTCAAATGCCTCTTCTCAGAAGACTTCAATACAAGTATGAGTGCGCTGAGAGGACTGAATACTTGTGCCCCGCCCCCAAATTCCCATGTGGAAACCATATGCTGTATGTGATGGTGTGTGGAGGAGGTGCTTAGGTCATGAGAGTGGAGCATTCCTGACTGGCATTCGTGCCCCTTCCACAAAGTGAGGACCCAGTGAAGGGAAGGTTGGCAATGAGTGAGAAAGCAGGCCCTCAGCAGACACTGAAACTACCAGCACCATGATCTTGGACTTCCCAGCCTGCAGAACCATGAGAAATAAATTGATGCTTATAAGCCATGCGGTTTATGGTATTTTTGTCATAGCAGCCCAAACACTAAGACAGAGTCACTCTTAGAATTTAGAGTGGCCTGCCGTTCTCTACGGTCATTTCCCTGAAAGCAAACTATCCCCGTATTTCCCTGGCCTGAGGATACAGGGGGCAAAGTTTGATCTGTAGGAATAAGGCAGGAAGGAGCCAGTGAAGTCTCATTTCTTCTCTCTCGGGTGCAAGGAGATTGTCCTGTGTGACTGAGTGGGAACCACTGCCACACAGGTTCTCACCCATTGCCTTCCAAGGGCACGGGAACTTTCCTGCGGTGGCCCCCAGGGCCCTGGGCTGAGCTGCATGAACCAGTGCCTGCACCTGTGCACGGGGCAGAGGGTGGAAGTCCCTGAAGGGCCTGGTCAGGGACGGCTAGTTTGGGTGCTAGAGTGGGAGCTGGAGGAAACGCAAACCCGGAACCCACAGCTGCAGGACTCCTGCCCCCAAGAATCACAGATGCAGCCCCAGCTCTCAGGAGAACACGCCTCCTCCCTGGTGTTTCCATGGACGGTGAAGCTGGGCTTCCAGCCAAGGCCTTTGGGGAAAAGCCCAGTTAATGCTTCCTGTCCTGGGACCCTGCTCCACTTGCTGACCATCAGGGCCTTGGGTCAGGGAATGGTCAGGCTGTGGGACACAGACACACCCAGTCAGATCACTCAATGACAATTCAGCGGCCACTTCTCTCAAGTTTCTAAGTCCACAGGCACCTCGTGCCCACACCCTCCTCACACACACACTGTCACTCAACCCCAATGGTGGCTTTTGGTAGGACACCCTGGCATCCACCCGACTGATTCTGATCCCATCCAGCCCCATCCAGGAACACATCTGAAGACAGCAGGAGAGCACATGTCCACCGTGGTGGCACCGACACATTGACGGATTCCTCACAGACTGCAGTGCCCATTCAGCTGGAGTTGCTGGCCCTTTGCTCTGTGGGCTCTGCAGCAGCAAGTGGCCCACGGGTCAAGAAGCTCCCTGTGGCCTCTCGGAGCTGAGGACGCCTGCAGCCGCAGCCACAGGAGATCCACCCCTCAGTCCTACACCTGCAGGAAACCGAATTCTGCCCACAACTGGGGTGAGATTGGAAGCATCTCCTTTCCTCCTGGACACTCAGGGGAGACCACAGTCTCAGCCAAAACCCTGGTCTTGTGAGCCCCAAATCAGAGGGACCGCTTAACCAGGGGTGGGCAAACTTTTTGTCTTGAGGGCCACAATGGGTTCTTAAACTGGACCGGAGGGCCGGAACAAAAGCATGGATGGAGTGTTTGTGTGAACTAATATAAATTCAAAGTAAACATCATTACATAAAAGGGTACGGTCTTTTTTGTTTGTTTTATCCATTTCAAATGGGTCGGATCTGGCCCGCGGGCCGTAGTTTGCCCATGGCTGGCTTACGCCATGCGCTGCTCCTGACTGCAGAAGCTGTCAGATAGCCAGGAATGTGTACTAGGTTAGTGATAACAGCAAGGAATATACGCCTTGTCCTTTATCAAATCAGGTTCTCTGTCCTTAGTTGAATTGTATAGAAGAACCTTCCTATTGGAGAGGGTGCTCGTTCATAACACAATTTCCTGAAAGTGAAAGTTACATGTTGCCTGATGGGAGATAGTCCTCTGGGGCTCCCCCATGGTTCTGCTTGTCTTGCACGGGGCACTGTCTGCCCTTGTTCCTTGGTGTGTAGGGAACAGTTTTGGAAGAGCATGTCGGCCTCTGGAACAAAGGGCAGGCTTGCTTTCAGCCCTAGGAGATGCAGATGAGGTCTCCCTTTGAGATGTGGCTGGTCAAGGAGAATGGGCCCTGTCCATGGTGCTGATGTACACTTTTGTCAGGACACTGAAAGCAGATAAGCTCTGAAGGGGTTGGTGTGTTTTGCTTAGCATATCCTGGTAGACATCTAACTCATAATTCAAGAAAAGTGGTGTTCTTTCATCTGAACTTGGAGTAAAATAGTTGTATCTCGGCATGGATTTCTTGGTTTTATCCTAGTTGGGGTTTGTGTAGCTTATTAAATCTGTAGCTTATGTCTTTTGCCAGATTTTGGGATTTTTCAGCCATTATTTTCTCTATTACATTCTGGCTCCAAACTCTTCTCTCCTTGGGACCTTAGAATAAATAAAATGCAGTCTCCCTTTAAACACAAGATAATAGTCAGAAGGAGTTTGTACTCCAAGAGTCCAGGTTGATAATACATATTACTTTAGGGAGAGTTTAAATAAATTCATGTGTATTAGGTGTTGAGGGAGAAGGGGACTTTCATATGTGGAAAACCACTAGGATGCCCATGAGATACTGTTAACTGCCTAGCAGTAGGGGCTTGGAGGGCAGTGGATTGAATTTGACCTAAGCTGACATGTTTGGGGTAATTTCTAATTACTTTTAAAGCTTAGTTTTAGAAGTGCTATACTAAAATACACTTGTTGAAAATAAAAATTGATTACTATTCCTTTGAAAGATGTCAATTTTGACCATAAATGTACAGAATTTGAACCCATCTCTACAGTTTTGGCCCCTTTTGTGTTTCATTGTTTTATGTATATTGTGGGGCTAAGTTCTACAGTGGCATTTTAAAAGAAATAAGTTGCAGGAAGAATATAATGTACTAGAGGCCCAGTGCACGAAATTCGTGCACTGGGAGGGGGGAGGGTCCCCTCAGCCCAGCCTGCACCCTTTTGAAGTCCAGGAGCCCTTGGGAGAAGTCAGCAGTTGGACATCCTTAGCTGCCATGGAGGCGAGAGAGGCTCCCACTCCCACCGCCGTGCTCACCAGCTGTGAGGCTGGTTTCTGGGTGAGCAGTGCTCCCCCTGTGGGAGCACACTGACCGCCAGGGGGAAGCTCCTGAATTGAGCTTCTGCCCCCAGGTGGTCAGTGGGCATCATAGCGTCCAGTTGTTCCAACATTTGATCAATTTGCATATTAGACCTTTATTGTGTAGGATGGGCCTTGAGATCTTGAAGAAGATGGAAGCATGTATCTGAGCTGTTGCCTTGTCTGTCTGAGGGGCAGGTGAGGGACTACACATGAAATGCTCTGACAAGTTCACGTATCCTAAAAGGTCATTTGTACCCGAAATTTCACTGACTTTTCTGATCAATATAGTTCAGTTCACATGTATCTCACTTAATGTAATTTATTACTAGTGCAAAGATCTGAGTCTCAGTTCATTTTATTAGTTGCTTTTCTGTTTTATAAATACGTCCTGTAAAATTTGTTTTTGTTAATCTTTTTAAAAGTGATATATGTACTTGATACTAAACGAAAAGGAATCACAGAATTGCACAAGGAAAGAAGTGAAAGACCCTTCTCCCCTTGCCCCAGACAGCATAGTCCCTGTTAACTGTTTGGGGGTATTGAGGTTTTCTGGTGTTTCAGAGAGCTTCCTACATGCCTTAAATGAGAAAATATCATTTCTGGTTCTGAACATCATTTGTGCAGTGAGAACCAAATGGCAGCCTAGAAAGCCCATGGACCTTTCTCCCCAGGTGAGTCATCTGCTGAATGAATGCAATAGAAGGTGAACTTCTCTTATCTGTCAACTGATAGGCAATTAATTTCTAAGGCGAGAATGTAAAGTGTATTTCTGAAATGGCATGGTTATGTTAGAAAATATGGGGTCAGATTCAAATCTTTATTTAATGTTCTTTGAAGATGTACATAAAAATTACTCTCGTTATTGACTCAGCAAAGTCATAATTCCTGAATCATCTCATTCAATGCATTTCAGGGTTCAAATCTAAGAAATCCCCTCTGATGAAAACAGAAAAATGACATTTAGGAGGTGTTTTTCAAAGATGAAAGCTGTGCTTTCTTCAGATAAAATCAAGGCTGACATCTAGGTCCTGGACATCACGCCCAGGGACTGTTAATACAGGGATGAAGGGACTGGAGTGACACCTGGTGGTTTCCAACCCCTGAGTCAGCACTGCGTGGTAGCAATGAAGATGAAGGTGTCAGTGCTCTTTTGATAAGATTAGTTGTCTGTGGTTTATTTCACTTTATTTTCTCTTCCCTCACATTTTCATTGCTTTAGTATTTACTTCCCTGCCACACTAGTTCCCGTGTGTCCCTGCACCCTAAGAACCTTCATTAACTCCCTCTTATGGCATCAAAAGACCTTAAAGCAGGACAGAGGTTCAGTGAGAGGGCACCAGAGGTACCCGCACCCTGCGTGCTGTGTGTGCACACGTGTCTGGAGTACAACCCCTGAAAGGCCCTGTGATCCTCTAAGCTTCCTCCTGCTGGTATTTTGGCACAACACTTCATAGTCCTGCTGTGGTGTGTCTGTGTATGTGAAGTGTTTGGAGTAGAGTTTTCTAATGTTTTCTCAGACATAGAGGTGAACTGTTTGGAAGGACAAGTAGCTGGTGCAGTATGTCATAGCATTAATCTAAGGCAGCGGTTTTCAACCTGTGGGTTGCTACCCCTTTGAGAGTCGAACGACCCTTTCACAGGGGTCACCTAAATACATCCTGCATATCAGATATTTATGTTATGATTCATAACAGTCGCAAAATTACAGTTATGGAGTAGCAATGAAGATAATTTTATGGTTGGGGATCACCACAACATGAGGAACTGTATTAAAGGGTCGCGGCATTAGGATAAGTATTTCATTTAATAAAATGAAATTAAGCATCTGTGAGGTACAAGGCACTCTTCCTAGGTATTGAGGGAACTTACATGGTGTTAGGGAAGGAACCTGTGCACACATAATTAAACACCTGTGTTTATGCAGCTCTAACCATGTGCATTATCTCATGGAATCCTTAGAGCACACTACGGGGTGGGTACTGTTAGAACTGTCTCAATGGCAGAATGTAGCAGTTATGGGCCTCCTGTGCTATGGAAGCACAGAGGAGGGAGAACTAGACCTTGAAGGATGGTGGGGTTTTATTGGCAGGAAAGAGGTATGTGGTTGTCCCAGGAGAGGGAGGAGAATGAGCAAAGGGAAATTCACAGGGCTCACATACCAATGTGAGTATGAAGTCTTTAATTTTAGCTCTGTTCACAAGGAACTGTGGCCAGTATAAAGATCTTATATGTGCAAATGACATGCATCACACCTCTGGGTGCGTAGGTGTAGTACTTGTTTTACTTAGCCTCTCTAAGGAAAGCGTAAGTGAACGTAAAGTTATTTCCCTTTAACACAAAGTTAAAGTTTTACATTTCAAATCATTAGTTCAGATGAGTCCAGTCCATCTGCTTTTTGTTTCCTGTAAGAGACCTTTACTGTGCAACAAGTCACGAAGCATTTACAAGTGAATGGAGCTGAACACTCCCTCCCCCCCACCCCCCGTTTTAATTTTTATTGATGACTTTAATTTTTTCATTATTTCAGGTTACTGGCACCTTGCCATGCTTGCTTGATGGTGATTGTTTCATCAGGCCAAATCCTTCATCTCCAGATCTTGGGATATTATTTGACCTTAGAATGTCTTATATTCCCAATGTATGTCAGTTGAAAGTTAAAGCTTTCTAATGTATTAGTTGAAAGAGAAGGTTTCAAAAAAACCTTGTATCTACCAGTAAAATAATTGATGTTTTTATTGTAGTAGAATTGTAATCCTTGAGGAATGGGGATGGCAGTGGTTTCACTTTTACATATAGTGCTGCCTATTCTGTAGCATTTAAAATCAAATTATAGGAGATGCTCAAGGTCACTAATCACAGGGAAAATGCAAATAAGAACCACAAAATGTCACCTCCCACTGCCAGAAAGACCATTACCAAAAAGACAAGAAGGGACAAGTGGTGTGAGGAAGTGGGGAAAAGGGAACCCTTGGGCACTGTTGGTAGGATTATACATTGGAGCTCCCCCTGAACAGTGGCGCCCCTTGTGGAAAAGGTGTGGAAGTGGATCTTTCAGTCTCCAGAAGGGGTATAGCTCCCACAGGGCACCTCCCTTCCTGGCCTTAGAGATCAAGCAAACAGGAGGCATCCGAGAAGATGGCCCTGTTCTAACACAAATAGGAAATTCACGTGTTGAAAATGTTTTGCTCCATGCTGAAGTCTTGGTCACTTTATCTGAGTGCTTCTTTTCTTGACAGCACACCTGAGACTCTCCTGAAGGAAATGAGCAAGTTTGAGGAGCCTGTCTTTGCTCCTTCTCATTGAGCACTCGGCTAAACTCATAACCAGGTTAATCCAGAGACTGTCTATCCCTTGTCCAAGGGTGTAGACGTGCAGTTGTGTTGTATCGGGCAGATTGCCCTCCAGAAATACGGAGCACC
Source organism: Myotis daubentonii (assembly GCF_963259705.1). NCBI lineage: Eukaryota > Metazoa > Chordata > Mammalia > Chiroptera > Vespertilionidae > Myotis > Myotis daubentonii. The sequence goes on along the minus strand of NC_081851.1, from coordinate 15,910,128 downwards.
GTCCAGTATGTTCCCTGGCCAGGCCCTGCCGTGGGCAGTGGGCATGGAGAGTCAGACAGGGGTGGTCCGTGCCTCCTGCAGCTCTGAGCCTGACAGCCTTGGACCTTCCCCTCACTCCTTAGGCCTCCCCACTGCTGCTGCCGGGGCTGTGCCAGGCCCTCTTCTTGGGACAGAAAGGAGTTCGGGGTCTGGCATGCAGGCGGTTGGACCTAAGGTCAGATATGCTTTTTAAAAAAATTCTTTAGGGTAATTATTTATTTTTAAAATATTTTTCAATGTATTTTTATTAATTTTAGAGAGAGAGGAAGGGAGAGATAGAAACATCGAGGAGAGAGAAACATCCATTGCCTGCACGCCTCCTGCTGGGGATGGAGCCCGAAACAGAAACATCATCCTGCACACCCCCTACTGGGGATCAAGCCTGCAACCCAGGCATGTGCCCTGACTGGGAATGGAAAGGTGACCTCCTGGTTCATGGGTTGACCCTCAAACCCTGAGCTACACTGGCCAGGCCAGATATGCTTTTTAAACTCCCCTCCCCCCAACCCCCCCTTTTTTTTTTTTGTAATCTGGCAACAATGATGAAATTGCCAGGGATGGCACTGGTGCTGAAAAGACTTTGTTGTATTATAGCAAAATACCTTGTTTTTTAATTAAAATGAAAATACTTGGTTGTGTTTTACTTAAAGTTGGGACATTTGTTAACATTTTAAGCACATGGCAGTGTTTTCCCTCAGATGATGATGAGGAGGAGGCAGCCAGCAGCTTCTGGTAACACTGAGGTCTTTGAACAGAGGATCAAGAGACTTGTGAAGCTGGTGCGGCTCCTGCCTGTCTGGGAGCTCAGGTCACTCAGCATGTGGGCCATCTCTGCTCCCAGCTTCCCTGCTTGTCACCTTTTGTTGGTTATTTTTTCCTCATTAACTCGTCTGCCAAAGATCGCTAAGAAAATGGAATGGTAATAAAGTTCAGATTAGCTTACTCTTCTACTTACTACTTCGCACAAAGGATAGATTTGGTCAGAAATAGTGTGGAGAACTTCTAAGTGGGCTTACCGATCCATGAGCCTATCTTCAGAGAACTTTTTTTTCTTTTTTAATCCTCACCTGAGGATATTTTTCACATTGATTTTTAGAAAGAGTGGAATGGAGGGAAGGCAGGGGAGAGAGAGACAGAAACACTGATGTGAGAGACACACATTGATTGGCTGCCTCCCATATATACCTCATCCAGGGCTCTGATTGAACCTCCAACCCAGGTTATGTGCCCTTGACCAGGAATCAGACCCATGACCTTGGGTGCGTAGGCTGACACTGAGCACATGGGCGAAGGCAGATTATATATATATAAATTGATTTCAGACAGAAAGGGAGAGAGAAAGAGATATAAAAACTTCAATGAGAATCATTGATTAGCTGCCTTCTGCACGTCCCCTACTGGGGATCAAGCCCGCAATCCAGGCATATGCCCTTGACCGGAATCGAATCCGAGACCCTTCAGTCTGCAGGCCAATGCTCTATCCACTGAGCCAAACCAGCTAGGGCCAGGTAACTTTTTAATTTTAAGTTTGTTGACTTCTGACAAACATATACAGTCATGTAACTGTCCACACAGTCAGATAGAGAATGTGTCCATCACCCAAGCAGCAACTTTGCCTCTTAGTCATCAATGCCCCAGCCCAGCCTCAGCCCCAGGCAATCACTCCTGTTTTCTTTCCCAATACTTTTGCCTTTTCCAGAATGTCTTATACATCAGATCATACAGTATGTGGCCTTGTGAGTCAAGCTTTCACTCAGCCTAATGCTTCCAAGGTTCATCCATGCCGATGCACATATTAGAAGTTTGTTCTTTTTCATTCTAAACAGTACAGGCACACCTTGGGGATACTGTGAGCTCGGTCTTTATGTCTAGGAAACAATATAAATACCTTAATTTAAAGTAGGCACCTGGCTGGTGTGGCTCAGTTGGGTGGGTGTCATCCCATGCACCAAAAGGTTGCTGGTTCAATTCCCATTCAGGGCACATTGCCTGGGTTTCAGGCTTGATCCTTGTCAGCAGGAGGCATGCAGGAGGCAGCCAATCGATGTTCTGTTCTCACACCAATGTTTCTCTTTCTCTCTCCCTTTCCCTTCCTCTCTCTCTAAAAATCAATAAAAATATTAATTTAAAAATGCTTACCATTATATGAGCCTGTTGGAAAAGTGGCCAATATAATTTCTCAGTGCAGGGTTGCCACAAATCTTCAATTTTTGTAAAAAATTCAGTATCTGTGATGCACAATAAAGCGAGGTGGGCCTGTGTTCCATTGGCAGGATGCACCATAGAGTGTTTATCCATACATTAGTTGATGGACATCTGGGTTGTTTCTAAGTTTGGGCAATTATGGATAAAACTGTGCTGAGTAGTTGCGTACGAGTTTTTTTTTAAGTTGGACATATGTTTGTATTTCTCATGGGTATAGACACCTGGGAGTGGGATTGCTGGGGCATCTGGTGTTTGTTTTTATGAAGTTACCAAACTGTTTTCCAAAATGACCGCACTATTTTACATGCTCACCAGTAGTGTATGAGCGTTCCAGTTATTCTTGACAACACTTGGGATTCTCTGGGGTTTTGGTGTTTGATTTGCATTTTCTGCAGGGAGCCTTTATACTAGAAGAATCCAGGTCTATCCATTTCTAACTCAGGAACCTCTTGGACAAGTGAAAGCACTGCCTCCCTTGGGGTCTCAATGTCTATATCTTTAAAACAGGCACAGCAGAAATATAATCCCATCACCTATAATGAGCTTTAATGAGAAAATACACATACGGTACTTAGCTACTATTTATAGTGCATGGCACACATTAACACACTGAAAGTGTGAGCTCTAAGTATTGACTGCTGTTGTAATTATATCCTATATAATAAAGAGCTATTACACTAATTGGAACAAACAGCAGAACAACCGTCCGGACAAACTTCCAGATAAAGCTAGGGCAGAAAGGGCCAGCCGAGGCTATGAGGGGCTGCGAGGGCCAAGCCCCTTGCACAAATTTCATGCATCGGGTCTCTAGTGTGTAAAAAATGCAAATGTAATGACAGGTAGCTGGTGCAGTATGTCATAGCATTCATCTAAGGCAGCGGTTTTCAACCTGTGGGTCGCGACCCCTTTGAGAGTCGAACAACCCTTTCACAGGGGTCACCTAAATACATCCTGCATATCAGATATTTACGTTATGATTCATAACAGTAGCAAAATTACAGTTATGAAGTAGCAATAAAGATAATTTTATGGTTGGGGATCACCACAACATGAGGAACTGTATTAAAGGGTCACGGCATTAGGAAGGTTGAGAACCACTGATCTAAGTGAAGATGTGTGAGGTAGCTTGTAAGACAAGGGGCATTTGAAATGGGATTTGAAGGATTGGAGATGTGCCCTGTGAAGACGTCAGGAAAGGGCCTTTCTACAGAGGTGCACAGTGGACGGGTAGAGGGGGCACACAGCACGGGACATGACTGGGACACACCCTGACTGTCCAGCAGGACATGCTGTGGCAGATTGTCCAGAAGTAGGAAGCCCTGGCCGGTGTGGCTCAGTTGGTTGAACGTGATCCTGTGTACCAAAATGTCACCAGTTTGATTTCGGTCAGGGCGCATGCCCGGGTTGCAGACTCCATCCCCAGTAGGGGGAGGGCTTGCACATCCATCAATGTTTCTCTCTCTCTATCTCTCTCTTCCTCTCCCCTCCTCTCTCTCTAAAATCAATAAAAACATATATTTTTTAAAGTTACAATTTAAAAAAGAAGAAGCAGAGTAATAATGAATGAGAACTTGGCCTACCTCTCTGAGTGGTTGTTTTTGTCATTCTAGAGTCTAGACCATGCTCTGAGTGGAACTTGACCTTGTTCTTAATATCCAATACTGAAATGTGTCTTGTAATTATAGTATTAACAGTTAAATCTTTCAGTCAGTGCAGGTGTTACAGAAGAGTGGAGAAAAACCAAGCAATGCTTAGAGAGATGGAGTTACATTTATTATTGCACGCAGGCCCAGAGAAAAATGACTCTAGAATTCTGGGCGAAGTCACTCAGAAAGTTTCCTGTATTTGTATCTTTTTACCCTCTTAGTTTCCCAAATATGGGGTTTTCTGGTCCCCTTTGTGAGTTCTTTAAAAGCCCCTATGTGCTGGGTCTTTGAGACCTCAACCAAAGGCTTGGCCTGGTGCCAGCACTGAAAACTTTGTCTGGGGAAGATGGATACTTCATTCCCCACTGGTTTTCTATACAGGAGTCAAATCATTGACTCTTTTGGGTCATTGTTGGGGAGGGAGTTATATTGACACCTGAGGACTATAAGCTTAATAGAATTAATTCTCTGCCAAAAAAGTCAGTGGGCTTGCTTATAAGGGCCTGGAATGAGGGCCAGGAATAATATCTAGAGGGTCCGAAGAGTCCTGGACTCTCTATTTTCCATGGCCGTCTTAAGCTGGGTGTGATGAAGACACTTCAGGATCCCGTCGACCTTGATTGCCGTGGGGGTGGTCCTTTTCATGTAGGAGTCAGTCCTTGGGTGGCAGATTTCTTTATCTAAACAGAGTCATCAGGTTGGAAGGGATGGACCAGATCAGAATTTGGTACAGGCAGAGCATCTTGAACGTGCTTCTGGACTGCTTTCTGGATGGACTGTAATGCCTGCAAGAACTCGAGAAAAGATTGGTTATGGATTTCGGCTTTTCTAGATTGGGCAGGTCAGCGTCTGAAAGAGTCACTAGAATCTGTTGAGGCCCCAGTGGTTTTAGGACAGCCTCCCAGGCCGCTTTGTCTGTGGCCCGGTTCCCTCTTGCTTCTGTGGAGTCTCCTTACCTTGTAAATAGCATTATGTACATGAGCCATTGCAAATGAGTACCTGCTATCATTATAAATTATTACTGATTTTTCTTTTGCCCACTGGAGAACCTGAAACTGGGTGACTCGAGCATTTGACATCTAGCGCTCCAGTGTGTTCTGGAGTAAAGCCTTGACTGCATGTGGGCCATTAGTTTCTGCCCTCTGGTTAACTTATTTGCTTTTTTGATAAGCATCGCTGTGGCTGCTACTGCCCAGAGGCAAGTAGGTCACCCAAATGTAAAGGGGTCAAGTCTTTTGGACAAATAGGTTACTGGCCTTTTCTAGGGGCTGAGACTTTGGTTGAGTACCACTTTGGCTTTGCCCCTTGTCTTACATACCCATAATGAAGTATAACACTGGCACTGCAGCCACTTCTGACAGCTAAATCTTTTGCTACTAAACATGACACATGGTAGAGCTATACAAACATCTTAGGGAGGCGACCTTCTATTTTTGACCTTCTCACACAAAGCAAAACTGTCCTTGTCTCTCTGGAGTCATGTCCATGAAGACGCAGGCATTATCGAAGTCTATTATACAGTTTTCTGGAGGCTACTGTCAGGGATGTGTATGGTGGCCAGTTCCTTTTTTTTCTAGCCACAAACACAGTCTGTTCAATTTCCCTAAGATGTATTCTGAGTTGTTTTGCTATACACAGGCAGCTTAACCACTATACAACTGGGCTTGGACCTCTGTCTAGAAAACTGTAGTTTATAAGTTCAATATGCAAACTCCGGTTCTCCTAACCCAATGGGGTCTCAGCCAGTCCCTCGGTCAGACTCCTCCTCTCTTGGAGAATCTCAAAGTCCTGAAGGCTCCCCAGTCCAGGGAGAGTGTCTTTCCTTTGCCCTTTGACTTTAAGCTGCCAGTCCAAAACAGCCAGAGTTGAAGTTAGAAACAGCTTTGCATATTGCAAAACACTCCTGTGGCAGTGACTTGGGTATTAGGCCCCTTGTCTTCCTACCAGTCCCCTTTGTGCCATAGCAGCAAACAGGCCTCTCCCAAGGGAGTGCACTGTAAGGGGATATCAGCCCCTCTTCTTCCAGCAGCAACAGGTACTGAACCCTTTCAGTACATTTGCAAACAGGGAGCTTTCACTAGCTCTATCTGCTGCTTTCACAGATCCTGAGCTCACTGCTCTATTCCTGGGGCTGCAGGAAGGCTAGTAACAGTCACTGGCTTCTGGTTTAACTGCTGTAGCCAGCAATCCAAAGGCCTAAGTCTTGTATTGCTTGTTGCAAAACACTCATTACTCACTAGGCGGCAGTGGGGCAGCTCTAGTATCAGGTAAATGTCTGCTGTCCTCCACTTTTCTGCAGGCAGCTCACGAATCCAGCCCCTACCCCCGCTTTTTCACCGGGCTTTCTGGGGCTGAGTCTGCCTAGCAACCAGTTCTAAATCACCAGGGCAGCTGCAGACTTCAGCTCCATTTCTCCTCCACTTGGCTCTTGGGAATTTAGTGTGTGTGTGTGTGTGTGTGTGTGTGTGTTTAATGTATTAGAATTCTTTACTTTTAGAAATGTCAATCCTTTAATGATTACCAAAAGTGAATTGTCAGCATATTTATTTATTTATTTATTTTTTAATTCTTTAAATTCTTTATTAGTTAAGGAATTACAAATGTGTCATCATCCTAGTCAGCATTTTTAGATTAATATTTATGAACTTAAAGTATATTGTATCGGTCTAATTTAGTATTCGGTTAAAAAGAATAAACTGGGGCAGAGAAAGATTAATTGTACTTGCAGAAAACTTGTGACCTTGAATCTAGTGAAGTTCTGATAAGACACCTAGTAGGCTATGGACCAGACCGCTACACCAGCAGAGTGGTCTGCAGCCAGTAAAAATCAACAAAAACCTACCTTTCCCTGCTTCATAATTAACAGCTGACACCCCCCTGGCCCCCAGCCCAGGGCCCGTTGCTTGTCTCCCTCTCCTATTGTGAGTCAGAGGAAGACAATTCCTACAGAGGGGGGGAAATAGAAACAGTGGGAGTTGTGGAGAAAACCACAGACTGCCACTGTAGTAGTCCTCCCTCCTGGAGGCTGGGGTCCACCCTGTGGAGAAAAATGACTTTTAGTCAGCCTGGAAAGATAGCAGATGAGGATAAGGTTGTGTAGGGAGATCTTGCAACTGAAAGCCTGGAGGGTCTCCTGAAAGAAAAGATCTTTAATCCAGTTACAGATGTTGTCAGAATCAGGATGAAGGAGGAAGGGAAAGACCAGGTTATGTCCTCTATGAGGAGCCTAATAAGTAACTGAAAACAGCAAGTCAAACAAAAAACACAACCACGAAGACAACAGACTGCACAAGACACACAAACAAGGTTAATGGGGTCCATAGACAGTTAATAATAACTTCAGACTTAGTTCCGCCTCAGGTGGCTCATGTTGGACTATGATGTCACAGGCAGGGGCAGGGCCCTTAAATCTCTCTGCCCTGCGGAGCTGTAAGCCCTGCCCCTGGAAGTCTCTGTCCACCAAAAGAGATAAGAAAAGCCATAAATAACAAGTTTTTGTTTTTTGAAGTTTACTACTTTGTTGCAAATAGTTAACTCGAAAACACTTCTCTCTTGCTTTTCTTACAAGCAATCTCAAAACCAAGCAATCTTGGAACCTAGCTGGCCTTTGTTTAAGCCTTTAAATTTACCCCAGAACTTCAAAAATTCCTATTTAATACAGCAAATTCACAACTCAGGGAAGAGCAACCACTAGACAGAAATTTTTATTAGCTAAGTGGGCTGATTCCCTCTGTGATAGAGAGCAAACGTCTCTGAGAAAAATAACTCAGCAGCACTGCTTAAGACTTTTGCAGATTATCATGGGTTCATCCTTTAATAAATCAAACGTTTAGCCAGACGAATCAACAGAAATGTAGAATAAATCAAAGTAGCTTTCTCTTTTACACAGGCTTTCACACTTATATTTATACACCAGACAATCCGAGTTTTTTACTTTACCAGATATTTACTCAGAGTTTAAATAGTCCATCTGATTCCTGATTAATTGCCTAAGGAAGCTGTAGGCAATTAATGGCTTCCGGGGAGGTGATCAAGCTCCCCCTTCCACTCACTTGGAGTGGGCCTGACTGATAGGGGCCCCTACCTTACCAATTCTGTCGACAGGTCCAGAGGTGTCTGTCCACTCTCTCCAGATGCTGGCCAGGTCCTGGGCTGAGGTGCGGGAGTGCTCAGAGTCCCCAGGTTTAATTCTGCTAAGATCAGCAGTGTGCATGCCTCTCAGAGGCCTGTCCGACACCCCTGGGTCCCCAACCTAGTCCAATCAGCGGAGGCCAAAAGGCCAAGCATGGGTTGGTTTTCTTGGTCAGGGAACCAATAATGTTACAGAAGACCGGAGAAGAACCAAGCAATGCTTAGAGAGATGGAGTTACATTTATTATTACGTGCGGGCCCTGAATTCTAGAGACATTTTTCTCTGGGCCCACGCATAATAAAAAATGTAACTCCATCTCTCTCAGCATTGCTTGGTTCTTCTCCGGTCTTCTGTAACAGGTATCTCCTAGGTGGAGGCCACCAGGAGAAGAGGAGGGAGAAGGAGGGCATGTGAAAGGTGAGTCAGGGTTAAGACCCAGGCCACCAGACTGTGTCAGGCAGAATCAGTCTGCGGGATAGCTCAGCATCCTAGGAGACACCTCCACCTACCAACTCCCTGGCCCATGAAGACATCTGGATGCTCAACTGGCCAGAGACACAGCCTGCTGTTTCACATGCCAGTTAGGAGTCATATACCCTGGGAGTTTGTCCAGGAAGACCTGCGGTCACTAATACAATAGGTACCGTGTATCACCTGCTTCCCATGTGCCAGGCACCATGCTAGAAACTATAGGTGCAATTACAAAAGAACAAAACAAAAACAACATCCCCCCCCCCCCTCATTCAATTATCAGAGCAATCTTGCAAGGTTGTATTAAGGTAACCTTCAACAGTGAGGCCACAGTCCAGCAGGTCTCACATCTAGAGAGTGGCAGATGGGGGTTGAACCCACAGCTGCCCGGCTCTGCAGCCGTCTTTCACACCACCCGGCCCCTCTCTACACAGTTCTACATCTTTGACACCCATCTTCATGAGTGCACCCTCCCTGGCCACCCAGAGGACCCATCTGTGACACCCTCACCCAGCACCAAGACTCAGGGAGCGGAGGCAGGGGCACGGTTGTGAATTCCACTTCTTCAGGCCTGCTCAGGGGTGTCAGGTTAGTGGGGTGAGCACGCTGGGAAGTGGGAGCGAGGTGGCTCTCAGGAGGGAGTATCAGCTTCCACAACCAGCTCCTACAGCGAGGCTGCTTTGGTCTCACTGAGGCTGAAAAGGACCAGGTGACCTCTGGGCACTTGGTGGTGATGCAGATTCTCAGGGAGCCCCACCCCCGGCCCCTGAGCCAGAAACCCAGGGTCCGTCCTGTGTCAAGGCAGCCCAGGTGAGCGTGAGGCAGGCCGCAGTCTGAGAAGCACGCATCAGACCATGGACTTGAGGGCAGGGCTTTGGTTTCTCTCCAGCCCCGGCGCACAGTGCTCTGTAGACAGAAACAGAAATGATGGGAGGCAGAGACCATGTACATATTGCCTTCAGGACTGCCCACCTGACTAGGCACCTGGTTTACTTTGTTTTTTGGGGGGAGCAGGCATCATGCGTGCTGCCTAACACAGAGTACACGCTCCGTACATATCTACTGAACAAATAGTCTGTATTCCGTGTCACCAGGCTCCACTAATGCAGGCCAGAGAATTCACTATGTGGCCGGAGAGAGTTCCACTGTGTATGCTTAAGGGGAGGGAGACAATTACTAAAATCCTCCAAGGGTCTCAACTGTCAGGCAGTGACCTTCATCTGTGCATGGAGGCAACAGCTCAGTAACAGGTGCATGTGCAGGTTCAGGAAAGCTACATGGAGACTCGAGGGTTTCCTAAATCCGCTGACGACCAGGGGTCAGAGCTGCAGAGCAGCGCTCAGCAAGCTGGTGGTGCAGGCCGACTCCAGCTCGCCACCCTTCTTTTGTTTGTGTTAACCCTGACCCAAGGATATTTCTTTCATTGATTTTTATAGACAGTGGAAGGGGTTAAGGGAGGGGCAGAGAGAGAGAAACATCAATGTGAGAGAGACACAATGACTGGCTGCCTCCTGCACATGCCCTGACCAAGACTGGTGGATCAAGCTTGCAACTGAGGGACATGCCCTTGACTGGAATCGAACTTGATACCCTACCGTCCACAGGCTGATGCTCTAACCACTGATCCAAGCCGGCTAGGACTTGCCACTTGTTTTTGTATGGCCTGTGAGCTAAGCAGTCTTTACATTTTTTAATGATTAAAACAAAATATTTTTAAAGAACAGACTTTTGTAAAAACTCTATAGAATTCAAAGGACAGTGTCCATAACAAAAGTGTCATTGGAGCACAGCCTTCCCGTTTATTGACAGATGGTCTAGGACCGCCTCCTGCCCAGCGGCAGCGTAGAGTAACTGCACACAGACTGCATGGCTCAGGCCCTCCATGCTGGCCTTTCTGCCCGCTCCCTGCACAGATGGAGAGAACAGCCTCCCAGGTCTGGGTGGGCTGCCAGCACAGTCACTTTCTGGCTAGTGGTTATGTTCCCCATCCAAGCCAGCTCTGCAGCCAGGTGGCGCCAGCCCCACCCCATCCCTCTCTGTGACTTTGCTGTCCAGGTCTCCCCTCTGGTCCAGGTCCATCTGAGGGGAGAGAGGAAAGAGCACTCCCAGGCCTCACACAGCATAGGGGGAGCGCGGTCAGGCTCCTCCAGGAACTCCTCCAGGGTGACCATCCTCTGCTCTGGGGGACCCAGGGCTGGCCCAAGGCCTGGGGCTGGGCCCCACCCCTCTACTGGATGCCTCCTGGTGGAGAGGCCCATCCTGGGTGGCGGGTACTCCTGGAGGCTGAGGGTAGTGTGGCCTGGGGTGCTGGCATCGCGGGGCGGGGCAAAGTGCTGTGTCCCTGCTGGGCATCAGGTCCTCACTGCTCTTGGGTTTGTGGTGGAGCCGGCCGAGTCAGAGGAACCTGGTGTCAGGGCGAGGGGACACAGAGGGACACACGTCAGTCTCTCACTCTCGCTCACCTACCTCCAGTGGGCTCTGTGCTGCCTCCGGCTCACGGAACACAGGGAGCCCCGCTGGGGAACCCAGAGCACACTTCTCCCAGGCTGGCACTGGGATGTCAAGGACATGCTGGGATTCTCTAGAAGTTCACAGTGGGGTTTAAAAACAAAATAACGTGGGAGGGAAGCACAGAGCTCCTGCTAAAGCTGAAATTAGCAACAGCTGTGAGGCACCACTCTCCTTAGCCCTTGGGGCAGCGTACACAGACCATCTTCTGCACCATTAACAAACTTAAACGCTGTAAAGGAATCACACTCACCCGTGTCCTCTGACCACGATGGACCGGAACTCCCAGCCCTGTCCCCATCTGGAAGCTTCAGGAACCCACACTTGGAGGATGGGTGGCTCGCCCAGGTGCCCAGAGCTGGTCAGTGAGGAGAAGGGATCTGGATCCAAATCCGTGAAAACTCTCAGGTCTGAGCCTGAAACTGCATGATGTGCCCTATGGAGGCAAACCCATCATGCTGTGAAGAACTTGCGAATTGTCTTCTTTAAATCACACAAATAACATAAAGCCCAGAGCCCAGATCCAAGGGCACTGGGAAGTGCCCAGAAGGAAAGCCGACTTACCCTTCAGGCCACGAGGTGAGCTGTCACTGGACGGATCACTAGGGCTCTCCAAGATGCCTGGTCGATACCCTGAGAGGAAAGGACAATTATTTTATTTATTTATTAATTTATTTATTTAATTATTTATTTATTTATTGCTTACAGTATTACAAAGGATATTACATATGTGTCCCTTTTTTTCCCCCCGCCCTTGACAATCCCCTGGCCTCCCCTACCCCCCAGTGTCTTATGTCCATTGGTTATGCTTATATGCATGCATACAAGACCTTTGGTTGATCTCTTACCCCCCTCCCTCCTGCCCCCCAACCCTCCCCGGCCTTCCCGCTGCAGTTTGACAATCTGTTTGAGGCTGCTCTGCCTCTGTATCTATTATTGTTCAAAAGTTTATAATGTTCTCTATTATCCATGACTGAGTGAGATCATGTGGTATTTTTCCTTCACTGACTGGCTTATTTCACTTAGCATAATGCTCTCCAGTTCCATCCATGCCGTTGCAAATGGTAAGAGTTCCTTCTTTTTTATAGCAGCATAGTATTCCATCATGTAGATGTACCACTGTTTTCTAATCCATTCATCTACTGATGGGCACTTAGGCTGTTTCCAGATCCTAGCTATGGTGAATTGTGCTGCTATGAACATATGGGTGCATATATCCTTTCTGATTGGTGTTTCAGGTTTCTTGGGATATATTCCTAGAAGTGGGATCACAGGGACAAATGGGAGTTCCATTTTTAGTTTTTTGAGGAAACTCCATACTGTTTTCCATAGTGGCTGCACCAGTCTGCATTCCCACCAGCAGTGCACGAGTGTTCTTTTTTCTCCACATCCTCTCCAGCACTTGTCATTTGTTGATTTGTTGATGATAGCCAATCTGACAGGTGTGAGATGGTACCTCATTGTTGTTTTGAATTGCATCTCTCAGATGATTAGTGACTTTGAGCATGTTTTCATATGTCTGTTGGCTTTCTGAATGTCCTCTTTTGAAAGGTGTCTATTTAGGTCCTTTGCCCATTTTTTGATTGGATTATCTTCCTTTTGTTAAGTCGTATGAGTTCCCTATAAATTTTGGAGATTAGGCCCTTATCAGATATGTCATTGGCAAATATGTTTTCCCAGGCAGTGGGTTTTCTTGTTGTTTTGTTGATGGTTTCTTTTGCTGTGCAGAAGCTCTTTGTTTTGATGTAGTCCCATTTGTTCATTTTCTCTTTAGTTTCAAGTGCCCTAGGAGCTGTATCAGTGAAGAAATTGCTTCGGCATATGTCTGAGATTTTGTTGCCTTTGGATTCTTCTAGAATTTTTATGGTTTCCTGTCGTACATTTAAGTCCTTTATCCATTTTGAGTTTATTTTTGTGTATGGTGTAAGTTGGTGGTCTAGTTTCATTTTCTTGCATATATCTGTCCAATTTTCCCAACATCATTTATTGAAGAAACCATCTTGGCTCCATTGTATGTTCTTGCATCATTTGTCAAATATTAATTGAGCATATTGGTTCGGGCCGATTTCTGGGCTCTCTATTCTATTCCATTGATCTATATGCCTGTTCTTGTGCCAGTACCAGGCAGTTTTGAGAACAGTGGCTTTGTAATACATCTTGATGTCTGGTATTGAGATCCCACCTACTTGTTCTTTTTCAGGATTGCTGCAGCTATTCAGGGTCTTTCTTTGTTCCAGGTGAATTTTTGGAGAGTTCGATCTAGATCTATGAAGTATGCCGTTGGTATTTTAATGGGAAGTGCGTTGAATTTATAGATTGCTTTGGGTAGTATGGACATTTTAATGATGTTGATTCTACCAATCCATGAACACGGTATGTTCTTCCATCTGTTTATGTCTTCCTCTATATCTTTTTTCAATGTCCTGTAGTTTTCTGAGTAGAGGTCTTTTACCTCTTCAGTTAAGTTTATTCCTAGGTAGCTTAAATTTTTTTGGTGCGATGGTAAACGGGATTGTTTTTATAATCTCTCTTTCTGAAAGTTCACTATTGGTGTATAGAAATGCCTCATATTTCTTTGGGTTAATTTTGTATCCTGCTACATTGCCAAATTCATGTATTAAGTCAAGTAGCTTTTTGATGGAGTCTCTAGGGTTTTGTATGTATAATATCATGTCATCTGCAAGTAAGGACAGTTTTACTTCCTCTTTTCCAATTTGGATGCCTTTTATTTCTTCTTCTTGCCTAATTGTGATGGCTAATACTTCAAGTACTATGTTGAGCAGGAGTGGTGAGAGTGGGCATCCCTGTCTTGTTCTTGTTCTTAGGGGAAATGCTGTTAGTTTTTGTCCATTGAGTATGATGTTGGCTGTGGGTTTGTCATATATGGCTTTTATTATGTTGAGGTATGATCCTTCAATTCCCACTGTGCTGAGAGTTTTTATCAAAAATGGGTGTTGGATATTGTCAAATGCTTTTTCTGCATCAATTGATATGACCATGTGTTTTTTTTTCTTTCAGTTTGTTTATGTGATGTATCACGTTTATTGATTTGCGGATATTGTACCATCCTTGCATCCCTGGGGTAAATCCTACTTGGTCATGGTGTATGATATTTCTGATATACTGCTGGATCCGATTTGCTAAGATTTTGTTGAGGATTTTGGCATCTATGTTCATGAGGTATATTGGCCTGTAATTCTCTTTCATTGTGTTGTCTTTACCTGGTTTTGGTATTAGGGTGATGCTGGCTTCATAGAATGAGCTTGGAAGTGTTCCTTCCTTTTGAATTTTTTGTAGTAGTCTGAGGAGGATAGGTTTTAGTTCTTCCTTGAATGTTTGGTAAAACTCCCCTGTGAAGCTGTCTGGTCCTGGGCTTTTGTTTGATGGAAGCTTTTTGATGACTACTTCAATTTCTTCCATAGTTATTGGCCTATTGAGATTTCTGGATTCTTCCTGATTGAGTGTTGGAATGTTGTATTTTTCTAGGAATTTGTCCATTTCCTCCAGGTTGTCTAGTTTGTTGGAGTAGAGCTGTCCATAGTATTTTTTAACAATCATTTGTATTTCTGTGGGGTCTGTTGTTATTTCGCCTCTATCATTTCTGATTTTGTTTATTTGGGTCCTCTCTCTTTGCTTCTTGGTGAGTCTGGCTAGAGGTTTGTCAATCTTGTTGATCCTTTCAAAGAACCAGCTCTTGGTTTCATTGATTTTCTGTATTGTTTTTTTGGTCTCTATGTCATTTATTTCTGCTCTAATCTTTATTATCTCCTTCCTTTTGCTCACTCTGGGGTTTTCTTGTTGCTGTCTTTCTAATTCTTTGAGTTGTAGAGTTAGATGATTTACTACCATGTTTTCTTGTTTTTTGAGATAGGCCTGTAGAGCTATAAACTTCCCTCTCAGGACTGCTTTCATTGTGTCCCATAGGTTTTGGATTGTTGTGTTTTCATTGTCATTAGTTTCCAGGATGTTTTTAATTTCTTCTTTGATCTCATTGGTAACCCAATCAATATTTAATAACATGCTATTCAGCTTCCAAGTGTTTGAGTATTTGGGGTTGTTTTTATTGTAGTTTATTTCTAATATTATGCCATCATGATCTGAGAAGATGCTTTTTATGATTTCAATCTTCTTGAATTTGGGGAGACGTTGCTTGTGACCCAATATGTGCTCTATGTTTGAATATGTCCCATGAGCATCAGAGTGGAATGTATAGTCTGTGGCTTTGGGGTGAAGTGTTCTGAAGATGTCTATTAAGTCCATCTGATCTAGTGAGTCATTTAGGATTCCTGTTTCTTTGCTGATTGTTTGTCTAGCGGACTTATCCAGTGATGTCAGTGGTGTATTTAAGTCCCCTACTATAATTGTATTGTTGTCGATCTCTCCTTTGATATCTTCCAGGAGTTTTTTTTTTATGAATTTGGGTGCTCCTGCATTGGGTGCATATATGTTTACCAGAGTTGTACCTTCTTGTTGTATTGATCCCTTTAGTATGATGAAGTGGCCTTCCTTATCTCTTGTTATGGCCTTCACTTTGAGGTCTATTTTGTCTGATATAAGTATTGCTACCCCAGCTTTCTTTTCCTTACCATTTGCCTGAAAGACATTTTTTCAACCCTTACTTTCAATCCGTGTGAGTCCCTTCTAATGAGGTGTGTCTCTTGTAGACAGCAGATGTATCGGTCATGTTTTTGTATCCATTCAGCCACTCGATGTCTTTTCGTTGGAGCATTTAGTCCGTTTACATTTAAAGTTATTATTGAAAGGTACTTGTTTGTAGCCATTTCTTTTTTAGTGTGGCTGTTTTCTTTCTGAGCTTTTTATTTCTTTTTTTACACCAGTCCCTTTAGCATTTCTTGCATTGCTGGCTTGGTGGTGATAAACTCCCTTAGCCTTTTTTTGTCTGTGAAACTTCTCATTTCCCCTTCAATTTTGAATGATAGCCTTGCTGGATAGAGTATTCTTGGATTCAGTCCTTTGCTTTGCATCACTTTGTAAATTTCAGTCCATTCTTTTCTGGCCTGATGTGTTTCTGTTGAGAAGTCATTTGATAATCTAATGGGAGATCCCTTGTATGTAACTTTCCGTCTCTCTCTTGCAGCTTGTAAGATTCTCTCTTTGTCCTAAACATTTGCCATGGTAATTATGATGTGTTTTGGTGTGGGTCTTTTCGGGTTCACCTTGTTTGGGACTCTCTGGGTTTGTGTGACTTTTTTCTTCCCCACCTCAGGGAAGTTTTCTGATATTATTTCTTCGAGTAGGTTTTCTAATCCTTGTTCCTCTTTCTGTTGTTCTGGCACACCTATCATTCGTATGTTGTTTCGTTTTATGTTGTCCCAGAGCTCCCTTAGGCTCTCCTCCTGTCTTTTAATTTTTTTCTCCAATTGCAGTACAGTTTGGGTGTGTTTTGCTTCCTTGTCTTCTAATTCACTAATTCGGTCCTCCGCTTCTCCTAGTCTACTGTTGATACTTTCAATGGTGTTTTTTATTGCAGCTATATCGCTCTTCATTTCTTCTTGGGTCTTACTTAAGCTGTTGATTTTTTCATCTGTTTCTTCTAGCTTCTTGCATATGTTATTGATTTTTTCCTCCGTCCAGTTTATGAACTCTAGGACCCTTATTCTGAATTCTTTTTCGGTCATGTTGCATGCCTCTGTATCACTTAGCTGCTTTTCTGGCGAGACCTCTTTTTTTTTCCTTTGGGGGTTTCTTTGTCTACCCATGTTTGATCTCACTGACATATCTAGAAGTTGAGTCGTTCAGTGGCTGCTCCCTGGGTGGCAGTGACTCCTTGGTCTGTGGTTGCTCTTCAGGCGGTTGCAGTAGCAGCTGCTCTTCAGTTGGCAGCAGCTCCTCTGGTGGGTGCTGTTCACAGCTGTGGTAGTTCTTCTGGCTGGTGGGGGTAGGTTTCAGGTACAGCTGCTGTTCCTCAGACAGAGGGTGTGGTGCTCAGGAGGCTGCTGTTGTTTGGATCTGCTGCATTGATTTAAAGGCACAAAATACAACACAACAAGGCACCACGTACCAGGCACCACTCTGTGTTGTTGCTGGGATTGAAAATCCCTCTATAGTCCAGACCCTGTTAACTCCCAGGGACTGATCAGATTATTTTAATCCTTGATCTCGTTCAGGGTGGAATCTGGGTGTGGTTGTGCTCCTTGCCTGGGGGCTAGGTAGGGGAGTCCCACCCTCTGGAAAGGATGGCTGCCCTGATCCTGGGCCCAGGGGTGTCTCAGGACTCAATCCGCTGCCACCTCTCCCGGCCCCCCCTCTCTCCTCAGTCTCTCCCCAGATTGCACTCGTCTGCACCTTCTCCCTCTCTTCAGCACAGGTGAGTGTCTGTACCCGGAATGTCTTACGAACAGGATTCAGTGAAAATAAACAAGTAAACGCCAGCCGCGGAAACAGGGAAGGCTGACTTTCTACAAGCTCTTCTATTACTGGCACTGCATGCTCTGGTCAGCTCTTCAGGGTGCTCCCCTGTAGGCTCAGTCCTCCGTGATCACAGAACCCAGCTCTCAAATCCCCCGGCGGTGCCAGGAATCCTGCGGATCTCCTTTCCCCAGTCAGGGGCTGTGCCTGTCCCAAGGGACGTTGCTATCTGCCACGCGGTCTCCCTCTAACCCTCTGGGCTCAGAGGTCTGGCAAACTTTCCTGCCCAGATCCCTGTTTTTTTACCTTTCCAGGGGAGCTCTGCCCTTCCTGGCTGCAAACCGTCTCACCAGATGAGTAGTTTCGCCAATCTGGCGTGGGTGTTATTAGTTTCAGCTGCTCACTCCATTTGCTCCAGGAGACGACCTGGGACCCCTCTGCCTATATCGCCGCCATCTTGTTGAATCTCTCGGGAAGGACAATTCTTAACTGAAAGGGCCAATGACCCAGTCTAGCCCACACTAAGCCCTCCAGTCTGACAACAAGGACATAACAGAGCGATTCTGTCACAGCTCAGGGGAGCACCCCCAGGAGCACAGCTCGGATTCTGGAGACGCCCCAGGAGGGGTCCTGCCTCCCGAGTGCCTGGCCCCGTGCACAGTGGGCATGAGCTGTACGGGATGACAGCCTGTGTTTCTGTGTCTGTGAGGTCTGGGGCTGGGCTCAAACAATTTTGTTAACAAAGGAAATTTCACGCAGAACTCCGGTACAGGCCAAACGGGGCGGCTCTGGGAAAGCGAAGGGTTGGAGGGGTGTGGAGCCCACCCTTACTACACATGGAGCTTTCTAGAACACATGGAAACACCCTGCCTAGACCAGGACAGTGGCACCTGGTGAGGGCGGGAGGCAGCACAGGGCAGAGTGTGTGCGCCACGTGTGCACAATGTAGCCTGTGCCTGCTCCAGGGCCCGCTTCCCCTCGGTGGTCCGAGGGGCGGGTGCTGGGGTCTCAGGAGGAAAGAACGTGCTGGCTTTCCATGGCTGTTTGCTGTCCTTCAGCTCCTCTTTTTTGTTTCAAATTGACATCTGCTCCGAAGGGAAAAGAATCAGACCTCCCCTGTGACAAGTGTGGGGCAGCTGCCCTCCTGTCTGCGGTGTGTGCCCGCCTAAGCGTGCCTAGGGCAGCCCTCCCTGCCTCCCTAGGATCACAGGGGGAGCACCTGCGGCAGGGAGGGCGGCACCTCCCGGTCAGGGCAGGTGGTCCCTTCCAGGCCTGCAGACCTCCCCTCCTGGTCCACGCCTCCAGCACACGCAGTCCCACGGCGCAGCCCCTCCCCCCCCTCCGGTATCATCAGACTGGTCCTACTGCACAGTCACAGCTGGGGACAGGGACTGTGTGCTCGTCGTCCCTGCACACAGCTGGTGTTGAGCTGAACTGCACTGATAACCAGGGACACACTAGGATCGGATCTGCTTCCTGCCCCACCAAGCAGTCTGCTCTGGACTCACTGGGGCACATGGCTCCCAGGTCCCCAGCCCTGGCACGCTCCCCAAATAGCAGGCACCAGAAAAAGCCTCTTAGCAGCGGGGTTTGGGGGTGAGTCAACAAGTACTTGGTTTCCGTGAAGAGCACAGAAGCAGAATGAGCCCCCTCTTTCAGAAGGAAAAACTTGAACAAAAAAACCCACCTTCCTCTTGGAAAAGGATGTGTCATTGAAAGGCAACTGTGATACAGATCAGCGGCTCCCAAAGCCTCCGTCCATTCCAGCCCTGCTCTGCCCACCCCTTTGCCTCTGTCTCTTGATGAGAGAAGCTCGAGGAATCAGAACACTTAGGAAGACAATCCCTTTCCTCAGCGGATTCAGCATAAATCTGGCCCCTCGGTGACACTTCCAAAAACAGTGGCCGACTCCTCCTGTCGTGTTACCCTCCACCCAGTGTGAAGAGGGTGGGCTCCGCAGTGTCACACTGCCCCCCACAGAGCCTGTCTCTGCCCATAAGTTGCAGGAGCCCATGCCAGCACCATGGAGCTTTCTAGGCAATGGGAGGGTGGGAGATAGGGCTCCTCCTGCACTTATTGTTGATACTTCAGAAGCCGAAGCCAATGTAAACGCTCTCAGTTTTTGTTTTAATTAAAAAGTTAGCTCCCCACCCTCCTAGGATTTTGTTCTTTGGAAATTATAAAGACCCGAAGCGACTGTTAATGGTCGAGAAGGCTGGTCTCATTCCCGGATTCCCTTCTGCCTCCATGAGATGGCAAGAGTTTCCACCAGTTTCTAAGATTAAATTTACCACTGGGAGCTGCTCTGGGCAACTCCAATCCAGGTGAGGAAAGTGAGACCTTCCTGCAATCAGTGCTGTCTGCCTGGGCCACTAGGCCTTCCTTCAGTAAAGGGCAGTCCAAGCCTCCAGAAGAGTGACTCCCCATCACGGAGGGATGGAAGCAGGAGCTGCATGCTTAGGCCCCTCGGGGAGACAGGGAACGGGTGTTGAGGAACTGCGGGTCCCCATTCCCGCTTCAGCATAACACCTCCACTTTCACCTCCTTTGTGTGTGGGACTTGCACACAGGCCTTAGCTTGAAGGAAAAGCACTGCTGATGGAAACAGGTCTGAGAACACAGGCTGAAGGGCACCACGCACCGCCCACTCCCCGAAATGCCTGTGGTGGGGAAATGGAGCTCCAGGGACTGCTCACAGGGGCTGTCATCTGAATTCTAGCCCGTGGAGAACATAATGCTGGTGAGTCAGCGGACCTGGAACATCCACAGGGAACCTGGGCCTTTTGCCAGACGGCCACCTCTGACTCTGGCCCAGCCCTGAGTCGTGGTCGTGTCCAGCTCCTGGAGGAGGTAGGGATGGGTGGACCCTGCCCTTAGGGAGTACGTGCCCTGCATGTCCTATATCTCCCCATTTCTCCTGCTGGGACAGCCTCACACTCAGGACTCTCTCTGACTTAACTTTAAATCACTCTTCCGCCTGCGCAATGACTGGAACTCCAAAGGACAGAAGTGTCCTGGCCTAAGGGCCATGCAGCAAAGGCAGCTGATACTTAGTATCCCGGGAGCACCTCCACCTCCAGGGCCAGCTGCACCCAAAGCAGGGCCCTGAGAGCAATCCCCTCCCAGGGGCCTGGGCTCTCTGGCGGGGGGCGGGGTGGGGGGTGTTGGAGGAAGGTAAAGGAAAGAACCACCACCTGAGGGAGGAGGCGGGTTCCCTAGAGAATGAGCCTGCACCAGCATCTCCTCACCAGCAACGTCAGGAATCCATGGGCCACCAGTCACTGCTCTTCCCTGAGAAGGACTAGGATGTCCTGTGCCTCAGGCCTGCCAGCTGCTCTCTGACAGCAGCCCTGGGTCCCCTCCAAAGGGACACCAGGGTCTCCATTTTGCAGACAGTTCTAGGTCCCCCTGAGCGTGAGCACTGGGCTGCCAGGAATCGCCGTGGGCAGTGCTGGGCGTGCAGTATGGGGGGCCCTGGGGCAGGCTCCGCAGGCATCTGAACAGGCCTGGGCTCTGGCTCAGGGGGGATCCAGGCTGAGGCAGCCAGAGGGTTCGCCTGGAGGGCCGGGCCTAGAGCCACACAGCCTGCTGGCAGGCCCAGGGGAGGGGGTGCTCCCGGCTCCTGCTGGAGCCCAGGCAGGGCTTCCGCTCTGCAGAGCCTGGGAGACTGGGCCGACTACTGAGTGGCCACAAGGAACACAGAGCGAGCCCGTCCCAGCTGCACAGGGCACAGCACCCTGACACCCAACAGTCACTGGCTGCCGTTTCAGTGTCTGTCCAGGAGCACAGAGGGACTGCCTCCTGCCCTGTGCTCACTCACCTCACCTTCTCCCAGGGGTACTCCTGATTTGTAAACCAGGGGCCAGGTCCTGAAGCTGAGCCAGGGAGCGTTGAGAGCCGGGGCCCTGTCTGTCTTTGCTGGGCTTGTCAAATTACAGTTATGCTTGTCATAGCTCCCAGGGTCCAGTGGGAGGTAAGATGATGAAAAATCATAACCCCTTCTCTTCTTGTCAGTTTCTAACACCTCCGGGGCGGTCATTTCCAGCTCTTCTGCTGTCCTCAGATGCTGTCATCTCTAGGTCATAAGCAGAATGTCTTTTTAAGTTTTAACCTGTATTTCTCCCATCTGTTGCACATTTTAAATTTCCCAGTGCTCATCCCCAGATGCTCCTTTTCATAGCATCCTGCCCTGGTTGCACCGTGCAAAGTGGTTTACTCTGCTGTCATGATGAGCATTTTAAAGCTTTTGTCTCTGCCCAATGCCTGCTGACCCTGTTGCTCTCACATTGGTTTGTCTCTGGTGTTGCAGACGCTCCTCAGGTGTCCGGGAACCCTGACCTCTCATGGGCTCCCCCTGGAACATATGACCCGACTACCCTGCTGGGAGAGTCTCCCGCTAATCAGATGCCTTGAAGAGGAACATAATTTCCCATGTAAGGTGCGAGCATGCAAGGCTACTGGCATCTGGGAGGCATCCAACCTGTCAATCCTCCCTGAATCCCCTTGTTTTTCAGTCTAGGACACCTGCCCTCCTCGCCATGGACTGGCCTCCAGGGCAGGGACCCTGTCAAGTCTCCTCCCGGAGAATAAACCTCCAATGTTGCCTGAAGTTAGCCCAAACTCTGGTTCACCTCTGTTCAGGAGCCACTTGTTGCTACCAATTTCTGAGCAGTGGTGTGGGTCCCAGGGCTCAGGCCCAGCCGTCCAGATGGCTGAGTTACCCTCCCAAAGTCGCACAGCTGTAGGCGGAGCTGAGTTCTGAACCTGTGTCTGTGGGATGCCAAACCTGTCCACAGCGTCACCCACCTGCTGATCACCTCTCAGTCTGGGAGGCGCCTCCTGCCCCTGTGAGCCGGGGTCTTTGGGAAGGACCTCAGGCCGAGATGCTCATCCCTCTTGGTTCTGGAGCAACCCGTGACTCACCGTGGGTGCGGCCTGGGTGCCGGGAGGTGGAGGTGGAGCTGGAAGGAGCTGTAGTGATGGCTGAGGATGAACAGGCCCCGGAGCCCAGCTCTGATGGCCGGGGCTTGGTGGCTGGGTCAGCAGAGGCATCTCCTCGAGTGCGGTCAAGGCTGCCTCTGTGTGGGGCCACTCCCTTTGGTATTGGGTCCCCAGGGCCTGGGGCAGAGAAGGACAGTGAGAAATGAGGCTGCAAAATCCCATGCCAAGTTGGGGTGATCACCTGAGGCCTAAAAGCAGAGGCAGCAGGGCCAGGGAGCCCAGGGACAAAAGCGGGGCTGTGTGCCTCACCGGCTGTGGTCTAAGGGGGGGCCCTGGCGGCAGCCTGAGTTGGAGGCCCCAGGATGCCGGCCCTGGCTCTAACCATGGCTCACAGTGTGAATCCCCAGCAGCCGGGAGGAAATAAAGGGTGAGCTCAGGAAGCTCAAAAAAATGTTGGTAAAAGTCCAACACATTTACTACTGGCCCCCCTGCCGTGTCCCTCAATCCCTGATCACTAGTGAGTAGACCTGGCCTGTGGCTGCTCAGGACCACTCCCGACCTGGGGCCAGGCCCTCAAGGTCCGGGATGTGCACCCTGCAAACGGGCTTCCCTTCTGATTTGAGAAAGAAGTTCACTGCCACCCTAATAATCATCTGTTTAAGAAGTTTTCATCTATCATGGTGACTGATTGCAAGAATGAGTTTTACCTCGTATGTTTTGCAATCTCTGAGTTTTCTACTGTGAACATATACTCTTGTCCAAGTTAAATAAAACCCCAATGAAAACAGCAACATTGGGAGCAAAAACAAACCTAAAAGACCTTGGACTACCTCGTAGTAGGAAAGGGGATGGCTCTCCAAATACAAATGAAAAACGATTGTGGTTGGAGTTCCTCAGAGCATCAGGACAAGGCTGTTTTGCACAGTGTCCTGCTCCAGGCAGCCGGAGGGCTATGGTCCCGGAGCCATGCCCACTGTGGGGATTCTGGGCTCTCCACTCTCCGAGGACCTGCTGCCCTTGCCCTTCAGCCACCCAGTGTCTGGACTCACGGGGAAGTTTTAAGCACCCAAGCCTTGCAATTGAAACCAAGGGGAGATTTGGATTCTGAAAGATAACCTTGATGAGAAGCAAGATTCAAGTCTGGTGGGATGAATCTGACAGGCGTCCACTGCGTGAAGTCAGCTTGAGGAGCAGCAGGGAGGCGGATGCGCCAGACAGCAGCCAGGGCAGAGAGTGCGCGTTTCCAACAGCATGCTGGGCAGGCAGGCAGGGGACCAGCACACAGCAGCCCAGGAATCAGAGGGATGCATGTGACAAAGTCAGTTCCACATCAACTGACAGGAGCAGTGTGAGAATCACCCGTTTACTTTTACGGTGACCTTGTGTTTATGAGATAGTGGTTTTCCATTTATGGTACGGATAACAATCTTTTAAAATAAAGTGGAAACTGCAAGTCGATTCAAGGGGAAGTATGTAAGTATCACTCAGGTGAAATAGACTTTGCAAAATCATGGAGATGGTATGAGGATGGCTGAAGACAGAAAACAATGCAGTAGCTAAAGGCTTCTGTGGACCAGCGCTCCCAGCTGACGGTGACTTTGAGCTGATGTCCTGTTTGTCCACTGCTGTCCTCACAGTAGCATCCAAGACGTCAGAGGACCTCAGCACAGTCCTAAAACGTCACTTTGGGCTGAACCCCGGCTGAGCAACATCGATCCGATTATTTGAGATGCTGAGTGGAGCAGTAAATTCTTCAAAACACAGAACACATCTAAAAATGGACTGCTCTGCAAAAGCCAAGATTCTGTGCTCTGACTCAGAAGGTGGAGACAAGGGCAGCAGATTTAAAGTTAGCGGCCCAAAAATGAGTCTGAAAAATCTCACTTGACAGGAGGTGCGCAGTTTCGGAAGCATAGCGACCGCTGATGAGTTCTGCACTGCACAGGGGCATGGTCTACAAGCCTGCAGGTGCGAGAGAGGGGGCGGCACTGGGCCCGGGGCCTCACTTAGCACAGACACCCTGGCCATGGATACCCCAAACCTCCCCTAACACTGCGCTGCGCTGGAGTCAGGTCCAGAGTCTGAGACAACTGGTCTCCTTTAAAGTCAGAATCCAGGTTGGCTACTTTAAGCTTGGCTTGGAATTTGGGTCAGGAGGAGGGGTCCACTATGGGTCATCTGGCCTTTAGCTACTGTTTTTCTGTTTGTTTTTTGAATTTCAGACATGAAGGCAGGTACATTGTGAAGACACTGATGGATCTGAAATCCCCACTGTCTGAGAAATGGAGGGGCTAGTGAGAAGCAGGTTTGATGTCAGAGGAGGTCCAGAACCTCAGGCGTTTACAGAAAGCCAGCCGGGCTGATGAAGACTTGGCCTTGTCCTCACTTCCGCTTCTGCAAAAGCGACTCTTTATGTGCCGAGTTGCTAAATTGTGATCCCCCGATAACCCAAGAGAGGAAGGAAAAACAAAACAAAACAGCAAATAAATGAAATGAATAACAAATGACTGCGTTAGCTAAATGTTCTTGGGAAATCAGAGTCCTGTCCTGCCCAGGAGAGTTGGAAACAATACCCACAGCACAATCAGAATCAGGACTCGATGAACCATTATGCTTTGACCCCACTTAATTAATTTAGTGGCATCCTTGTGCCCAGACTTTACTTAGCACGTGAGGAGGATTCTATATTGCTCTAGGAGCCAATGCCTTAGACTATTTTTCAATTTCAACGTGTTAAATTATTAAATAAGAATGTTTATTGGTTTAGGACCCAGTTTTTCTTAGTCCTCCACCCTAGTGACAAGATCCCTGGCAACTTGGCTCTCACACAACTAATTCCTGCTCCTTTTCGAACACCGTGGGACACTTCCTGGTGTGCTTCAGGCTGCTGCAATGGGACAGGCCACCTGAACTGCTCACTAATAGTCCTTGTGCGTCTCAAACAGCCTCTTATGGAAGGATGAGTTTGAAATTCATCTTTTTCAGACCAAAATACTGTCAACGTCAAGAATTATTCCCATTTAGATCCCTATGCATCTTCTACTGCAAACCTACACTTCATGACCTTTAAATTATGGAGTCTCATCAGAGCAGACAATTGGCCTAACTTCCTGAACATGTCATGTACATGAGCGTAACTGACTTATCTGATTTCTGACTTAGGATTCAAGTTCATAGCAGGTCCACCATTATTTCTCTCTCCACAGCACCACCTGGTGGCCACAGCTCACACCACAGGAGAAGGAACCCACTACCAGTGATGGTGAACCTTTTGGGCTCTGCCTGTCAGCATTTTGAAAAACCCTAACTTAACTCTGGGGCCGTGTCACATATAGAAATTTTTTTGATATTTGCAACCATAGTAAAACAAAGACTTATATTTTTGATATTTATTTTATATATTTAAATGCCATTTAACACAGAAAAATCAACCAAAAAAATGAGTTCGCGTGTCATGGTTTCGCCATCACTGCACTATGCAATGCTGGTGCCCCAGGCTTGGTCAGCACCTTCAGGGACCAAAGCAGCCTCAACTGCAGGCAGTGCTCACAGTGTTTAAGAGTTCAGGCTCTGTAATCTGTCAGGCACAGGTTCAGATGCCAGCACCACCCCTTATTCTCTGGGCAAGTGCTTAACCTTGTCAAGCCTCACTTTCCCAGCCCTGGAAAGGGGATAGGAATCGTACCTGCCTCACATGGCAGTTGGAACTAAAGGAGAGATGTAAAGTGTGAAACTAGCTAAAGGGTGCTGAGCTCAGAAAGAGCCCCCATTACATGGCTGCCGTTACTAATATCTACCACTGACCTGCTCATTCATGGATCCAAACAGTTGTTTCTTTATCTTTTTTTTTAAAAAAAAATTATTTTATTGCTTAAAGCCATGGTCGGCAAACCGAGGCTCTCGAGCCACATGCAGCTCCCTGCCCTTCCCCTCCAGCCCCTGAGTGTGCCTCCTCCACGAAACACCACGTGCGGGCATGCACATACAGTGTGATTGAGACTTTGTGGCCCATGCACAGAAGTCGGTTATTTTGTGAAAGAGCCGGTATTTTGTGTAAGAGCCACACCCAAGGGGCCAAAGAGCAACATGTGGCTCGTGAGCTGCGGCCCGCAGATCCGCAGTTTGCCGACCACTGGCTTAAAGTATTACAAAGAGTACTACATGTTTCCTTTCTTCCCCATTGACCTTCCCCTGGCCTACCCTACACCCCAGTATCTTGAGTCCATTGTTTATGCTTATATGCATGCATACAAGTCCTTCCGTTGATCCCTTACCTCCCCCACCAACCCTCCCCAGCCTTCCTGCTGTAGTTTGACAGTCTGTTCCATGCTGCTCTGCCTCTGTATCTATTTTCACCAGTTTATAATGCTCTTTATTATCCATAAATGAGTGAGATCATGTGGTATTTTTCTTTCATTGACTGGCTTATTTCACTTAGCATAATGCTCTCCAGGTCCATCCACACTGTTGCAAATGGTAAGAACTCTTTATTTTTTTATTTTTTTTTTTACAGCAGCATAGTATTCCATTGTGCAGATGTACCACAGTTTTCTAATCCATTCATCTGCTGATGGGAATTTAGGCTGTTTCTAAATCTTAGCTATGGTAAATTGTGCTGCTATGAACATAGGGGTACATGTATCCTTTCTGGTTGGTGGTTTTGGTTTCTTGGGATATATTCCTAGAAGTGGGATCACTGGGTCAAATGGGAGTTCCCTTTTTAACGTTTTGAGGAAACTCCATACTGTTATCCACAGTGGCTGCACCAGTCTGCATTCCCACCAGCAGTGCACGAGTGTTCCTTTTTCTCCACATCCTCGCCAGCATTTGTCCTTTGTTGAACTGTTGATGACAGCCATTCTGACAGGTGTAAGATGATACCTCATTGTCGTTTGAATTTGCATCTCTCTGATGATTAGTGACTTGGAGCATGTTTTCATATGTCTCTTGGTTTCTGAATGTCCCCTTCTGAAAAGTGTCTATTCAGGTACTTTGTCCACTTTTTATTGGATTGTTTATCTTCCTTTTGTTATGCTGTATGAGTTCCCTGTAGATGTTGGAGATTAAACCATTATCGGTGATAACATTGGCAAATACTTTCTCCCATGCAGTGGGCTTTCATGTTGTTCTATTGATAGTTTTGTGTGTGTGTGTGTGTGTATGTGTGTGTGTGTGTGTGTTTGCTATGCAGAAGCTTTTTATTTTGATGTAGTCCCATTTGTTTATTTTCTCTTTAGTTTCTATTGCCCTAGGTGCTGTATCGGTAAAGATATTGCTACCACAAATGTCTGCTATTTTGCTGCCTATTGCTTCTTCTATGATTTTTATGGTTTCCTATCTTAAAGTCCTTTATCCATTTTGAGTTTACTTTTGTGTATGGTGGAAGTTGGTGGTCTATTTTCATTTTTTTGCAAGTATCTGTCCAGTTTTCCCAACACCATTTATTGAAGGGATTCTCTTGTCTCCATTGTATGCTCTTGCCTCCTTTGTCAAACATTAATTGAGCATGCTGGCTTGTGTTGATTTCTGGGTTCTCTGTTCTGTTCCACTGGTCTTTATGTTTGTTCTGGTGCCAGTACCAGGCAGTTTTGAGAACAGTGGATTTGTAGTATAGCTTGCTATCTGGTATTGTGATCCCTCCTACAATGTTCTCTCTCAAGATCGCTGCAGCTATTTGGGGTCTTTTTTTATTCAAGATGAATTTTTGGAGAGTTTGTTCTAGATCTCTGAAGTGTGCCATTGGTATTTTAATGGTGATTGCATTGAATTTATAGATTGCTTTGGGTAGTAGGGGCATTTTAATGATGTTGATTCTACCAATCCATGAACATGGTATATTCTTCCATTTGTTCATATCTTCCTCTATCTCTTTTTTTCAATGTTGTGTTGTTTTCTGAGTACAGGTCTTTTATGTCCTCAGTTAAGTTTATTCCTAAGTATCTTATTTTTATTTTTTTTTGTGAAATGGTAAATGGGATTGTTTTTTTGTTTTTTTTTTTTCGCTTCTCTTTCTGTGAGTTCATTATTAGTGTATGAAAAGGCCATAGATTTCTGGGTGTTAACTTTATATCCTGCTACTTTATCAACTTCACTTATTAGGTCCAGTAGTTTTTTAATGGAGTCTTTGGGGTTTTTTATATATAGTAAGATGTCATCTGCTAATAAGGACAGTTTTACTTCTTCTTTTCCAATTGGATGCCTTTTATTTCCTTTTCTTGTCTGATCACTATGGCTAGCACTTCCAGTACTATTTCAAACAGGAGTGGTGAGAGTGGGCATCACTGTCTTCTTCCCATTTGTAGGGGAAATGAGTTTAGTTTTTGCCCATTGAGTTTGATGTTGGCTGCAGGTTTGTCATTTAAGGCTTTTATTATGTTGAGGTATGGTCCCTTTATTCCCACTTTGCTGAGAGCTTTTATCAAGAAAGGGTGTTGGATTTTCGCAAATGCTTTTTCTGCATTGATTGATATGATTATGTGATTTTTGTCTCTCAGTTTGTTTATGTGATGTATCACATTTATTTATTTGTGGATATTGTACCATCCTTGCATCCTCGGAATAAATCCAACTTCGTCATGGTGTATGATCTTTATAATGTAATGCTCAATTCGATTTGCTAGAATTTTGTTGAGGATTTTTGCATCTATGTTCATCAAGGATATTGGCCTGTAGTTCTCTTTTTTGTGGTGTCTTTATCAGGTTTTGGAATTAGGGTAATGCTTGCTTCATAGGAAGAGCTTGGAAGTGTGCCTTCCTCTTGAATTTTTTGAAATAGTCTGTGGAAGACAGGTTGAAGTTCTTTGAGTGCTTGGTAGAACACCCCTGTAAAGCCATCTTGACCAGGGCTTTTGTTTGCTGGAAGATTTTTGCTCACTGCTTCAATTTATTCGGGAGTCATTGGCCTATTCAGGTTTTTTGATTCTTCTTGATTGAGTTTTGGGAGCTTGTATTTTTCAAAGAATATGTCTATTTCATCTAGGTAGTCCACTTTGTTGGAAGAGTTGTTCAAAGTACTTTTTCATAATCATTTGTATTTCTGTGGGATTGGTTGTTACTTCATTTCTTTCATTTCTAATTTTATTTGGGCTCTCTTATCTTCTTGGTGAGCCCGGCTAGAGGTTCATCAACCTTGTTTATCCTTTCAAAGAACTAGCTTTTGGTTTTGTTGAACTTTATTATTGTTTTTTTTGGTCTCTATGTCACTTATCTCCATGCTGATCTTTATTATTAGCTTCTTTCTGCTTACACTGGGATTTTCTTGTTGCTCTCCATCTAATTCTTTGAGTTGTAGGGTTAGATAATTTATTACCATTTTTTCTTGTTTTTTTGAGATAGGCCTGCAAAGCTATGAACGTCCCCCTCAAGACTGCTTTCACTGTGTCCTATAGATTTTGGATGTTGTGTTTTCAGTGTCATTTGTTGCCATGATGCTTTTTACTTCTTCTTTGATCTCTTTGGTAACCCAATCATTACTAAAAAGCATTCTATTTAGCCTCCAGGTTTTGATTTTTTAATGGTTTTTATTGAGTTGATTTCTACTTTTTTGCCATTGTGATCTGAGAAGATTCTTGATATGAATTCTATCTTCTTGAATTTGAAAAAAAACTTTACCTGTGCCCCAATATGTGGTCTATCTTTGAAAATGACCCATGTGCACTTGAGAAGAATGTATATTCTGTGGCTTTGGGGTGTAATGTTCTGAAGATGTCAATTCCATCTGATCTAGTGAGTCATTTAGGATTGCTGTTTCTTTGCTGACTTTTTGTTTAGGGGATTTGTCCAGTGGTGTTAGTGGGGTACTAAAGTCCCCTACTATGACTGTATTCCTGTCAATCTCTCCCTTGATATCCTCCAGAAGTTTTGTTATGTATTTGGGTGCTCCTCTATTGAGAGCCTCTATGATTACGAGAGTTATATCTTCTTGTTGAATTGCTCCCTTCAGTATTATGAAGTGGCCTTCCTTATCTCTTGTTATGGCCTTCACTTTGAGATCTAATCTGTCTGATATAAGTATTGCTACCCCAGCTTTTTTTTTTTTTTCATTTCCATTCGTCAGAAAAAACCTTTTCCAACCTTTCACCATCAGTCTGTGTGAGTTCTTTGTTCTAAGATGAGTTTCCTGTAGACAGGAGATATATGGGTCATGTTTTCTTATCCACTCAGCTACCCTATGTCTTTTGTTTGGGGCATTTGATCCATTCACATTTAAAGGTACTTGTTTGTCACCATTTTTATTCTTTATGCCTGTGTTCCTTCTTCCCTTCCTATTTCTTCTTTTTATAGCACACCCTTTAGCATTTCTTGCATTGTTGGTTTGGGGGTAATAAACACCCTTAGTCCTTTTTTTGTCTGTAAAGATCCTGATTTCACCCTCAATTTTAATTGATAGCCTTGCTGGATACAGTATTCTTGGATTCAGACCCTTTCTTTGCATGACTTTGTATATTTCATTCCATTCCCTTCTGGCCGATGTGTTTCTGTTGGGAAATTAGTCAATAGTCTGATGGCAGATCCTTTGTAGGTAACTTTCTGTCTCTCTCTGGCAGCCTTTAAGATTCTTACTTTGTAGTTGGTGTTTGCCAATTTAATTATAATGTGTCTTGTTATCAATCTTTTGGGGTTCATCTTGTTTGGGACTGTGTGAGCTTTTTCTTACTGATATCAGGGAAGTTTTCTGTCATTATTTCTTCAAACAGATTTTCTATTCCTTGTTCAGTTTCCTCTTCTCCTGGCACCCCTATTACGCGAATGTTGTTTCTTTTTGTGTTGTCCCAAAGTTCCCTTAGGCTCTCATCCTGTTTTTTAAGTTTCTTGTATAGATGCTGCTCTGCTTGGGTATTTTTCCTATCTTGTCTTCTAGCACACTGATGTGGCCCTCCGCTTCTTCTAGTGTACTGTTGATGCTTTCTATTGAGTTCTTTATTGCAGCGATGTCATTTTTTCATTTCTTCTTGCTTCTTCTTCATTTCTTCTTGGTTCCTACACATATTGTTGAATGTGTCTTCCATCCTTTTAAGTGACCTTATGACCACTTCTCTGAATTCTTTCTCTGTCATACTGCTTGCCTTCATTTCATTTCCTTCCTTTTCTGGTTAGTCCGCCTTTCTTTTGTATGCGGGCTGTTTCTTTGTCTCCCCATGATCTCTCCTCTCAGTGCTTCTGGTTATGTAGCTCTCTGTCTCCTGCACTGACTTTCTTCAGGCAATGCCAGCTGTGTTTACTTTGCCAGTTCCAGGTGAGTGCTCTTTGATTCAGCTGTTCCTTCTGCTCTGTGACAAGGCACAGGGCTTGTCCGTGAGTTCGCACATTTGTCTCCCTCAGAGAAAACCTGCCAGGTGCCCGTGGTCGGGGAGGTTGGGGTTCTGGCATTCCTAGATTCGCAGCTGAGATAACTGGTCCCTGGAAGTCTTGGTTTTAAAGTCCCAGGAAGCATCCGAGATCTCCCCAGTTGAAGGTAAGACTGGGGTTCTGATCACAGTCCGTCTCTAATCACAGCCATCTCCCCTACAAGATGGCTTGGTCTCTACAGCAGAGCTGGCCACTCCAGAAGAGATTTCAGCTGCTGTAGAGTCTGCCCAATCATGGGCGGCCAGTCCGCCAGTCCCAACAGTCCCTTGGAGTATAGCTGTCCCTCACTCACAAATACTGATACTCCATGCACTCTCCTTTCGTTCTCTCACTCTCACACTATCTAGAAGCCTGCAGTCCTGTCAACAGCCATCTTACTTCTCCTATTTTTTTTGTTTTGTTAATCCTCACCTGAGGATATTTTTTTCAGAGAGTGGAAGGGAGGCACAGAGTCAGAGAGAAAAACATCTTTGTGAGAGAGACACATTGATTGGGTGCCACCCACACACCTTGACCGGGCCAGGCATTGAGCTTGAAACCCAGGTACTTGCCCTTGAACAGAATCGAACCCTGGACTCTGTGATATGAGAGATGATGCTCTAACCACTGAGAAAAACCAGCCTGGGCAGTCAAACATCTTTTCTCTGAAAGGGTTGCTAAGTCAATTCGGCTGATTATCATTAATTAACTCAACTTAGACAATAACACAAGGGGAGGTGTGAGTGTGAAAAAAAATATGTATCCTGTATGAAAACCAGAGGCAACAGATACCTCTAGATAAATGTTAATAAGTTTGTTATCATTTCCCTGCATGTGAGGATTTTACCTAATTCACCTCCTGTAAAGACTTGGAATGCAAGCATTAGTCCCCAAACACTAGTATAGATGCATGTACACATTGTGTTTTATGAGTTTCGAGGGACACACCAGGTCCTGAAGTGGTGAATGTCACCCAGAAAGGCGTGTGCACAGGTCACATTCAAGAGGCGGCTTGTCAGGGGCCCTGGTGCTGTCACAGCTGCCCCTGAAAGGGCATGAGTCTCAGGCCTGGGTTGGTCTTCAGGAAGTCCTGGTGTCCTTCATAAAATTTAAATGCTCAGGGTGCACGTTTGGCAGGTTTATAGGTAAGTCATGTAGAACATGATATTTAAAAGTAAATTGAAAACTAAGCCATGTTTAAGGCAAGTAAGATGCACTTTCCCCCTCTCCCAAACCTTAACATCTCTGAAATCAGGATGCAGCTTCGAGCCTGTCTCACAGTCACTGTCGACCAGGTGGCAACTGTGACAAAATCGTCACTGCCACAACCCATTTATCTTCTTCTTATGTGAGCACCCTTGTCTGACAGCCTCTTAGATTCGATGAAATACATACAGCACATGCAAGTAGGAATCCACTTCAAAAGCTCTGGAAATTCCACATGACAACCCTGAATGATGAGGTACAGTGCACACCGTGGTGGCAGGACTCAAGGCCAGATCAAGTCAGAGAAGAAAACTGGACCCGCTTGTCACAGTGACAGGAAGATCAGAGCCACAGGAGGCCTCGCTGAAGACCTTGCAGCTGTCCATCAGGTGTTAAATGCACCGGGGATCTCCCTACAGAAGTGGCCTGGAGGAAACATCCGCTGTGGAGCTATCTCTGCAGGAACGGTGTGGAGATCAGTAGTTCTGGATATTCGAGTCCCTACCACAGTGTCCATGATTTGTGAGGCTCCTCATGCTGAAGGACCTGAATTGTTCTGGGAGAACATGCAGCCACACTGACGGGGGTTTATATTTCCTACTTGGGTGTTCACATACCAAAGGAGACAGATGTGGTGTGTGTAGCATGCCCCCTTCAGGCTCCTACACACACACACACACACACACACACACACACACACACACACACACGCATGTACACACCTACCACGCAGTCTCCTTGGTTCTCCCATCCCTGAGGGAGACTTGAGATCCTCCCCCCTTCACTTCCCGCCTGCAGCCAGGTAAGCCCTTCCTACCTTTTCCCCTGGGCCCCCTGCAGGTGTCTTGCTCTTCTGTCACCTTTGAGCAGCATGGGGTGGCCTCGAGGGGTTCCAGCTGCGATTGAAGAGGCTGAGAAGTACTGGGCGAGGCCTGGTCTGAGGACCCCAGCGGCCAGGGAGGCCTCTGTGGGGTTGACTTTGGTCGTTCTCTGGATCCCCCTTTCTTTAGTTTGATGAGTTTGACTAAGACTTTGGCTCCAATCCAGTGCTTTTTCCTGTAAGAAGTAGGTTTTTAGGACACAACCAAGCCTCGCTGCCCCTCCAGCAGGTGTCTGGGTGCCCTACTCAAGCTGGGATTTCCATCACCAGCCTGAGAAGGTGGCGCTTAATTTGGTTCAGAATGAGGGTGCTTGTTTCCATCACCATGCTCATCCCCCCTGGGGCTCAGGAGGTGGCACAAAATGTGCAGTTAATCTGCACAGACCCAGGGGTGGTTGGAGGCCTTCAAATGGCAGGAACCCACACTAGCCCCTCGGGAAAACAGAACTTCACACCCAGCTCTCAGCTCTTGATTACTGTGCCAAGTGCAGGAAGTGGTGCCGTGCTGACCTAATCATGCTGGTTGGCAAAATTCCACCAAAACGCCATTTTCAGAAAGAGTCAGGGACCTCCTCATTTTCTGCTAGGTGTAATAATACATGAAATTGGCTGGCATACTCTGCCCATTCTCGTCATTGAGGAATCTGGGTGAGGGGAAGAGGGTAGGAGAGTGGGCCATTTGAATTAAAAACAGTGAGCCCTGGGTGGTGTTGCCTGGTGGTTGAGCGTCGGCCTGAGCACTGATGGGTGGTGGGTTTGATCCCCCAACAAGGGCACATACCTGGGTTGCAGGTTTGATCCCCAGCCCCGGTCAAGGTGTATGAAGATGGACACCAATTGATGTGTCTCTCTCACATAGATGTCTCTCTCTCTCTCCTTCTCTCTCTCTCTATCTCTCTCTCTCTCCCTCCCTCCCTCCTACCCTGTCTCCCTCTCTCATTTCCCCTTTCCCTTCCTCCCACCCCTACTCTCTCTAAATCTCAATGGGAAATATATCCTCGGGTGAGGATTGGAAAAATAACTAAATAAATGAAAATAGTGAATGTAAAATGTAATTCACTGCAGCTAACAGGAAATGAAGCATTCTAATGTAACAAGGACCACAGCTGGGTTCTGGTCCTGGCTCTGCCATGAAACAGCACTGTGCTTACACAAGCCACTCAATTTCCTCACCGGTGCCTCAATTTCCCTGTCGACAGAAGGGTCAGGTGGAGGTTCTGAAATTTTGTGATTTCTACAGAGAGGCCATGCGGGACTCATGGTGATTTGACCTCAAGCCTGGGCTGGGACAGGACAATGGGAAGGCCCTGCTCCTGGGCTCAGGCCCGGGCCCAGGGGGAGCCCTGCTGGACGGAGGCCGGCAGTCCTGGGGGTCAAATTGGCCCACCACCGGGCTGCTGCTCTCTGGGGAAGGGAATGTGTTTGTGAACCTGCCCTGGGGGGGTCCAGTGAACCCAGAGGAATGGAGGGCAGAACAAAAGGTTCCTGTGCTTGAAGACAGGGGTGCTGGTCCAGGCATCTGCCCCAAGCTTCCTTCCCAAAACAGAAGCATGATTTTCTAGGTCCGGCAATCTTGAGACAAAAGCTGATGCGCCTGCTTTAGTGGCTCTAAAAGCACAGACTCTGCCCTTAATCAGGCTCCTGGCCAGCAGCATTCACCATCCCTCATAGGATAACCCTGAGAACTGAGGGCGGGACTGAAAGAAACTCTAAATTCTTTCCATGCTGGGAGGGACCTGCACACAGGGACCTGCCATACAGTGGAAGGTACGGGCCCAACAAACTGGCCGCTGCTCTAGGTGCTACAGCTTCCCCCACTCATGAAAAAGCAAGCTTTCTGTCCTGGGTGTAAGCTACTGACACTTAAATCAACTCACTTCTTTGGCGCTGGATCATGGAACTTGTGCTGAGCCATGCTTTTTTCTTCCAGTTTTTCATTTTGTCTCTGTAAGGCATTGAATTTGTCTCTAACAGAAGAGAGAGAAAAACAGTCTGTTTTTTAAAATAAAACACATAAATTGACGCATCACCCTGCTTGGGACCTGGCCCAGAGGAGCCAGTGTGTTTCTGGGACTCAGACATCACGGTGCTCATGACCACCATGACCCCTGAGTTGGGAATACGGGGATGGAAGCATGTGACGTGGGTCCAGGAGCCTAACACGTCGAGGAGACGGCTGAACACCGAGGGTCAGGCTGGACGTCACCTCAGGAGAGAGACCCCGAACCATCTGACACTCAAGCTGGGAAACCCCGAGGGTCCCAGCCATGTCAGCTCAAGGCGTTGGGCACTCGGGTCAGACCGAGGGCTAGGCTAGCTCCTGCGGGTGCAGCCCAACGATACCTTTAGTGTGGGGAGGCATCTGCCCTCGGTGACTTAGATGGGCATCAGGTTAAAAAGGTCAGTTTAGCAAAGTCAGACCTCCGACCAGGGCCCACTCCAATGTTGGGCTTCTGCTAACACTTCTAGTGAAGTAAACTCAATGCCTTTTGGGAGCCAAACAGATAAGATCAGGAGCAAAGCGGCCTGGGAGGACCTGAGGGAGGAGTGGGGGCTACGGCGAGGCTGAGCGCTTGGTGCCACCTGGGACCTAACGCGGGGCCTGCAAACGAAGCGCCGCTCTCCATGTGGCGGAGCTTCTGACAGCTTTTCCCGAAGGATCCAGAAGCCCCGGCTCTGAAGCACAATCTCTTAATTCCTAAACGTGGGAAGTCAGTTCACATTTTTAAAAACACAGAAAGGACCAGAGAGACACCTCTTAAACCTTGGGCTGCCAGAGGGCACCCCTGCTCCTGGGAGAGGGAGCCTGGCCTTCCTGAAGCAGAGGGCATGGCATGCTTTCCTGTTGTCTGTCTAGGACAGTGATGGCGAACCTATGACATGCGTGTCAGAGGTGACACGCGAACTCATTTTTTGGTTGATTTTTCTTTGTTAAATGGCATTCAAATATATGAAATAAATATCAACAATATAAGTCTTTGTTTTACTATGTTTGTAAATATCAAAAAATTTCTACATGTGGGAGAACCAAGATGGTGGCATAGGTTAATGCCGGAGTTTGCTGCTTTGAACAACTACTTCAAAAGTGAAACTAAAAGACGGAACTGACATCACCCAGAACCACAGGAACGCTGGCTGAGTGGAAGTCCTACAACTAGGAGGAAAGAGAAACGCATACGGACACTCAGAGGAGGCGCAGTGCTGAAGTCAAATTCTGAGGTGCGGAGTGCGTGGAGCCCGCTGGTGGTGGAGGGCGCGGTTGGCGTTTTCAATCGGGAGGGACTCGCAGACTCTGAGCTCCAGATATAGGCGAGTCTTTAGGGACCCAGACTCAAATGGGAGAAGCGGGACTGTCTGGCTTCAGTCAGAGCGAGTGCAGCTTTCTCTCCCAGCTTTGCAGTGGGTGCTGGGACTCAGAGAGGCAGAGCCCCTGGGGACAGGACTGAGAGCCCCCATAATTGCTCTCTCTGGCCCACCCTGTTGATCCTGTGTGACCCGCCCTGCCCAAGCCCTGCACAGAGGCATTTGCCCGATAGCCTCAGGCAAAGGCTAGATTAGCACCTCCCTAGAGGACAGAAGTTCTCTCACTGCTGACACAGCTGATTCTCATAGCCACTTGGCCTGGAGGTCAAACTCTCCCTGGTATTAGCTACAACAATCAAGGTTTAACTATAAGACTGCGAACGAAGACCACTAGGGGGTGCACCAAGGAAGCATAACAAAATGCGGAGATAAAGAAACAGGACAAAATTGTCAATGGAAGATATAGAGTTCAGAACCACACTTTTAAGGTCTCTCAAGAACTGTTTAGAAGCCGCCAATAAACTTAATGAGATCTACAAGAAAACTAATGAGACCCTCGATGTTATATTTGGGAACCAACTAGAAATTAAGCATACACGGACTGAAATAACGACTATTATACAGACTCCCGACAGCAGTCCAGAGGAGCGCAAGAATCAAGTCAATGATTTGAAATGAGAGGAAGCAAAAAACACCCAACCGGAAAAGCATAATGAAAAAAGAATCCAAAAATGCGAGGATAGTGTAAGGAGCCTCTGGGACAGCTTCAAGCGTACCAACATCAGAATTATAGGGGTGCCAGAAGATGAGAGAGAGCAAGATATTGAAAACCTATTTGAAGAAATAATGACAGAAAACTTCCCCTACCTGGTGAAAGAAATAGACTTACAGGTCCAAGAAGCGCGGAGAACCCCAAACAAAAGGAATCCAAAGAGGACCACACCAAGACACATCATAATTAAAATGCCAAGAGCGAAAGATAAAGAGAGAATCTTAAAAACAGCAAGAGAAAGAAACTCAGTTACCTACAAGGGAATACCCATACGACTGTCAGCTGATTTCTCAACAGAAACTTTGCAGGCCAGAAGGGAGTGGCAAGAAATATTCAAAGTGATGAATACCAAGAACCTACAACCAAGATTACTTTATCCAGCAAAGCTATCATTCAGAATTGAAGGTCAGATAAAGAGCTTCACAGATAAGGAAAAGCTAAAGGAGTTCATCACCACCAAACCAGGATTATATGAAATGCTGAAAGGTATCCTTTAAGAAGAGGAAGAGAAAGAAAAAGGGAAAGATACAAATTATGAACAACAAATATGCATCTATCAACAAGTGAATCTAAGAATCAAGTGAATAAATAATCTGATGAACAGAATGAACTGGTGATTATAATAGAATCAGGGACATAGAAAGGGAATGGACTGACTATTCTTGGGGGGGAAAGTGGTGTGGGAGATGCGGGAAGAGACTGGACAAAAATCGTGCACCTATGGATGAGGACAGTGGGTGGGGAGTGAGGGCGGAGGGTGGGGCGGGAACTGGGAGGAGGGGAGTTATGGGGGGGAAAAAAGAGGAACAAATGTAATAATCTGAACAATAAAGATTTAATTAAAAAAATTTTTTCTACATGTGACACAGCACCAGAGTAAAGTTAGGGTTTTTCAAAATGCTGACATGCCGAGCTCTAAAGGTACGCCATCACTGGTCCAGGAGCCATGCACACAGTGCTCGCTATACAGCGCCCCCCACTGGGCCGCCGGCGCCTGTCCAGTTCCTGCCTCTCCTCACCCATGTGGCCTTGACATCTCAGACCTCAGATTTCCCTGCTTGAAAATGAGTCCTCGGCATCCAGGCAGCTGCTCGGGCTCCTTCAGTCAAGAAGGTGCCCAGGCCCCCTAATCCAAGGGCTTTCCCTCGAGTTCACCACAAAGTGAGCACCCGCGAGAAGTGATCGCTTGCAAACCACTGGGTCCCTGGCCACGAACCTGCTCTGCTCCCAGCGCCCTCATTTCGGACTCTGTTCTTCTAGTCTGTGTTATTCTGTTCCCACAGCCGTCCCCTAGCCCCACAAACTCATGGCCTAGCTATCCCAGGGCTGGGGAAGACTCCGCTTGGAGCAGGCTCAGGAAGCCTGCCCACTCTCTGACCTCCTACAGACACTTTCTAATGCAAACCCATCTCCAGATCATCCCCCAGGGTACCAGGTCCCTACTCTTCTAGTTTGCACCTGCCCAAGCTCTGCTGGTAATTTTTAGCAGCTGCGTTATAGAGAGCCCACTTCAGGGTACAAATTCTCACTTCTACCCCAAAAGTACAGTGAGGTTTTCCATGTCAACCATCCTTGGTAGGTGTTGAGCCCCCTGTAGATGAGCAGACGAATCCGGGAGAACAGTGAGCAGAATTGTCACCCTGGGGAGCTGGGACAGTGCCCCAGTGGTCACTGTGGCCATGTCCCTCTGTCCCACACTGGCCAGCCATTCCCGATCACAAGGAAGGACAGTCCCAGCAGCACAGCACCGAGGGGTGAAGACCACCCTGGACCCACAAGATG
Organism: Myotis daubentonii; assembly: GCF_963259705.1. Lineage (NCBI taxonomy): Eukaryota > Metazoa > Chordata > Mammalia > Chiroptera > Vespertilionidae > Myotis > Myotis daubentonii. The sequence goes on along the minus strand of NC_081851.1, from coordinate 15,870,548 downwards.
CATCTCAGATGACTTGACTTCCAAACCACAAGGTTTCCAGCACCAAGGCTCTTCCTCCTGCCCTCATTTCTGGCAGCTTCCTAGGCCCTGTACACCAGCATCCCTTAATCACCCACTTCCCAGTGAATCCGACTCATTAGCCAGGCATGGAAGCCTTCCACAGCTGAGAACTGCCTCCCCCAGCCTTCCTTCTTGCCCCACCTTCTTGCCCCTATCCCCCCCACACACACACTGGCCAGCCTTCTTCCCATCCATGTCAGCAGCAGAACCCCAACTCCTACCACTATGCTTCCTTCTACCTCCATGGTGCTCCTCAACATCTGTGTGCACATAGCTCTGCTCACATCCCATCACTCCTACTGGTTCATGGAGACCAGGTAACTGGTTCTGTGCACTTTGCAGGGCCAGGCCTGTTGGCAAACACAATGTCCGCAGAGGGAGGACAGCCACTGCACACCAACAACCCACTCTGCAGCCCATTAAGGGAAAAACCGACGCAGAAAGGACTCAGCCTGTGATCTGAAGTCCTTCCCTAGGAGCCTCTCTTTATCACTGTTGTATTTTTCAAGTGAACTTGATCCCAAAAGAAGATTAAGAAGCGTCTGGCAGGGGGCAGTGTCTCTGAAAAGCCTACAAAGCCAACCACCCCTATGTGCAGAAATCTAGAACCATTCCCGGGAAAACGAGAGAAGGATGTGCTGGTAGGATGGTCCGTCCCCTTGCCTGGGACACCAATGCACCCAGGGGTTCTCTGCTGCCCAGAATGGTGCGGTCTAGTCGTGGAGCTGGAAGCCACGGCCCCTCTGTTGACGGGCGTCCGTCAGCCCACACCCCTCACACGTACTGCTGCTGCTCTTCCTGGTGCTGGTCCTTGTCCTCCATGTCCTCCTGGAGAAGCCTCTGGTTCTGCTCTTTCAGCCTTTGGATTTGGCTCTGCAGGTCACGTTTTTCTCCCTCCAAGTTGCCCTTGAGGCGGGAGACCAGCTAAAACACAGATGGACAATGTCTCAAACACCACACGCTCCCGTGATTCCACTGCTGGGAATCGACATCCAAAAGGAGAAAAAGGCCACGTGCACAAAGATGGTCATTTTGGTATGATCTACGTCAGCTGGCATGACCAATACGGCCAATGCCATGGGGATGGCCAAGCCTTCTGCCGCTGCACCGTCCAATCAGGCAGCCACTGGCCACGTGTGGCTGCTGAGCACTGAAAACGCAGCCAGTCTGAGCTGAGCCATAAGTGCAAAATATATAATAGGTTCTGAGGACTTAATAACAATTAAAAATAATGTAAAGTATCTCATTAATAAGCTGCCCGGTGTGTGTGTTTCTCAGTAGGTTGAGTGTCCCATTCACTAAGAAATCACCAGTGTAATTTCTGATTTGTGGTGAGCCGGCACGGCCATGGCATACTCAGCCCCAGGCTGCCTTATGTGCCAGGCCAGCTCAGCCTGGTTCAGTGACCCTGAGAGGGGTCAGTGAAGGATTAAGAAAAGACAGCAAGAGAATGAAAGCTGGGTCTCAGTGGGATGCTGCTCCTCTGACATAGAGACAGCGCCAGCGTCCACAAGCCGTGTCTTTATTTTATAGCAGATGCCACGAGGCAAAGGAAGGGCGTGATCAAGATGTTGACAACATTCTCGTGGGTTTCAGTCCTACTCAACTACATGCACATGAACTCTATCACTCAGGCATGTGGGGCCACGTGTTCGGACCACAGGTTCAAGCTTACCACTGTAGCTGTTGGCTATAATTGTGCTGGGAAGGCTCTGCCCTCCAAGCTGGGCCTTGCACGTCGCAATGAGAGGACTGTGCCCTTTCATCAGTCCAAGGCTTGAACCTGTCCAAACACTGTAGCTGCGCCCCACACTGATCAAAGCACATGCCTGGGTTACTGGCTCCACTCCCCAGTAGAGGGCATGCAGGAGGCAGCTGATGGATGTTTCTCTCAAAAAATCAATAAAAAATCATATTATTTTAAAAAATCTCATTAATAAGCTTTTGGGGTTACATGTGATATTTTAGATATAAGGGTTAAATAAAACAGACCCCTACATTAATCCCACCTGATTCCTCTTACTTTTTGAATATGGCTACTAGAAAGTTGTCTGTACACAAACAGGCGTGAAGCTGGACCTGAAATTTGGGCTGAGGCTGGCCAGCTCCTGCTCTAGAACATCATCGTGGTTGGTGTAGCAGGAAAGTCCCAAGCTTTGGCTTCAGACAAACGGGGTTCCAACCCACTACTTCAGAGGGACAAGGATGGGAACCCCAGCTCACAAGATCATTGTGAGAATTAAATGAGATGACACAGAGAGCAGAGTGCTCAGTCGAGAGGATGGAGATGAAACGGTACTTGGATGCTTCCATGCACCTCCCTGACAAAAAGCAAAAATCAGGTGAAAGGTGTTCTGTAGCACACCCCTGCCAGTCATGGTGTTCGTCCCAGTCAACCGCCTCTGGCTTCCTCTCTGCCTCTGAGTGACATTCACACACACCCTTTGAGCAGAGATGCCAATGAGGACCCATTCCCACCTGGCTGAGCCCAAGGCGTCAGCCCAGGGAACAGGCCCACCCAGGGTCCTGAGGCCCTCCAGCCCCAGGCCTCACCTGGCAGCGGTTGTCCAGCTCGGTCAGTGAGATGTCCGTGCTCTGGAGCTCCTCCCTCAGCCAGTTGCACTGGTTCTGCCAGCAGTTCACCTGCAGCTGCGTGTCGTTCAGGGAGGTTCGCAGCTTATTGTTGTCTGTGAGCAGCTCGTCCTGCTCCCCCTTCAGCTCCTCATACCGGCCCTGCCAGCTGTTCACTTCCTGCTGCGTGTCATTCAGGGACAGTTGCAGCTCCTTGTTGTCTGTGAGCAGCTCCTTGGTGAGAGCATACAGCTCCTTGGTGAGGGTGTACAGCTCCTTGTTGAGGGCGTACAGCGACTCTTGCTCTGCCTTCAGCCCCTCGTACTGGGCCTGCCAGTGGTTCACCTCCAGCTGCGTGTTGTCCAGGGAGGTTTGCAGCTTCTTGCTGTGAGTCTGCAGCTCCTCCTGCTGCCCCTTCAGCTCCTCGTACCGGGCCTGCCAGCTGTTCACTTCCCGCTGCGTGTCATTGAGGGACAGTTGCAGCTCCTTGTTGTCTGTGAGCAGCTCCTTGTATTCTGTGAGCAGCTCATTGGCATCGGCCTGCAGCTCCTTGTTGAGAGCGTACAGCTCCTCCTGCTGCCCCTTCAGCTCCTCGTACCGGGCCTGCCAGATGTTCACTTCCCGCTGCGTGTCATTCAGGGACAGTTGCAGCTCCTTGTTGTCTGTGAGCAGCTCCTTGTATTCTGTGAGCAGCTCATTGGCGTCGGCCTGCAGCTCCTTGTTGAGAGCGTACAGCTCCTCTAGCTCCGCCTTCAGCCCCTCACACTGGGCCTGCCAGTGGTTCACCTCCAGCTCCCTTTCATGAAGGGAGGTTTGCAGCTCACTGGCGTGGGTCTGCAGCTCCTTGGTGAGTGTGTGCATCTCCTCTTGCTCCCCCTTGAGCCTCTTGTACCGGGTCTGCCAGTGGTTCACCTCCAGCTCCCTTTCATGAAGGGAGGTTTGCAGCTCACTGGCGTGGGTCTGCAGCTCCTTGGTGAGTGTGTGCATCTCCTCTTGCTCCCCCTTGAGCCTCTCGTACTGGGCCTGCCAGTGGTTTACCTCCAGCTGCCTTTCATGAAGGGAGGTTTGCAGCTCCTTGTTGTCTGTGAGCAGCTCTTCCTGCTCCTTCCTCAGGCAGTTGCACTGGGCCTGCCAGCGGTTCACCTGCAGCTGGGTGTCGTTCAGGGAGGTCTGCAGCTTATAAGTGTGGGTTTGCAGCTCCTCCTGCTCCCCTTTCAGCTGCTGGTGCAGGGAATTGGCCCTAGGGGTAGAGAGACACAAGGCCAAGGGCTGAGGCGCATTCCCAGGCACTGTCCCAGTTGTGCAACCTTAATCAAAACTGCAACCTCTCTGGGCCTCAGTTTTTTTCATGTGTTAATGAAGGGTTGAACAAAATCAGCGGTTTTCAAACTCTGTTCATTGGGGTTCGAGGAGGCTACCCCAGGTACCCCACTGCCAGCTGGGGTAGAACGACAGGCAGGCTCGGACACCACGGCAACAGAGCATCCCTGTTAAAGTCCTTTCTATCTGAGGCTTTGGCACATCTGCCTACTTGGAAAAAGGGTTCTTTGATTCACACATTTAAACACTGAATCAGAACATTACTGCTCTAAGACTCTATGTCTATATCCAGCTCTTCTCCCCAATTCCAAGCCCCTTTCTAATTTCAACTACTGAGATAAATAAAATAGAAGATTCTGGAGTGTTACCTATATCCACTTAAATCATCATCATCATCATCATCATCATCACCTGGGATTCCTTGGGGTAGATTATACCAAAAAAGATCATATGACCAGAGGCTCATGGACTCAATGTGAACACAGGTGTGTGAAGTTTGGCCCACACAGCTTTTTAATTTTTTTTAACATTTACTTATTTTATTCTATTTTATTTCATTTTAAAGTGTGTATGATTTTATTAATTGATGTCTCTCCAATAAAGACAACTAAAAAAAATCTAAACTAATAAAAGAGAAAAATGGTAATTGGCGTACGACGATACCCTTTTCATTGGCTAATCAGGGCTATATGCAAATTAACTGCCAACTAAGATTGGCAGTTAACTGCCAACAAGATGGAGGTTAATTTGCATATGTAGGCACAATGCAGGGAGGCGAAAGGGAAAGCAGGAAGAAGCCCCCTGCCACTGACAGTGATCGGAAACCTAGCGGGGAGCTAAGAGCTGGGGGGCAGGGCAAAGGCGGCCCTGGGGCCGCCTTTGCCCTGCCCCCCAGCCATGATAGGAGAATCAGGCGCCTTTGCCGCCCTGGCCAGTGATAGCAGGAAGTAGGGGTGGAGCCAGTGATGGGAGCTGGGCACGGTCGAAGCTGGCAGTCCCGGGAGCTAGGGGTCCCTTGCCTGGGACTAAAGCGGTGCCCACGATCGCGGGGCTGCTGCAGCTGTGGGTCCCCGCTGCCCGAGCCGGATGCCTCAGGCCTGGTCAAGGGGCCAATCCGGTGATTGGTGATTGGAGGGTGATGAGGGTCAACTCCTCTGGCTGAGGCATCAGGCCTGGGCGGGGGGCTGAGCCAGGGATTGGGGGGATATGATGGCCCCCTTGCCCAGGCCTGAAGCCTGGGTCAGAGGCGTCAGGCTTGGACGGGGGCTAGAGCAAGCGATCAGAGGGAGATGGGGGTCCCCTGCCCAGGCATGATTCCTGGGCCAGAGGCCTCAGGCCTGGGCAGGGGCCAGAGCCAGTGATCGGGGGGAGATGGGGGTCCCCTGTCCAAGCCTGACACCTCTGGTGGAGGCGTCAGGCCTGGGCAAGGGGCCGATCAGGTGATCAGAGGGTGATGGGGGTCTACGCCTCTGGCTGAGGCATCAGGCCTGGGCAAGGGGCAGAGCCAGCAATCAGAGGGGCCTGGGGGTCCCCTGCCCAGGCCTGATGCCTGGGCCAGAGGCATCAGGCCTGGGCTGGGGGCAGACCCAGTGATGGGGGGAAATGAGGGTCCCCTGCCCAGGCCTGACGCCTCTGTCAGAGGCGTCAGGCCTGGGCAAGGGGCCAATCCTGTGATTGGAGGGTGATGGGGGTCAACGCCTGAGGGCTCCCAGTATGTGAGAGGGGGAAGGCTGGGCTGAGGGACACTCCCCCCCCCACACACCCAGTGCACGAATTTCGTGCACCGGGCCCCTATTAAAATAACATAAAAAAGAAACAGAACAAGATAAAAAGATTCGCCATTGTGGTCCTGTGAATACTCGCGGGTTAGGTTTAAGGGTCCCTGGCCTCAAATATGTCTCCAGGTCCTCCCATTCCTCTGTCCTGCCCAAAAAAGCAGATTTAATAAAAAACACAAACAAAACAAAAAAAATAATTACTGTATCAGCATTCCAAACTTTTAAGGTACCCATCAACATTCAGATATCTTTTAAGGTACCCATCAACATTCAGATATCTTCTTCTCAGGGAAAAAAAAACAACAAAAAAACAAACAAAAACAAAAACAAAAAAACAACAACAAACATACAGAAGGAAGACCTGGCAGCCCCGCCTGCCTCCCAGCTGACAGCCTCTATAGCTGGGCTGTATTCTCCACCAGGGCCTGGTCAATTGTTGACTCTCCTGCCCCACCTGCTGGACCTGCCCGGCCACTGCAGGCAGCTGAGTTTACTCAGGGCTGTAGGAAGGAAGGGTTCATATGGTCACGCCTCTGGGTTGAGGCAAGACTTGGATTCGAATCCTGCCTCTGTCACTAACTAGGAGCATTGACCTTGAACAAGTTGTTTAATCTCCCTGAGCCTGTTTCCTCCTCTGTTGCTGTGGATTTTTTAAAGGATAACAATAGCTCAGTCAACTCTTGTGATTCACAGTATAATGTTCTGCCCAACCACGTGAACCCTGAATTAGTGAGTACTGAAACTATTCCCACCGGTTCCTGGGAGTCTCTGGTCACATTTTGTCAGCTCATCAAGACATAAAGACGCCTCGTGTAATACACTCAGAGCCAACAGCACCATACCTGGGCCCGAATGACCCTTGTGTGCCACTCGAATATTCCCCGTGAGGCCCAGCGCAGCCTTGCACTTGGGAACACTAGACAACACTTCAACACTCCATTTGGGGGCCATTTCAAACAGCGAAATCGCCTCCAAAGCACACAAAATAGAACACCATGGCACTCAGTGGCCCATGAAGAGGACGCTGGTAGGTGAGAGCTGAAACAAGTCTGGGGTCAAAGGCCTTGTTGAACCTAAGCTGAAAAAGTGCACATCAGGCAACTCCAGTATCTCCCACTCTGGGCACGTCCATGACAGGCCACGGGCACTGATTTGGGGGTCACCAGTGCATTTCAGCCAGGATGTGAATTCACAAATGTGAATGCGTGAATGCTGAGGACCACGCCCCCTCCCTCATGGGATCGCTGGTGTGAGAGGATGCAGGTACCCCTGCCCGACAGTCATCAGCATCATAACTGTGGGAGGGGAGACTGTCCAAACCGAGACAATGCCCCATCCCAGCTGCCGAGTCCTTCCTTCCAGCCACCAGCTGGAGGCCCCTTTACCTTGTTCCCACCAGCTGCTTCCAGGGCAGGGTTGGTAAAAATGCACCATCACCAGGGGTCTCACTTGAGCTCAGCTCAGCGGGTGCTGAGTGAGTGGGTCTGAATGACATCCCGGCAGAGGCACTGCAGGGGGCCTGGTGGTTACCTGTCCAGCTCTCTCTGCAGCCTCTGGTTCTCCTCGGCGGCCATGGTGCTCGTCCTCTGCTCCTGCTGCAGAGCCTCCCGCTCGGTGGTCAAGAGCGTCCCCAGCTGCTCCAGCGCCGCCTTATGTTGGAGCTGGTCCTTGTATCTGTTGAAGGGAAACACACCCGCTAGGAATGGAAACCCAGGGAGACCTCAAAGCCTGGGTGAGCGGCTTCTCTCTGCAGAGCTGAGGGAGAGGGGGATCCGCGTGGGACAGGGCTGGACAGAGAGAGGGGACAGTCACTGGGCCACCTCCGGGGGTCTCCTCCAGCACAGGAGGCAAGTCCTCCCTCCTCCCACCCGACGTGTCTCCATGGTCCCTTCCAGTCCCTGTCAAAGCAGCCTCCCTCCTTCATCCCACTGGGAACAAAACCACTGTTTTATGAACTCCACGCCCTTCTCAAAGAAACCACTGCAAACACAGCAGAATTCCACCGCCCATAACAGCTGATCCCCCTCAATGGGCCCTGGGTGAGCCCTCCGCCCCAGCTCAGGAACACGACTCTTCTTGCTCTGATCCAGGCAGCTTGGGGGCCAGAGTCTTGCCTGGTGGGGCCCAAGCAGCCATCATGGGCAACTTCACCCCCTCATGGCTCCTCAAGGCACCCCCAGTCCAGCCCTTGCCCTTGCTCTCCCACAGCCTCCCCCTCAGCTCGGGCTTTTATTTCCTTCCTGTCTCAGTCTGCAGAGGGTCCCACACAGCCTCTCCGGAGGGCAGCAGAGCACAAGAGGGAGCCCCTGACCAGCCCCAGGCCATTCCTCCTCCTGCAGGAACCTTCCCTGTTCAGGTGACTCAGGGGCCTCCCCAGGTCCTAGTTGGAGACTGAGTCATCACCTTTCAATCTTCCCCAGGCAGGCAAAACCCTTTCCAGACCCCCTTCCTGAGGTGTCCACACCCAGAGACAGGCTGACAGAGTCCACCCAAGTTCCAGGGTTTCAGCCCCTGCCTGCAGCCCTCCATCCAAGCCCACCCCATATCAGCTGTACTTGTACCATCTGCCTGGAGCCAAGACTTGTGCAGACTCAGACACACACACACCTGCTTGGTCGGCTGTTGGAAGACAAACATTCCTTCCTGTGGCCTTTAGCCACAAGTGGAGGCTGCCCAGACATGGGAAATGGAAGGTGGGGGTGATGGCTCTGCTGGGCTTTCAGGGCGGCGATCTTTCTCATCCAGGTTTGACAAACAGGGCTATGGACCATTAGGGTCCCCACCTCCTGCTTCCCTGTTGTGTCTTGGAAAAGCACAGGATCAAGCATATCGCAACCATCAGTAACCACCCTCCTGCAGGGCAGAAACTGCGAGTGCTTCTCCCCACTGAATCCCGGGTACGAGGCTTGACACCCAGTGCATGTGCACCAGGGGAAGGAAGGAGCGAGTGTCTCTGTCAAGTGTCAGGTGAAATGAATACAGAGCCCCCGGCCTGTGTTCCAGGCACCTCCACCTCTAACCTGCAGCCCTGCTGCAGACACACCAAGGGCCTCCAGCTATCTGTCCAACCAGCAAAAACCACTGAATCACACAGTAGGTCCACCAAGCAAGGAGTCATAGGCAGAGCAATGAACTCCTCCCTCAGACCAGTCAAATGCCACCTGTACAAACCTTCCCATGTTAACAGCCATAAGAATATATCCACATGGTTATCATTGAGGGGAGGGCCCGCAGCACCTGGTGAGAGGTGGGCACCACCGGAGGCTCCCATCAGTAGTCAGCTGGGTGCATTCAAACCATGTTAGACAGCACGAGGCGCCCAGTGGGTGCTCACTAAGCATCTCGTGAACACAGGATGGGTGCGGAGGAGGCAGAGATGGAGATGCCAAGAGGCAGAAGATGCTCATTCTGGCTGGAAGAAACGAGAGTCTGATAGGAGCAGACATCTCGGCACCCCCGAAGGATGGGCATCTGGGTGGAGAAAGGGGTGGAAGGCTCTGGGGAGAGTCCACAGGAAGCACTGGGTGAGTGTGTAAATGTATGTCATCTCCCCCAAGTTCATGCAGCAGCAGGCGCCCTCTGCAGGCTCTGCAGGCTCAGTGCCCTCCTGGTCCCTGTGATGCCAAATCCCTGCACCTCAGCTGCTCCCAGGGAGCCCCAGCCTTTGCCTAGCATCTTGCTGAGGCAGAGGCAAGAGAATTACTCAGCAGGGACAACTCACAAGCACAGGAAGTGGACAGCTCCCTCCTGGGCTGCTCCAAGTGTGGGAGAGCCTCTCTTTAGTGCATCTCTCCCTCTCTCTCCCCACCACATTGGAGTCGTCTGTACATCTCACTTCCACCAGGCTCTGGGTCCCGGTGCACCTGCTGGGGCCATTGCAATCAGGGATCTGCCTGGCAGGAGCTCAGACGAAGTTGGCTGACAACATGCACACAAAGCCCTGATTTTGAAAAAGTGCAAAGTTAAGATTTATGCATTTAAGGTACATCAATTTTACCTTAAAAAGGTATATGGAGAGTCAGAGGTAAAGGTGACATGAGAATGGCAGGGTACTGATAATGCTGCTGCAGGTGAGGGGAACACGGGGTTTTCACTATACTAGTCTGTATACGTCCATATATTCAAAACTTTCCAAAATTAAAAGTAAAAAAAGAAAATCAGAAGTGCAGACTTTGAGACTTGGACAGGGAAAAGGCCTGGGGAGCTAGATAAGGCACACCCCTGAAAATTGGCAGCTGTGGTGACTTCTCCTCCTGGTCCTTGGTTTGGAGAGGAAAGGAAGAGGGGGTAGGAATCCCCCAGGAGCTGGGACCCCAATGCTGACACCTGGTTTCCCTGAGCCGGGATTACTGGGCACACCCTTCTCCCCTGGGGGACCCTCCTGCCCCTCAGTCTCCAGCCACACCAACTCCACATCGCTGAGAGTGAAGGTGGATTTACTTCTCTTCACTGTGAAGCAGGGGGACCAGAGGAAACATGAGGGGCCAGAGTGAAGGGGGACAGGAGCCCGGGGAGCCTGTCCGTCACCCCCAGCCGCAGGTACCCACCTGTCACTGAGAGCCTTGCTCTCCAGCTTCAGGGTCCGACTCAGCAGTGTCTTCTGGCGGCGGTACTTGTCCAGAAGGGCCTCGTGCTCCCTAGTCAGGCGCTCGTGGAGCGCGCCCAGGCACGCGTGTTCCTGCTGCAGGGCCTTGTGGGCTGCCGCCAGCTGCTGGTGCTGGAGCTGCGTGTTCTGCTCTGTGAGCGCAGTGAGCGAGGCGCTCTGGGAGCTCAGAGTGGAATTTTCCACCTGCCGGGAGGGAGAAGGGGATGATGCCTCACCAAGTGCAGGCCCAGGGGGACCACAGACTCCGGATCCCCACGTCCCCACACGGAGTGAGGGGCCAAGAGCAGGTCAAGTGTCGACACCAAAATAGCAGCACCCTCAGGAGAGGCAGCACCCAGCCGTGCTGAGGACAGTTCTCCCTGCACTCAAGGAGCTGCTCTGGGAAGGCCCACGGCAGAAACGGACTGCCCCATGGGCCTAAGCTTAGTCCTGGGCCCCTCTCTGCACATGTGACCTTTCTTGGCAATTTGTGCCCTTTCTCTGGATAAGCTCCTTGGGTACCCTCTCTGGCCACTTTGAAAAGTGCATGGAAAATCAGTAAGGATATAGAGAACCTGAACAGCACTACCAACCCATTTCTCCGATATTTACACAACACCCATCCAACTGCATTCAAACCACCAGAAAGTTGACCGGGAGGAATCCGTCCTAACTCATTCTGAGGCCAGAATTACCCTGGTGTCCAGCTGCTTGTCCT